>NC_034590.1:118423417-118442405 GCF_900095145.1 Mus pahari | reverse complement strand
CTCCCCAGCATCCCCACTCCTCAACATCCACACACACTCCCCAGCATCCACACTCCCCAGCATCCCCAGCACCCCAGCATCCCCAGCATCCCACACTCCCCAGCATCCCCACACACTCCCCAGCATCCCACACTCCCCAGCATCCCCAGCACCCCACACTCCCCAGCATCCCCACACTCCCCAGCATCCCACACTCCCCAGCATCCCCACACACTCCCCAGCATCCCAGCACTCCCCAGCATCCCCACACACTCCCCAGCATCCCAGCACTCCCCAGCATCCCCACTCCCCAGCATCCCCACACACTCCCCAGCATCCCCACACACTCCCCAGCATCCCAGCACTCCCCAGCATCCCCACATTTCTCAGCATCCCACACTCCCCAGCATCCCACACTCCCCAGCATCCCACACTCCCCAGCATCCCACACTCCCCAGCATCCCTACACCTCCCTACTCTTCAGATAAGCAGCCTTCTGAATACTGCCCCCCACACACACCAGCATGCCACATACAGAGCTTTGGTACATAGCAGGTGTCTAGGGACTTTTTGTTTTCAGTATTGGGGACTGACTATTGGCCTCTTGCATGCTAGGCAAGTGCTCTCCCTCTAAACCATATTCCTAGCTCATTGTTTTTTGTTTTTTGTTTTGTTTTGTTTGGGGTTTGGTTTGGTTTTCTGAAACAGAGTTCTCTGTGTAGCCCTGGCTATCCTGGAACTTGCACTGTCGACCAGGGTGGCCTCAAACTCACAGACTATCTACCTCTGCCTCCTGAGTGCTGGAATTAAAGATGTGGACTACCACCGCCCAGCTGTTACTGTGTTTTTAGACAGGGTCTCTCTGTGTCTTCCAGGCTGGTCTGAACACACCCTGTATCCCAGGTTGGACTGGCACTTTGGATCTTCCTGCTTCAGCTTCCTGAGTTGATGGGATTAAAGGTGTGCCACCAGGCCAAACCTCAGCAAAGCCCCAGCAATGATTATTGGAAGAATTGGACAGTTATGGACTGTATGCAAGTCACTCAGCCCACTACGTGGTTAGCCCATATGGACTAAACCCAGCTCTGCCCACTCCCCACAGGAGGCTCTTCACCAGCTGGCCCAGCAGGAAGCGGTCCAGCAGGAAGCTCAGGAGTGGGAAATGGTTCTACCACAAGGCTGGTCCAAGGCCAGCGGCCAAGCGACCTTCTGGCTTTCCCAGCCAGACAGGGACTAAGTCCTTCATGCCTGGGAGGAGGGGGTGGCCCTCTGAGGGAGGTGGTAGAGGGGGATACAGAGAAGAGAGTCAGTTACCAGTGACCCGAGGAAAGCGCTGAGCAGGTGCCTGGGCCGGGGAAGAGGGTGGGCAAGCAGGCACAGAGGTGACTTTGAAGCTGGCACAGCCCCTGCACATGTCCCAGGAGGCTCCTGATTCCACTCCACTGTCTCCTCAGCTTTGTAAGTGCACCCTGTCCTGGCACCCCAGCTTCACCTGCCTGGAACAGCTGGGGATCTGGGGGCTGCTCCCCTCAACCCTTGAAAGCTCACTGATGTGTTTTCTCCGTCCTCTGGAGCGAGCCAGACCCCAGCCTCCAGCAAAGATGCTTTCTGCAGCGGAGCACAGGGTAAAGGTGGACCCTGCTGCTGGCACAGAGCTCACTCCAGGGTGACAGTCAACACTACAGGGGCATAGACTTGAACCAGAGTTAGTGAGTACCAGAGGTCATGAAGGCAATCAAAGGGAAGATAGAGGAGGCCTGGCAGGCTGTCTCCCCGTGTGACAAGGACCTACTGAATGGGAAGGCTTGAGGAACACATAGCAGGCAAAGAATGGTTGGGCAAAGGCCCTGAGGCAGAAGCCTAGCTTGGAGGTATAGCACAGGGCCTGGTGGCTGAGGTAGAGATGAAAGGGGAGGGCAGGGGAGAGGAGGGGACAGAAGGCCAGGGGCCTCTGGAGCTGGGCATCTGAAAGCTATGCTTCTGGGAGCTACAGCAGCAGATAGGCACACAGAGGTCAGACCGCCCACAGGACCCTGTCTCACTCCTGAAGAGTCCTTGTGGCTTGCCAGGTGCAAGGCTGACACCTACAAGGAGGGCTCTGTGGAGGCTTTGTCCCATTGCCACACAGACTGACAGCTGCCCCCTAAGCTCTGTTCCAGGGAAGGCGCTTTTTCCTCCTCCGCTCCCACAGGCCTGCGATGGAGATCCGTGTTCCAAGAGGGCGAGTCGTTTAAAACTCGCTTTAGATTAGAAACACCCACAGATGGAATAATATGTAAAATGTGCTGAATTTTGAAGATAAAACAAGAGACTTCAAAGCTACCTCAAGCTGAGCGAGCAGTCACCATGTTGGACAAGCTCTGTCCCCCCAGGCCAAGGTCACTGTCCTTCAAGGCATGGGTGCTAAGGTGCAGAGCGAGAAGGCTGTGTCAGCTTGGGCCTGGCAGTGCACAGGTAGAGGAAGGCCTTGTGGGGCACAGGGCTGCTACTTATTACCAAGTCCACCCCCAGCCAGAGGTCACAGGGGCTTTCAACAGCAACAATGACACGTCCACCCTCCTGCCCCCTTTTACAGGTAGGGAAATGGAAGTGACTTGCTTCAGGACAGAGTCCAGAGTAGAAAGAGCCAGTGCCCTGTCCTTTGCCAGGGGTAATCTTTAAGCCCTCAGCTGTGATCTGGGGCCTCCCTCTGTGTCTTTATCTGCTGACGAAACGAGTCATTTAATCAGGTTCTCATGGGCCCTGATGTTAAAGTATGAGTGTCCAAAAGCAAAAACAGAAATAGCACCACAAAAGCGCCATAATCTCAGCATTTTAGGAAATGGAGGCAGAAAGCGCAGGAGTTATAGCCTTGGCCATACAGGGAAGCCCACTTAGAATACATGTACTCTCGACGGAAACAAAAGCTCCTAACCCCCCCCCCACGATGGGCCCCCGTTCGTTCTCATGACCTCATCTGACCCCACTGGGCTCTCAAAGGCCCCGTGCTTGTTTCCAAACCCCATGGGTATGTGGATGCGTGGCTATGGATTCCAGCTCACAGGACTCTTTAGAGGACACACACATACCATAGCTGGGGTTCAGGCAGGCGTGGGAGCTAGGGTGCAGAGAGAAAGGTGAACAGCTATGAAGACAGGCTCACCGACTCCCAGGGAAGGCTGTGTGGCCATGTTGAATATGCAGCTCCATCTTACAGATGGGGAAACTGAGGCTCAGATATGTTCTTGACCTGACGTCCAACTCTGGAGCCTATACTTAACCTCACAAAGCCTCACAAAGGTTTGGTTTGTTTGCTCTCAGAGCTGAGCAATTATATATAAAATATTATATGTAAAATTATATATAAAATATAATTATAAAATAAAATATAAACACAACTTAACTCAAAACATGCCTGCCTCACACTGCCCAAGTCTGAGCCTGCTCTCCTCTGGCCCCTGGCCTCCTTCCTCAGTTTCCCCTGAGTCTTTTTTTAATATTTATTTATTTATCTATTTATTTAATGTATTTGAGAACACTGTAGCTGTCTTCAGACACACCAGAAGAGGGCATCAGATCCCATTACAGATGGTTGTGAGCCACCATGTGGTTGCTGGGAATCGAACTCAGGACCTCTGGAAGAGCAGTCAGTACTCTTAACCGCTGAGCCATTTCTCCAGCCCCCAGGTTTTTTTTTTTTTTTTTTTTTGGTTTTTCCGAGTGCTGGGATTAAAGGCGTGCGCCACGCCCGCCCGGCTTCCCCGTCTTGAGTGAGGTTCTCAGATCCTCACTGCCATGCTTGGTGCTCTCTATTCTCGTACCCCAGCCCCCGCCCCCCCCATTCCTAAGAGTCAGACATTTAGAGATGGAAGTAGTTAGCTGGCTGCTGTTCCTGCCTGCCTGGGCCTGGGCCTCCGCCCCTTCCTGCCTGGGTTCCTTGGGCTTCCCACTGCAGGGCTGCAGGAGCTCCTGGACAACCCTCCCCACCCCAGAGGTCAGCAGCCCCAAGTCAGCACCAGCTCAGGTGACACTTGGCACCCATTCTCCAGGTTGGCCCTGTGTTAGGGACACTATAAGCAGCAGGAGAGGTAAGACAGGGCCTCAAGCCCTGCAAGTCCCCAGTTCACACACCTGGTGGGACCTGTCAGGCACAGAATAACCAAAGGACAGTTACAAGACTTGGCCAAGTGAGCTTCAGCCAGGTGCTTCAGTGGCCTTTTCTCTCTCACCTGTCCCCAGGGACCCTGAATGGACTCCTGTTATTTTTGCCACTTTTTTCACACGTGCATAGGAGGGTCAGAGAAGTTGAGGGACTTGCCCAGGGTCGTGAGGGTGGGGAGCCAGTGGCCCGGATTGAGTGCAGCTGCTCGACTCCCCCCATGGAGTCCTGAAGGGCTGGCTGCAGCCCCCCCTGGCTGCAGCAGGCCTCCCCTCCCCCAGGAGCCCCAGCAGCACTCTTGTCCTGCCATTAGCATATCCGAGAGCATCCCTGAAACCCAATTACCAGGAGATGGCTTGGGCCCCAGCCAGCCGGGTGTCGGCTCCAGCTCAGGAATCCAGATCTGCAGGAATGAGGGGCTGGGACCTAGGGCAGCCGGCTGGGAGAGGAGGGAACCAGAGCCAGTGGCTGGGGTGGGGCAAAGGCAGGCTACAGATCCCTGTCAAGTGCTGCGGGGATCCCAAGGCTGTCTTGAGCCCTCTGCTTAGCTATATTTAGGGAGGCCCTACTATGGCCAAAGACAGGTGACCTCCAGTGGGCCTCTGTTCTCTCTGGGCCTTAGTTTTTTTGTTTTTTGTTTTTTTTAAGGAGAAAACCTTGGGTGTTTTGTTGTTGTTGTTGTTGGTGGTGGTGGTTTTGAATTTTTGAGACAGGGTCACTTGTAGCCCAGGCTGACTTCAAACTATCTTTGTAGCTGAGACCAGAACACACGCTAATTGAAGTGCCGGTGGGTCTGTGAGCAAGGCTCTCCACTGTTAACTGGCCTTGAAGTTCGGATCCTCCTGCCGGCACCTCCTCAGTGCTGGGGTTACAGGTGTGGCCCACCATACTCAATGCCATGAGTGGCTTTCTAAGAGGAAGAGCCACTGAAGCTGTCACCTTGCTTTGTCTTGCCAAGAGATGCTGTGGTCCCCATAAGGACAAAGCACATGGCCCTTACCCGATGCTGGTGCCATACCCTGGCATTCCCAGGCTGCAGAACCATAATGGAAGTAAATCTCTGTTCTTTCTAAATCACTCAGCCTCTGGGATTCAATTCCAGCAACAGAAACAGACCTACCACGGGGCCTAGGAAGCCCGTCCCATGGGCTGGGGGGTGTAGCCGTTCATACCATCCTTACCTAGCTTGAAGGCCTGTCTGCACGCCATCTCCAGCATTGCAGAAACCAGGCACAGTGGTGTACCCCAATAACCTCAGTACTGGGGTGATGGGGGGAGTCAGGAGGGTCTAGAGTTAAGACCAGCCGGGGATAGAGACTCTGTCTCAACAAACGAGCCTACACTGTTACACAACAGTGAAGTTGCCTCCTCTAGGACACACCAGAACCATGATATTACATATGCTTTTTTTTTTTTTTTTTATCTTTCTGCAGACAGGGTCTTGCTTGATAGCCCAGGCTGGCCTACTGCCTTACCCTCTCTGATACTGAGATGACATATTATTGCTTTTTCTGGTTTGGTTTGGTTCTGGTTTGGTTTGGTTTTTCAAGACAGAGTTATTTCTCTTAGCCCTGCCTGCCCTGGAACTCATTCTATAGACCAGGATGGCCTCGAACTCAGAGATCTGCCTGCCTCTGCTTCCTGGGTACTAGGACTAAAGGCAAACACCACTGCCCAGATAACAGATTACTGTTTTATCCAGTTTCACTGTGTGTGTCCTGCAAAAAGGTTTCCTAGGGTTGGTGAGGATCCCTCTCACTGTCCCCCGACATATAAACCCCGACATTCATTAGGACGGACTCGCACTCTCAAGGGACATGTTCCCAGGGAGATAACCTTTCATGCAACCCCCATTCTCTACACAGGCAGATGGGTGGCCCAGCCTGGCCTCTCGAAGACGTGGCAGGGGCTTCTTTGCCCACCCCATTTGTCTGCCGGCGTTTCTCTGGGCAGGCTGGCATCTTTAACTTTACTAGTTATTGCCAAATTGCTCTCCAAAGTGGTTGTTTGGATGATCGTTTTAAAATATAAATTAGATCATGTCACTTTCCCGCTTAAACCTCTCAAATAGCTTCCTATTATACTTAGAATAAAATCCATATTCTCTTCCACGAATGCTCGGCTGCATCCCATACTTGCTCCTCCTAATTTCCTGTCTTCCTTTCTCTTCCTCAAATAGGTCTGGCACGCTCATGCCCCAGGGCCTTTGCACACACAGCTTTTTGCACACACAACTTTTCTCCCAGCTCTTCTTAAATTGGCTCCGTCTTAGCCATCAGGTCTCAGTGTGTCACCCCCTCCAGCCTCCCCTGAGCACCCACTAAGGCATCCTCTGCACATCCCTTGTATCATCCTGTTTATTTCCTTTGCAATCGACACCGTGGGCCCACTAAGGCCTCACTTTCTCATTTGCCTGGTGGGTTATTACCAGCCAGGCGGCCTGTGGCAGGAAGGGCTCATTTGTGGGTCTCAAAGATTGATGTGGGGATCTAGGGTGTCCCTCAGTGATTCAACATTTGCCCAGGGTGCTTGAGGTCACAAACACCACCCCCAGCACTGTAAAACCAAGCTGAAAAGTCAATAAAATAAGAAACAATAGTAACTAATTAACGTGTATAGTTTACAAGTGAGTGTGTGCCGTCCGTGCTGAAGCCAGAGTAAAGCACCTTGTTTCCTGACCTCCCTCTGCCTTACTCCCTTGACACAACACCTCTCATTAAACCTGAGGTGGCCAGCATCCTCTTGTCTCCATCCCTCACAGTGTGGGGGGTTCATGTGGCCATACCTGGGGTTTTGTTGTTGTTATTGTTTTGTATTGTTTTGTTTTAATGTGGGTTCTAGGAATTTGAACTCAGAGTCATCTCCTCATTCCCAAACAAAACAACCCCTTGCAGACCAAGCAGGCTGATGGCTTATTCACTGAACAGACATTGTCTCTGTGTGTTAGGGTGATGGGCAGTGAAGGGTGTGCATGGGGTGGAGAATGAGGCCCCGGGCGGGTCTCAGGGAGGGGAGCTTTGGCAAGAGAGCCATGGAAGGTGCTAGAGCTTGGGTGAGTTGGAAGACTGAGCTGATGCTGAGTACAGTAGAGCTGGAAGAGAGCCATGGAACACAGGGCTACAGAAAGGGTAGAGTACCCCTGTACCCACCCAGTGCAGGCCCCTTGCCCCTTGGGGTTCCACAGGACTCCTATGTCTCAGGGACAACTTTAGACTCTTGTTCAGATGGCACCCATAAGTCACTGTCTATGGTTGGGGCAGACACCCTGCTTCAGAGACCCACCTCCACAGACTTATCTCCCCTGTATGGCTGGGGAAGGGGTCCCCTGAAAGGAAGGAACAAGCCCAGCTGAGTCCCCTCTGCCATGGCTTCTGAACACAAGGTTGTCTGAAGCCAGGCAAGCAGTAAAGACAGAAGAAAGACAGGGACTGCTTTCTGCAAGGGAAACTCAAGTTAGACAACAAAAAGGACTTTCTCTGCCACCAGACACAGCTTTGTCAGGAACCCACCTCCTCTTCAGAGCTGATGGCTCCCTGTGGTCACCTCAGGTTTCTTGGGATAAAAACTGCTTAGGGTTGCTCAGCCAAGAAGAGATGAGACCTGTTGTGTCTAACACTAGTTAGCTGGGACAGGACTTATGTTAAGGGATTTGGGTGTTGAGGGTGTCAAGTGCCCTATAAGCCATCTAACCACATCTAAGGCTTCTCTGTGGGGACAGAGATGAACTCAGCCTGGCCCTTGCCTTGACAGCCCCAGAGTCCCTTGACACGGCTGGCCTCCTCTTTGTCATCCTCCTGATCTCCAAGCTCCAGTTCTACTTTGTGGAGGGAGGAGGGAGAGAGGAGGAGGGAAGAAGGAGGAGGGAGGAGGAGGAGGGAGGAGACCTGCGTGGCTGTCATTGGTATGCGAGGCCCAGCCTCATCCCTCAGAGGCCCAGCCTCTCTGCTCAGCTCTTTAAGAATCCCTCCTTGGTGGCAGCCGCGTGGAGGTTGCCTGGCAACACCATCCCACCCCGCCCCATGGCTGGCACTGGCCCTCTTCCCCTCCCCCTTCTCCTATGGCTCCTCACATGCCCAGCCTCAGCTGTATTCTGAGCTGAAAATCTGCTCGGCCCCACCAGTTGGTTGGAGCATGGGTGCCTAGTAGATAAGGACATTTGAGTGAGCCCACCCACGCCAACCGGAACTCCAGCTACTGTAGGTCTTGTGTTCTGAGGCCTTGGTCCAGCAGTTCCTTCTTTTGCCACTTTGCCCTGTAGCAAATGAGGGTCTGGAACATGTCTGTGTCTCCTGCCCCAGCTCTGTAATTTCAGAACTCTGAGAGGAGACCCCGGGCTCCCATCAGGAATCCTCAGACTCCAGCCCCTCCCAGGGCACCACCTGTAGTGGCTTCAGTTGACCTGTGGTACCAGACAGAATCTGCAGAGGGGCCCCGGAAGTCTGAGGGGAAGTGTCTGGAGTTATAGTCCCAGGAAGGTTTTCCTTGGCCCCGATAGGTATTGAGCTTTTTGGGGCCCACAAAGCCACTGTGATTGGGGCAGGAGGTAGAGGAAGCATGTGAGGAGCAGAGAAACAAACCCCATCCCCAGAGGCCAGAGAGATTCAGTCAGAGAAGGACATCACCACAGGCGGGGTGGGGGGCAGTAGCAGCCTTTGGAGTGCAGAGCTCAGACCCTGATATCACCACTTTATCTTCTCTTCTCCCTCCTGGGGTGATTCCAGGGTGGCCCTCAGGCTTTCTCTATCTTGGGGTCCTACCTTTATCTCTCCTGATGACAGCCCCTCCCCCACTCCCTTCAGTGGCCTCTGGTTAGGCCTGCCCCTCAGGCCTCTGCTCCTCTGTCTTCTTGCCCTGTCTATTGGCCCAGCACCACTTAGCTCTGATTCTCACACACGCCAGTCTCTTTCAACACACTGTTCTCGAAGCAACAGCTCCAATCTCCGTGCTGGACTTGGATGTGTAAACTAGGCTTCAAGGACCATCAAAAGCATGTCCTTTGCTGGAAGTCATGGTCGGAAGGAAGAAGCAGCCCTGAGGGAAAGACTTGGGGTGGGGGTAATGCCACTCAGAGGGAGAAAAGAAGACTCCCATGAGGAAGGAGGGTTGTGTGAGAAGCTTGGGACTGGCAGCCTCAGCCTTGGTCCCTCTGGAGAGACAGGCTGACAGGGAGAATCCTGTCTCCAGAGCAGGCCTGGTTTCTGATACTTTCTGGAGTTTTCTCCCACCCACACCCAATGCCCTCACACACGCCAAGACCCTGCCCTGCACACGCCCAGACAGTTGACCTAGGATCTGTCCTTGGAACAGTCCGTTCTAAGTAGTTCCCAGTTTTATGATCACCGCTGCCTGGATTGGCTCAGCACAGTGACCTTTCATTTAGCATCAGCAGACAGTGCTGTCCCTGTGGGTAGGCCTATAAACTTGGGGTCGTTAGACCCCTGGTTCATATGACCAGGGGCAAAAGGAGCAAGCGCTCCCAAGGCACTCATCCCAGAGTCTAGAGGCCCTGGGCCTAAGTCACCATGACATCTGCTAATTTACTGTGATCCAGGAGGAAGGCATGTCTATGATATCATCAGTTACCTGGCTTTTGAGAGACGAGAGTGCTGTCTGACATCTGAAAAAGTGGTGTCACAAAAGGCACAAGAGCCTGTCACAAAGAGAAACTCAAGCACAGACCGCCGGAGCCAGTGAGGTGGCTCAGTGGGTACGGGCAGTCGCTGCTAAGCCTGATGACCTGGTGAAGGAAAGACAGACTCTTGGAAGCTGTCTTCTGAGTTCCACAATTGAACCCACACATACAATAGATACATTTATGAAAATACTATCACTGTAGTTCTTGTCCTTCAAGACTTGTGTAGAGGGGCTAAGGATGTGGCGCAGCCGGTAAGTGCTTGCCTGGTGTGCTTGAAGACTTGGGTTTCATTCCCAGCACGGGACACACCTGCAACCTTTCAGTGGCCAGGGGCAGCAGGAGTTCAAGGCCAGTCCTAGTTTAATCTTAAAACAAAACCAAGGACCATGGTTTAACTGTAACTATGGTAGACGCTGTCCTAGCGCTCAGAAGGCCCTGGATCTCCTTCTCTAATACAAGAAAAACAATAAAAAAAAAAAATGTAATCTTTAAAGTGGTATTTAAATATTATTTATTTATTTTATGCATATGAGCACACTGCAGCTGGAGACCCACCAGAAGAGAATGTCGGAACTGTTTATAGATGGCTGTGAGCCACCATGTGGTTGCTGGGAATTGAACTCAGGACCCCTGGAAGAGCAGTTAGTGCTCTTAACCGCTGAGCCATCTCTCCAGCCCTCTGAAGTGGTATTTAGAGGTATCGGTCTCTGGGCTACAATTAGGGTTAGAGGAGGCCATGGGACCTTTATGATGGGATCAGTGCCCCCCACGCCCTTTTTCTGAAGTTCAGGGATGTACATGGTTGCCCAGTGTTCTATCACTGAGCTGTAGCCCAGCCCCACCATTAGTGGCTTTTTAAGATGAGAGAAACAGCCAGGTGTGGTAAGGGAGGTGAATGGGGGGGGGGGGAGTTCAAGGTCATCCCTGTCTACAAAGCCAGTTTGAGGCCAGCATGAGCTACACGAGGCTCTGTCTCAAAAACAAAACAATACATGCAAACAAAAAAGAGAAGAAAAAAGTCATATTGACTAGCTTGCCCTGTCTAACCATGTGACACAATAGAATCACCATAAGCAGTAAAACCTACACCAGATGTGCTCCATGACCAGGACTAAACAATCCTTTTTCTTTATACATCACCCAGGCCATGGTATTCTCTTACAGCCCCAACAAGAAAGGAGAAAGACAAGGGGTCGGGGGGGGGGATGGCCAGGCTTTGGCCTATGGGAAGTCATTTGGGTAGGGAGGAGGGGGGCTTGTCTCAGGGGACAGTGGGACTCAGTTCAGACAGGCTCCACCAACCCAGTGGATAGATTCTGGCCAGCAGCTGTCCCTGGCTTGACCCTTCTTCAAGGCGCCCTTGTCCCAGTCCCCATCTTCAGGACATACAGGCCTTAGCATCCTGGACTTAGCCCCATCCCTGCTTGCTCCTGGATCTCGCTCTCTAGGGCCTTATCTTACACTGAAGGTCCTGCTCTCCAAGACTGCCCTGAGACTCACTCACCAGTAGCCCTCTCTGGGAGAAGCTTCAACCCTCAGTATTCTGCCAACAGGAACTCTCAGGGGAGGATGGCCGAAGGGAGGCAACACAGTAGAGGTGAGACCCAGACCAGAAGCATTGCTGGAAGGTGAGGGCTGGTGTGCCAGCCGGGAGTTCCTGAAGCAGTGTGCACAGCTATCTCATAGCCCACAGCTCATAAACCTGTGTAAATGTCCCCAAATGCCCTGGGCACCCCTGGAGTTCAGAGAAGTCAGGTAGCCAGTGACCATGAGTCTCTCGAACCCCCAGAGAGGAGGTCCCTAGTGGTGCTGGGGGAGCCTATCCTTCCCCACCTCAGAAAGCCTAAGACTGGCCCAGCCTTGCCTGACAACAGTCTAATGTTGCCAAATCCAGTTATCTCAGCAACTCATAGTATAGAAGACATCTTAGAATCTTTCCTGACTGTCACATTAGCCATAGGAAGTATGTGCTGGGTGGCCCCATTAGTATAAGAAAGTGGAGGATGGGACAGTGCTGAGGGTCACTGGCCACTGCACAATCAGGTGTCAAACTGAAGCCACAGCCCCCTGAGAGGGTGAGTAGTGGCTGAGAGGCTGGGGAGAGGAGGTTGTGGGCAGAGCCAGGCTGACCTTGCTGCCCAGTGGGAGGGCCCACTCTGAGCTGCAGGACATCCGTTCTGGCTACTGCCTCCCTCCCAGTAGAGGAGCTGGGGCTTGGCAAACTCAAGATTGAAGCCACAAAGTATTCCTGGGTGACTGGCTCTGCCCTCAATGCTGAGCGCCTCCCAGAACCCAGCCCCCAGGACTAACCCTATTCTTCACCATTATCCTGTGTTCTCCTGTAGCCTGTAGCATACAGTGACTCATTATGTGTTTGTGGACTGAACAAACTATATTCACTGCTCTCAAGCTGGCTGTCTCATTGTCCTAGAGTTACATACAGTCATTGGTTGATGCCCCGATTCTCCCAAAGTTCCATAGGTCCAAGATCCTGCACACCAGCCTGGCTACCATTATCAGCCTCTTCTGCCACCACGGTCGGTCTTCCTGACTCTGATCCCCAGCTCCAGCCAAGAGTTCTTGCTCGGTGGCACCTAGACATTCCCACTATGACATTCATCTCTGCAATGGGCTCCCGCTGCACCTGATCTGCAACCTTCTCCTGCCCCCACGAACCCTAGGAGAACAGCCACTGTCCCTAGGAAGCTCTCTGGTGTCTCAGATGGCTTGGCCCTAGTCTCTGGGGTCGCATGGAGAAGCCTGTTTCAGATAGCTCTTGTCCAGGGGTGACTATGTGCCTTTCTGGAACCCCGGCTTTGCACTGTGTACAACCTGGTACACAGTGGTCTCCCTGGTGTCCCAGATGGTACCCAGCGCAGTGGCCCTCCCTTATTGTTCCCTGAACAGTGTGCAGGAGCTCCGACTAAGCGAGTTACAGTTCGTCAGCTGGAAGGAACATCACATAGTCATTAAAGCCACAATTGTGAAGGTGATATTTTGATATCTACGTGTGATGTGTCAAGTCAAGCCCATGCATACTACCCACCTCAGCACGAGGCCAGGTGCTTGCTTGGCACCAGCCCGGCATGGGGTGGCAGGGAGGTAAGGGGGGGCTCGTTTTAGGAAAGGAGGAAGACACAGAATTTCTGAGGCACATTCTAAGAGACACGATGGAGGAACAGTGGAGATGGAGCCCTGCGGCCCCGAGTCCATCTGGGGGTCTAGGCAGGCAGAACGGAAACCACAGTTCTGTGAAAATTATAGCCAGCTTTGTGCCTGGACCAGCCTGGAAGGGTGCAGGGGAAGGGAAGCTGTTGACGCCACAGGGCGGTGGCATCGTGGGTGATTTTTCCCCCCTTCCTTTATTGTTGGTATAATGCTGTTTGGGCGATAAGTAAAAATTGGGAGAGAAAAAATAGCTGTTCAGTGAATTGAGCACAAACCCAAGGAGGGAAGGAAGGAAGGGAGCTGGGAGGTGAGGAGGAGGTAGGAGGGGCAAAGACTGCGGGGGAGGGGCAGGGAAGGCAGCCTCAGACAGGCAGCTTGCCCTCCCTCAGGAGTGACAGTGGGCATCCTGACCGAAGGTGGCCTGGGAAGAAGTGCAGGCTGGGCTGGACTTCTGGAAGGTCCTAGAGTTGGGATGCTGGGGTGGGGTCTGCCTGCAGGGAGGGTCTTAGACAGATTATGAAGGTCTAGGGATGGGCCTGGGAGCTGTGGGGAAACTCACAGGTGGTCTAAGCAGTATTAGGGACTCACCCAGAGTAGACAGCTCCCAAGGAGAAAACTAAGTCTGTAAGGGACCACCCAGTTCTGTCGCAAGGTAACAAGGTCTGCATCCGGGGTAGGTGAGGCTGGGCAGAGATGTTAGTGTTCCCAAGGCTAAGGCTGGGTACTTTCCCTGCTAAATAACTGTCTAGTCCATCCATCCCCGCGTCCTCAGGGAACATAGCACAACTTTCCCATCCCATAAACAATGGCTATCAGTCCTGCCTCCATCCACATACCCATTGTGGGTCTCCTGAACCCCTCCAGGAGTCCAGGGGCTAATGCTTCCATTTTATACTTAGGACACATGGGTTTAGGGAGGTTAGCTAAGTTGTTCAAAGGCCAGCCATCTGGGGAGGGGGAAGGGGGGCTGGCATCTGACCCTACCTGCCCTCCTACACATCTGGGTGGGGTCCTACTCAGAGAAAAGCAAAGAGTTTAGAGAGGGCCTGTGCAGGAGGGCTGCAAGTGAGGGGGGTGGTGTTGCCTGAGCTGAGAAAGGGGCACGGGGCAAGGAGGAGTGGGGTTACCTGGGCACGCAGAGTAGGTGGGTTCTGTTTGTGAATGAATGTTTGCGTGGACGGATGAATGAATGGATGGACAGATGAATGAGTGGGTGCTGAGAGGATCGATGTAGGGGGAGGAGACGCCCGAGCCAGAAACCCCTGCTCTTGCCATTCTCCTTCTAGCCCTGGAGACCGGTGTTGGAAGCCTCCCTCCCCCTAGTCCCAAGGGGGGGACCAGCTCCCCAACTCGTCCTCCCCCACCCCCATCCCAGACATTTTGGCTGAGGCTAGGAGGAGGGGGACGCACGGACGCCGTTTCTCCCGGGTTGGGCCAGAGTCCCCGCGCGGCGGCGCAGCCTCCCGCTCCGGGTCCCGCCGGCCAGTGCGCAGCGCGGCGCCCCCGCCCCCGCCGCCTCCTCCCCGCCCGCCGCCTCCCTCTCCGCTCCCGCCCTCCCCGCTCCGCGCTGCACGCACAGCCCCGCCGCCGCCGCCGCCGCCGCGAGGGGAGAGGCGGCCGCACAGCCTGCTTCCCCGCGCCCTGCTCGCCGCCGCCGCCACCGCCGCTGCCCTCGCCCCGCTGAGCGCACCAGCCCGGGCACACGCACCCCGCCGCCGGGCGCCACCCCGCGTACTCCTCCCGCCGCTCCGCTGGGCAGATGCGCCGCCGCGCGCCCCGCGCCCCGGGCCCGCCACAGAGCTCCGTCGCGCGCCGGGGGCTCCTCTCCCCGGCCCCCCCTGGGTGCCCTCCGGCTGGGGCTCCCGCCCGCTCCTTGGAATAACCCCTGAGGCTCCAGCCGTCGCCGCAAAGTTTCCCGAGGAGACCCGCCTCCCCGGCCGCTACGCAGGTAAGGCAAGCTGCGCGGGCCGGGGGTCGGGACAGGGCGCTGGGGCGTGCGGGGCGGGGGCCGCGCCGCCGGAGTCGGTCCGGTGTGGTGGGGGACGTACAGCTTTTGGGATTCAGGGTGTAGGGGGCTTGAGAGTCAACAGCCCAGAGCGGGTGATGCTGGTCCGGCCGCCGGGAGGCGCGGGGTTCGCGGCCCGCGGCCCCTTTCCCCGGAGCGGAGGCTGGAAAGGGCGGGGGCTCGCTTGCAGCCCCAAGCCGAGCCCTGGCTGCGCCCGGGGGATGGCAGTCGGGCCCGCGGGGGGCGCCAGGCTGAGCAGGTCTGTCCCAGCTCCTGCCCCGCACTCGGGAAAAGGAGGGTGAGGGGCGAGCCCGGCGAGGGCAGCGGGCCGGCCCCGGCGCCGCGTTCCCGTCCCCACTAGCCGCGTGAGTCACGGTTAGAGCGAGGTTTTATTTTTAAAACGACTTCAAGGGGGGCATAGGCAGCCTCCAACTTCCCTCCCTGCGCGCGCTGTGGACTGGCAGCCTGGTGCCGGCGGGGGCTGAGACTGTGCACCTGGCGGCTGCAAAGGTGGAACGGAGGGACTAACGAGCTGGGGGCACAGCACAGAATTCCCCCACCTCCCAGTTCCCTAGACAAGGAGGCAATAGACCGCGAGCACGCCCCTCCTCGTGGGGATCAGAGGCCCAGGGGCGGAAAGCTGGGGAGCGTTGTTGCCCAGCTGCAGGGAGCCGTGGTTGATCAGAGCTCTCTAAGGAGGACAAAGTTGTGAAGCAGCGACATCAGGGAGCTGCTCCAGGCTTCCTGGGGCCCCGGGAGGGCTTCCAGGCTCTCCGGGGCATATGGTTAAGAGAACACAGCTCAGCTGGGGTGTGCCAGGCCCTGGAGGCCCAAGTGAGAGGTCTGATGTGAATAAATAAAGCCAAGGCATGGGAACAGAGGTGAGGGGTGACAAGGTCCAACCTTGCCTCATCTCCGTTCTTGCATCCTTTGGGGGATGGAGACCAGCCCCACCCTTTTCCATCCCTAGGTAGCTTAGGAGTTGGGGGGGGGGCTGTCTGGGTGGGAGAGTGGGTGTACGCAAAGGAGGACCTAAGACCTCTGACTCCCCTGGCAGAGGAATGTGGGCTGGGGCTCCCCTCCCTGCAAGCACGGGGGAAGGCGGCTGCACACAGGGGCTCCAGGCTCAGGTTTCTGGAGTTGAAAGCCAACTGCGTGTCTTCCTGCCAGCCCCAGGAGGAGAGGCACAAACATCACCTGTCAGCTGGTGCTTGCCGTGGGCGATTGCTCAGGGCTTCCTCCGAAGGTTTAAAATGGAAATGGCCCAGGCTGCCAGGGCCAGTGCCTGGGATGAGATGCTGCCTAGCTGGGTTGGCTATGAGGGTCCCTGGGAAGTCTGGGGGTAGGAAGAGCTGAGGTCGACCGGGCTACAGGTCAGGTGAGAAGTGAGACAGGCTTGCTTTTTGAGTGTATGCGTGGGGGTGGGAGGAGAGTGGAGAAACTAGGTATGCACATCAGAAAGATTATAGGCAAAACCTCCCCTGGAGAGTGGAAGCCAGACAGACCAGGCTCAGCAGCCCACACACAGAGATGATGGCCAGCCTGGCTTGGTTTAGCCCATGAAGCTACCGGGGTCCATCCATCAGACTCTACCTTGCTAGTCCTTCCTCTGTGTGCCTCAGTGTTTCTGTCCTGTTATAGATGGCCTGCTATAACTAACCCCTGGGCCTTAGTTGGAGAACAGGAACTACTCTGTAAAATGCATGTGCACTTGCTACAGGTCTTTAATGGTTCTGTTCTTTGGCTCAGGAGTCTGTAAGGGCAGAGGCTATCTGTAGAGATAGTGGCAGGTTAAGGGGTCAGATTCCTCCATACAACTAGTGGCATGTGGGCCTTTTGCAACTGTGTCTCCCTCAGAGTCCCGTGGACGCCCCAGGAGATCCACTCAGGCTGTTTAAGAGGAGGTCGTAGAGGCCGGAGGGCCATCTCTGCATCATTTCACCTGCTGGCAGGCTGCGCAGGCAGGGTTTTAGGGTGTTAGCCTGGAGACTCAGCTCTGAGTCTCCACTGAAACCTAGTGGTCTAACCTCTGCTACCTGCTATATATGCGCCCCAGGTGCCTTCTGGGAACCCGCCTGTCAGGGAACAGGAACGTATACCTATGACTGATGGGGAGGGATGGGTGTCAAACCTGAAAATGAGAGAGCAGGGCAGGACAGTCTGCCGAAAGACTGGGAAAGAGGTGTCGGTGTAGAGTCGGAGAGGGACTGGAGGCCCCGGTGGAGCAGACTCCTCAGGTGTCTGCGATAGAGAGGCAGACCTTGAGATGGCTGCTGCTGTGGCTGATGTAAAGCAGATGCTTAGCAGGGCGTGGTGGCGCACGCCCTTGATCTCAACACTTGGGAGACAGAGACTCATGAATCTCTGAGTTTGAGGCCAGCCTGGTCTACAAAGGGAATTTCAGGACAACCGGGGCTACATGGAGAAGGTCCCCCAACCCCCCCCCAAAAGGTAGCCGCGCTGCTTTGGTGCAGGGGGGAATTGTGATGACCAGATTTCTTGAGATAGCTGGACATAGCCACCTTCTCCTGTGCAGGCAGGTGGCATCAGGTTGTCAGTGTCAGGGAGATGGGCAGGGGTTTCATTGCATACCCCTTAGGACTTGGGGACCTGTTGGCCACCCCTTCCCAGCCAACCCTGACACCTCCAACAGGCCTGCCTGGTTGTGGAGGTGGGGCTCACGGGGGGGGGGACTGTGCTCATCGAAGGATCTGGAAATGACATTAAACTTCTTGTCATCCCAGTGGATCATATTTTGGGGACCTAGGTGGCTCCTGGGGAGGATTCCTCTGCCTGGCCAGCTGGCCTTCAGCAAGCCTGACCTTTGTGGGCCTGGGCTCCCTCACCTGGGAAGTAGGGCAGCCACCATGAGGTGAATTCTGGAAGTCTCCAGCAGAGTCCATGCCTAGCAATGTGGGTCCCTTGCAGTCTACTCCTACCTTCGCTGTGTATTTACTTCTTAGGCCTGGGGAAGCAGGCAGGACTGCCACGTCCCCTACCACAGTCACCAGTGCCTCCTGATGTCAGGGCTCTCTACACTAGTACCTCCTGGTCCAAGTGACTGTGGGAAGATCCAAGACCACAGGAGGAGTTTCAAGTCCAGGCACATCATGAGCTGTGATGTATGTGGGTATGGGCATGGCTGAGGGTCCTGAGGTAAGGAGACATTGCCGGTCGGTCTTAGCCTCTCAGCAGGGAGAGCACAGGGCTGTGGAAGGGTGGGGCGGTGCTACCCTCAGCCCTGGCTGTGGCTCTTGAAGCTTGACAGTCTATGTCACTATATCTGGGCATGCCTCCCTAGAACCCAGATTGTCTTGTCAGTTCTGACTCTGGCCTGGGCCTGGGCAGCTTCATTCTGTCATTTGGTGTATGGTAGGGGTCACCCTATACTGGCGAGGGCTTGGGAGAGGCCACCTGGATAGCCAGGATGGACAAATGAACCGAGTCCTTCTACCATGCTTCCTACCCCTCCCCCCGCTGACTTGGGGTTCCCTGGCAGCAGCTGGACTGCTGAGGGTCCGGGCGGGTGGCTGTGTCTGCAGGCCTGTGTTTGCCCGCGTGCCGTGCCGTGCCTGCGTGCTGTGCCCACGTGCCGGGTGGATTTTGTTTGTGCACTTGCCTTTGGCCCCTAGAGCCCGGCTGATCCCCAGGGTCTGTCACTCTGCAGATGATGTCAGGATTCTAGGGCTTCCTTCCGCTTGCTCTGTGGAAGGTATACGTTGGACTCTCCACAGCCCTGACTCTGGAATCCCACCGTGGCGTTTGTGGGTGTGTCCTCAGTTGAGAATATGACACCTCTGTCCCTCAGTTCCTATACCCTTCTTTCCAGCTCATTCCTTTATTTGTTCATTCACTTAGGAGGATTGAGACTGGCCAGGCATAGCCTTGGGCTCTTGAACAAGAGTCCAGAACAAAAGCATTCCTGTCGCAGAACTCAGGAGGCCGAGGCAGGCAGATCTCTGTGAGGCGGTTGGAGGCCAGCCTGGTCTACATAGCTAGTGTCAGGCCAGCCAAGAGCTACATAGTGAAACTCTAATTTAAAAAAAAAAAAAAAAAAAAAAAA
>NC_034590.1:118388167-118422494 GCF_900095145.1 Mus pahari | reverse complement strand
AGAGAGAGAGAGAGAGAGAGAGAGAGAGAGAGAGAGAGAGAGAGAGAGAATGAGAGAAGAAAAAGGGGGGTGACTTGGGAGGAAATGGCATCTCCAGAAGCAAATCGCTCTTGTCGAACATCTATCTCCCCACAGCCCCTCCACTTCCCACCCCTTCCCACCCCTCCCCCACAAGCGACGCCTGGCAAGTGCCGCTCAGGAAAATGTCCTCAAAAACTGCTGCTGGGTGCTGGCGCCAGGATGGGCTTTTCCTGGGGGCAGTGTTCCAAGGGCTGCCTGGCGGAGCAGGGGAGGATGGGGCAGAGGGCACCCGAGGGCCTGTGCAAAGGTGAGGGTTGGCAGAGGGCAGGGTCCTGGCTGTCATACTCACTGCTGGCTCTCAGGGTTCTCTACAAGACTTCTGTGTGGCTGTCAGTAGAATGTCTGACCTGCCTGTGAGTTCAGGATATGCCACCAGACTGACCTGCCCGAGGGACACATGACCCTGGGTTCCATGTGTGGGGATCTCTCCAGTCTCACCATACAGTTGGATCCGGGAGACCTAGTTAGTTGGATTAGGGAATGTGACTTTGGGTAGGTGAGCATCCTACCCCAGGGGCATGGCAGGTTGCAGAGGATCATGGGAGTGTAGCTGAACTGAAGTTACCTGGTCTAGTTAAAGTATGGGGTGGGATGCAGTGGTTCTAGTCACTGCTCTGGCTGGCTGGGTGGGGGTTAGTGGGAACCAAGTGAGGCAGTATGTGGGTGGGGTCTGGTTTCATCCCAGCCCCAAGGCCAGGTCAGGAACTCCAGGGAGCTGTGCCCAGGTGTGCATTCCTCCATTACCAAGCCTGACTTTACATGCACACTCTAGCACACATACTTCTGGACTTTCCCAAGCTGCCTTCTCTGAGTCAGCCCAAACCAGCCCTAAAGGGTGAGTGAACCACCTCTCTCTACCCGCAGGCTGCTGCCACCACTGGCCCTTACTGTCCTGCCCTGTGTCTTTATGCCTTCCACTGGAGTGGGGTTGAAGGCAAAGGAACAAGATGCCAGAGTGGGTCTGTCCCAGGCAAGCAGATGGACAGTAATGCCTCCAAGGGTCCCAGTGTTATCATCAGCTCTGTCACATGAGCTCTCAACTACCCCTCAGACTTGGATTAATGAGGACCCGGGTAGTCCCACACCTCAGCTTCCAGGACATTCTGGCTTGGCAAGCTTTTGCTTGCTTCCTACTGAGAAGAGAGACAGAGACACAAAGCAAAGGCAAGCATTGTCCACGGCCGTATGGATGGGTCGACTGCTCACAGTGCTGGGCACTGGCCCTGTGTTCAAATCCTACCTGTTACTAGCAGGGTACCCTACTTGCCTCTGTGCCTCAGTCTCTGAACCAATAAAATGGGACAAGCAAGCATACATTTGAGGTCAGTCCAGAGACCATGCTGGAGGCCTTTGGGAGAGTATGGCGGAGGTTCCTGAACTCAAATGATAGGCTAGGCCAAGCCAGGGGCAGTGCCAGGACACTGACCACCCCAGGGCTCCAGGGAGCTAGCCTCCTGCCTCCACAACCCCCCACCATCCCCAGTAGGTTGGCCCGTGGGATATTTGCTGAGCTGCTGGGGCCTGGCACCCAGAGGTAGCACATGGCAGGAACAGTGGACTCTAAAGGCCTAGGTCACGAAGAAGAGGGTGAAGAGGTAACTCCCTAGAGAGAACCTGACCCTTGAGGACATGGCAGGGGACAGAGCCAGTTTGTGGGAAACAGAGTGTGAAGCTCAAATGTCACCTTTTGCTAAGGATGGCTTCCTGGAGTTAAGCCAAAAGGGACCCTGCTGGGTCCTACTGAGTGTTTTCTAAGTGTTAGGACCTGGCGGTGGGCCACTGTCATTGAGGGTTTACTGTATACACTGCATAACTCCCAAAGGACAGACTCCCATCAGGCCTGGGAACTGTCCCATTTTACAGAGGAGAAAACTGAGGTTAGACAGGGAAGGTGACCAGACCAAGGTCACACAGCCAGCATGTGACAGCTCCCAGCCTCTGTTCTCAGATTCCCTTCAATATATGGTGGAACGGTAGTACTCTGGGGGTAAAGTTGGCTGCAGAGGTCACCATGAGGCTGAGGGACAACAGTTCTGTTTACTGAGAAGTCCTTTGTGTCTGACTGGGTCCTTTACAAGGACAGGTGGGGAGATGAGGCACACATCGAGTAGATCAGGGTTGAGGGTTTCTCTTGACAGAGACCTGTGCCTCCCCTAGTGGGGCCTCAGGGCAGTGTCTTGTGGCAGTGGAGTCTTGTGTGTACCCTCTCCAGGTCCTCTCCTTTCCTGAGGCCCCGCTGTGTACCCTCATGGTGGAGGCAATGGTGTTACTGAGCAGAGTTTGGCCTCACAAGGGAGAGGAGTCTGGTGGCAGAGCAGGCAAAGGACCTCATTTCTGGAGGGGACATGGTGGAGGCAATGGTGTTACTGTGGCCTCACAAGGGAGAGGAGTCTAGTGGCAGAGCAGGCAAAGGACCTCATTTCTGGAGGGGACAGTCTTACTGAGGTGTGACCATGAGAGGAGAGCAGGGCCGGAACAGTGGGAGGCATGTTCACTCTGCCAAGGATGCCACAGGCCTATGATGTCAGCAGGTGGCTCAGCTGGGCTGTGCCACTACTGGTGCCCTGGGGAGGAGCCAGGCAGCAAGGGTCCTGGGAGGGCGCTGGTGGCCTGCGGTCACAGAGCAATCTCCATTAGGGTGGTGACCGAGTGGCTGTAGCTCCTGGAATCCTATTAAAAGCTTTTTCATTGTTCCCCGAGATACGCTCCTCTCCGCCGGGACCTGGGCATGTTGATAATTTATTTGTGGAAGGGAAAGGGGCGAAGAGCGAGAAGAGGGGGAAATGTCATTATTTACTCTGCCAGCCAGTTTCTGCAGCCCAGAGCTGGGCTTCTGGGCAGCTCTCCTGAGGATGCGCCACACTCGCCCTGGCTGCTGGATCTCTTTGGAGCCCAGTTCCAGAGTAGGGGAGCAAGGCTCTACGGAGGTGCAGCCGGGTGGGCACAGCAGGGGGTGGAGCTGAATCTCTGGGGTGCTGATGATGGCACTTGGGCCCTCACTGTGGGCAAGCTAATCCACAGTTGTGGCGTGTGGCAGCTCTGTTGGCTTCTGAGGGGACAGACTGGGGTCTCGGGAGCAGAGGGTCATTATCTCTGAGCACTAACACCCAGGCACCACTCTGTAAATGATGGGAAGGGATTCAAAGCTAGCAGTGCAATACAGGTCGTGCTGGCCACGCTGAGCATTTCCTGGGGGCCGCAGTGACCCTGTGGGTCATGTCCTGAATCTCACTTAGCCTTCCTAACCTCAGCAGAGCTGAGGCACAGTATCCAGGGGTGGGGGTGGGGGATCACATCCCTTAGCATGGCTCCTGCCTCTGGTCCCCAGAGACACACCTTGTCTTCTCAGCAGTCCCTGCCAGTGAGGAAGCCCAGGGCAGGATCGTCTCCTGCACAACCTTCTAGTTCACAGCTTTCTGTCAGACTGGAGGGGTCGGGGTCAGTGATCATGTCTGACTAGGTGAGACCCTGGGTTCCCTCCCCTTTACCTCAAAAATCAAATCACAACGAAACAAAACGCACAGAGCCGGCAAAACGGTTTTATGGAAACAGACGGCCAGTGACGCCCCTCCTTTCCCGACAGCTGAGAAAACAGGCTCACAAACCTGACTGTATAAAGATGGCTAGATCCAGCTCAAAGTGTCCCCTGGACTAGGCGTGACAGTGCCCTGGGGTTGTCAGGCACGGTGGGTAGAGAGGGCATGGAGGAGGAGTTGGACAGTGACCCTCCTCTCTCCCACGTGCCCTTCACACACTCCTAGCAGGCTCAGGCTCGCTGTAGTGCCAGGGAGCCTGAGTGCCCTGCAGACGGCTGCTCACCCCTCTTCTTCTCCTCTCAGGCACAGCCAGATGTTTTTAAAAAAATGTCTAACTCAATCTGGTCACTTGCTCTGAGACCATCAGTAGCTCCCGAGTCAGAGGAATTGAGTCCAAAGCCTTGAACCTGGCCTTTCGGGCCTGCCCGGCCTAGCCCTGGCTTGCCCCCGGCTTGCCCCTGGGCCTTACCTCCTCTTGCATC
The DNA here is from genome assembly GCF_900095145.1 of Mus pahari. Lineage (NCBI taxonomy): Eukaryota > Metazoa > Chordata > Mammalia > Rodentia > Muridae > Mus > Mus pahari. Next base: position 118,418,395 of record NC_034590.1, on the reverse strand, counting down.
CTTGCTCAAGGATGGCTGTCATCTACCAATCTTTTTTTTTTCTTTAAGATTTATTTATTATTATATGTATATATACTGTAGCTGTCTTCAGATGCACCAGAAGAGGGCGTCAGATCTCATTATGGATGGTGGTGAGCCACCATGTGGTTGCTGGGATTTGAACTCAGGACCTTCGGAAGAGCAGTTGGTGCTCTTAACCACTGAGCCATCTCTCCAGCCCCATCTACCAGTCTTTAACCCTGTGTTTCCTGCCACAGTTAGCCACACACCACAGACTGCAGGAAGCCCTACCTGATTGATCCATGAAAAACTACATTTTCTTGCCCCTCCCTCCAGCACACTGGCAGGCCTCACATCCAGTGACATTGAATCTGACGTTCATTAGCTCATTCATAAACATTAGTGTGTATGTGTGTGTGAGTGTGTGTCTGTGTGTGTGTAAGTGTGTGTTTGTGTGTCTGTCTGTGTGTGTGTGTGCAGACTTACATGGGTTCCAGGGATTGAACTCAGGCCACCAGGCTTACTTGAGTGCCTTCACCCAGTGAGCTATTTCATCGGCCATTATTTGGTTATTTTGAGGTAGAGACTGGCTGTAGCCCATCTGGCCTAGGAGCCACAGCAATTCCTGTTTCAGTCTCCCATGTACTTGAAATATAGGTGTGTGCCACTATACCCGTCAGTCCATTTTATGGAGGAGAAACATGAGACCCAGAGTGATGGGTACTGGGGACGACACTTCTCTGCCTTGGGACCCCTTCCTATACCTCTTTCACCTCCAGCAGTCGTGGGGCTGGTGGGGCAGCAGCGGGGCTAGCATTCTCTGCCATCTTACTACATGCTTTGTTCTGAGTGGAGTGTTAAGTGAGGGTCTCTTTGGTCTCTGAAGTATCCAAGTATAAATTGGAAGCTCCATTTTACAGGTAGGAAAGCTGAGGCCAAGAACAGGAAAGGAAGCAGAAAGGCCGAGCCCCAACCCCACAGCAACTTCCTCGGCCTCTGTGAAGGCCTGGGCAGATGTTCATTCATACTGGGGGTCAAGTCCTGTTCCTGCCAGCCTGAGGCCAAGCCCAGATCTCAAGCCTGCTGCCCGCCCTGGCTGGGCATCCTGGGATGAAGCTGAGGAGGCAGGGACGACAATGTGCCCAGGAGCAGGGCAGGGCCTGGACCCTGCCCCCACGGCAGCTGTCTCCCTGGTCCATGGACTTCCAGACAGTCAGGGCTTGTGAGAGCCGGGGGCCTTCAAGGAGAGCTCTGCTCCCGCCAGCAGCTGCTCAAAGGCCTCTTTGTGGCGAAAGGGCTAGCCACGGGCAGCTGCCAGGCCAGAGGCACAGACAGCTCAGCCTTTGTGCCAGCATGTTGCCCCTGCCCTGACCCTAGGGGTCAATAGGACAGGAGCCCTTATCTGTGGGAGGCTGGGGACCTCCGCCCTGGATCTGTCCTAGGTCTGGGATGGGTGTGGTTTGTGTTACCAGGCAGGGACCCAGAAGCACCCCACTCACAGATCGTTGTGGAAGCAGGGCCCAGACTTGGCAGGGGTGGGGATGGGGACAATATGAGGATGAAATGGTTAGTTGTGGCACTGATGGTGAGGTTAGGTTAGGCTTCCTGTCATGCAGGGGCGATGCCATGTTTGCCTCTGGAAGGCATTTGTGGTTGTTTTCAGACCCACCCCGAAAGCATCCCTGTCAGTGGACGCAGCTCTTCTGTCCGCTCGGAGGTGAGAAAACCGAGACGCTCTACGGTTAGGGAGCTTGCCCAGATCCCAGGAGCCCAAGGCTAGAGCTTAGACCTGGTCCTTCTTGAAACCCTCCCTCCAGATTTTTGAGACAGGGTCTCGTGCGTCCTTGACCTTGATCTTCTGATTGGGCAGATTGCACCTTGAGCACCTGATGTCATGGTATCTCGTCTGAACTCTGTGGGCAAGGCCCTGGGGGCGGGGGAGGAGCTATGGAGTCCCAGGGAAGCTAGGTGGGCCGAGGACTCCTACTCTTGGAAGGACTCCCAGAACCCATTGTGTAGTCAAGGGCTGGCGTAAGACTCCCAAGGCCTTCAGGGTAGACTCTGGGCCTGTTGATGCCAGAGTAGTCTGGGACTGGTGGGGACAAAGACAGCTTAGGGGCTTATGGCAGGCTGCAAGCCAGCTTGCCTTCTTAGCCTGCGCAGGATCAGTTTCTCCATCTATGAAATGGGTGCTGAGCCTGTATGAGACCCATGGGTGAAGTCCTCTGCAGGGAGGGTTACGGCCTGACTGAACTGTGCTCTGGCCCTGTCTTCCCCGGGAAGGCTTGCTCCAGGCTGAAGAGACCAAGGCTCCCTCAGGGTGCTTGGGCTGCGGATTGTTCTCAGCCTGCCTAGACTGGGTGCCAGATTATACATAGTTAATGCTGCTCATCTGAATCCTGAGCATCTCCTTCCGGTGCTCTTCCTGGAGGTGGGAAGTGAGGCGCTTGGGCAGACAGGTGCAGGCTCTAGGGCCCCTTTCCAACCCCAGCCCCTCCCCCCGGCCCCCTTGGATTCCAACCTCAGAAGGTAGTTGAAAACTGGCAGCTTGTTTTCCACAGCAGGGACCTGAGGGACTTGACTACCAAGAGATCTAGTTGAGGCTCAGATCTGAGATCCATAGCTAGAGCTCCCTTTGGCCCATCTGGATGTGTCCAGGCCACCCATGGGCAGTGGTGTTAACTCGTACAGGGCCCTGCTTTGTGGCCATAGGTTCATGGGCCTGGGTGGATGGATATCTTTTGCAGCCTTCAGTGTGACAGTAGTGATTATCCGCTGTCTGGATTCAGGTCCTGGCCCTTTTTCTTCCTGACTAGATCTGTTCCCATGATCACCTAGCAAGGACAGGTCCCCACCTACATGGCTTGTGGTCTGACCTGGCTGAGGAGAACCACACAGTGGTAACCATTATCCAGGGTAGATGTTCTCTGATTGCATGCCATGCCCTGTATGGTGCAAAGATCTGCTGGATCAGCCCCTGAGCGCTATGATGGAAAACAGGTTCCTGTGGAGAGATGCCAGGCAGGTCCTGATCCAAGGCCCAACCTCTGAGCCTAGAGCCTCCTACACCATAGCCTTGCTTTTTAGAGGCTCTGAGAACCCGACCGGCTCCTCATGGGCAGCATGAAGCTGCGGTAACAGCTGCCCAGTGGCCCCGCCCTCCTCAGGGCAGCGCCGATTGAGTCTCATCATTACAGGGCGGGGCCCCTTGCTGGAACCTCTCCTGGGTGGCAGAGCTGTCGAGCAGGCGAACAGCTGTTTGTGCAAAGACAGAATCTGTCCGGATCTGACAGGCAGCCTTGCGCCTCTGCTGTGGGCTCAGCATGGAGAAGCTGCAAGCTGACAATGGAGTGCTGGCCCAGGCTACTCATAGCAGGGGCCAGACTGCCTGCGGCTGATTTGTCAGATGAGCCAGGGCTAAGGGGTGCACTCTGACTTCTGTCTAGATGACCCCCCCCAAGGGAAGTTGGCTGAGCTCCTGTGGATACTGTAAGGCACCTTATCTCAGCTTGAGGTCTAGTCTTTCCCTTTGGGGTCCTTGAAAGAGGCAGAGTGACTGTTTCGGTGCCACTAGTGGTCCCTGGGCACCGTGTGGCATCTTTCAACACTGCCACCTATTAGAGAGGCTGTCCAGGTCAGAGAAGGCTGACATTTAGGGAAGGAGGAAGGCCTCTGTAACCACAGTGACAGATCTTTAGAGGCAGCCCCGCCACACCCATTTCATCCCCTGAGAAAGAGAGAACTCAGAGCAAAAGATGCTTCCTTCCAGCAGTGACTCCATGGCAGAAGGCCCAGCCTTTCTCTTTTTGTCTTTTTCTTTCTCTCTGCAGGGAGTTCCAGGCTGGCCTTGACCTTGATAGCAGAGGATAGACTTGAATTCCTCATCCTTCAGCCTCTACCTTCCACATGCTAGGGTTGGTTACGAGTGCCCAGCTCAGAGTTTTAACTGGGAAAGTTGGCAGACAGCTAAGTAGGTGCTGTCTAGGGAAGAGCTGAGCTGAGTCCTCTGTAAAGGCTTGAGGTATTGTGAGAATGATTCCCTGTGACGGCAGAAAATGTTCAGCTGACTGCACGCTTAGCTTTTTGGGGCCTGGCAGAATGGGCTGAATGAGAATGGTACACAAGCCTGTACTTCTTAACCATCACCCGTGGCAGGCATGACTAATCAATCCCAGCTCTGTTTCCTGCTGAGCCTGGAGGGCTCTACTTGGAAAGGGAATAGACTGGGTATCCCTGGCAGGTGTTCTTTGTTGGGGGAACTGGGAGAGTTGAAGCTTGCCACACAACCTTCCAGTTCCTGGGATTGAGCTGAGATCTGAGCTCAGTTCTTTTGACTAAAGATAATGGAAGCAGGGACTCCAGAGGTTCCCAGTGGGCTCCTGCTACAGCACCAAGAGTATTCCTGCTAGAGCTCACCATAGCTCCACCCAGCTGCCTGCCAGACAGGCACAGTGAAGTTAGCCCCAACCCCCCTGTGGCAGTTGGCAGTCCCTCCTGGCCTGGTAAGTGTTACTGGCTGCAACCTGCCTGTTCTGGGTTCCACTGCGATGCTTCTGATCTGATGGGGCTCCGAACTGCAGTCGAGCGGTGGGCTTCCGATTCTGCCTACTGAGGGAAGAGGGAGGGCCCTGCCTAAAGGTTAGCATGCTGGGGTCTCCCTAGGATTCCCCAGGCCAGACACGAAGAGCTATGGCTGAATCTGTGGTCCCAAGAGAGCACGGAGGGCCAGGAGTGGGTGCGATGCACCTACTCAACTCTGGCTTCCTCAGTCACTCTTCCGCTCATCAAGAGGAGATCTGCTTGCTGGCTTGGAGGTTACCCTTTTAATTAAGCCAATTAATTAGTGCCTTTAATGAAGCAGATTAACCAGGCCAGGCTCTGCAAATGGGGTGGGAGTGGGGAGTTGTCGCAGCCTGTACTTTCCTGAAGGTCTTGATTGGGAGGCAGCTGCTAGGCCAAGCCTTCTTTGGAGTGTTTGAAGCCAGCGTTGGCCAGGGATGGCTGTGTGTCCCCCATGGAATATGGCTAGGAACCCAGGCCTGGGCAGGGGAGTCAAAGAAGGTCTGAGACTGCGGGGTTAAGTGCAGTGCAGGCACTTTGGCTCAGAGGTTGGATCGGGAGCTGGGAGTACCAGGCGGATGGGAACTCTACAGAGCTGGCTCAGTGGGCGCCTCAGCACGCAGGGACTGCCTAGGGAGGTGACTGAAGCCCCCACCTTCCCCCCCTTTCCTTGTTCTGGGGCTTCTAGGCCTTGGCTACTTCCACCCCAGCAGGGACAGAGGGAGGCCTGTAACCCTGTGGCCAAGGCAACCAGAACCCCTTGCCTGCAGGAGTTTGTTCAAGGTCATTTGGGTTCTATGACAGAGCTGAGGTACAAGACTATGTTCCTATCTCTGTTTTCCTTCCACCCACCTCTGCTGGCATAGTCGGCTCCCCTCCAGCAGAGCCAGGCACTTCCATCTCCACCCTGCGTGTTCTCTGTGCCAGATGCTCCGTGGGGCACCCTGCTCTGTGGTCCTCAGATATGGTTGACTTCTCTCTAGTGAGTTCAGGTTTAGGAAGGGAGGCCTGCATCCTTTTGACAAAAAGTAGTCACCTTAGTCTGTGAATGGGAATGGGAAACCCAGCTCCACATTTCTGAGACCCCCTCCCCCACACCCCTTAAGGACAGGGGAGTCCAGTACTATCCAGGGCCAGGGAAGGAGCACTGCTGCTGGAGGAAGAACTATGGTCCAGGAAAGAAGGCCACACTACCCTCAGAGATGTCTTTATGTCTCCCAGGGGCGCAGAGGACAGATCAAAGCCTGCTTCAGGATGCACTAAGCCATGGCAGAGACAGTTGGCTCAAGCCATGACAGGAGAGATTTAGGTTAGACAGAGGAAGGACTGCCTGACAAGGAGGATTATTAACAAGTTTGCGAAGGCAGGATGTGTCCCTCCCCCAGGACAGCAAGCGCTAGCCTGCGATGAGGCTCTGAGCTCTTTGGAAACACAGTTCTATAAATCCAAGCTGCGCTTCCAGTAAATATCAACAGGGTGGGGGTGGGGCTCCCCGGATGATGCTGTCAGCAGCCCTCACCCCTTTTAATTTCCTCTGTGCTTCAGGCACCTGGCAGGATGCATTCAGCTGGTGGGCACCAGTGCAAGCCCCAGTTTCTGGGCCTCGGTTTCCTCCCATGTTAAATGGTTCCAGCATTCCTTGGGTAGAGAGAATCACACCTCTCGACTCTGAGAAGGCCAGTCCCCTCCCTCTTGGTGCCATTCTGACCAACTGTCTTGTTCCTTGCTTGTACCCCCACAGAGCCTGCCCCATGGCCACCACCTTGGGTAGCATTGTCCAGCCAGTCTCTAGGACCTGCTAGTATTCCTTACTAACAGAGGTAATAACTCTCCTTCACCCGAGGTCGCTGCTTAGTGGGAGAGTGTGTGCTTAACAGGTTTCAGGCTGTGATTCTTAGCATCCCCTAAAACAACCGGCTAAACTTTGGCTTCCCTGCATCCCCAGCCAGTGTCCGCCTCACACTGACCTGTGTGTCCTGAGAGCAGCCTGGGGACTTAACTGGCCCTAAGTCTGTGGTTCCCATCACAATTTGCCTGAGAGCCCAGCCTGGCTGAGGCACTTTCAGAGGGCAGAGCTTGTGTGTGTGTGTGTGTGTGTGTGTGTGTGTGTGTGTGTACGCGTGGGTGAAGGGTAACTGGCAGCTTTGCCTTTGATATACCTTGAGAGGGACTCTGCAGGGTGGGTGGAATGAGCACCAGTCACCCTGGGACACCTCTTTAAATACCAGCTGGAGGCAGCTGGGTTCTGGGTGGGTGGAGTTGCCCTTCATCAAGCAGGCACCCCCCCTCACCCCCCTGACACATACAGGCGTGTTGCACAGGTCAGGAGTCGGGTGGTTGCAAGAGAGGGGCAACTTCTGGCTCAGCAGCTCTGGCCCCGTGGGGCTGAGGAGAGCAGGGGTTAGGGCACTGGGCATGTGAAGTTTTGGCTGTTCATTGTCTTCTTCACCCCCCTGCGGCAGTGAGCTCTGATAACGCCTCATCTCTGGCTTCCACTCTCCAGGGCCTGGCTCGTTAAACTAAAGCACCCATCTGTGTGTGGATGGACACATGGACAGATGACGGTCACAGATGGAGCACCAGTTGGTTGTCTGGCTCCTCCATACTGCCTCCATTCCCCTGGGCAGAGAGAGAATAGGAGGCGCTCAGGCCCCTCTGGAGTGCAACTCTTAGCACTAGCTCTGGCTAATAACCATTGAGTGTGCCACAGTCCCTCAGGGTCACTGAGGCAGGCTGGCACGGCAGGCTGGCACTGGGGCCATGCTGGCATTTGCTAACAGCTGCGCGTGCAAAGCTCTCTGAGGCTCTGATGAGGGATCTGCTGTCAGACCTCTGGCCCAGGCCTCTGGTCCCCAGAGTGTCTCTGGAACTGGAACACAATTTGTCGGATTTGTCCTGGCTGTGGGATGGGTTGGCAGAGAGCTGAGCGTGGGATCCAGAGTCTAACTCAGCCCCCGCGGCATAATGGGACTGTGTGGTTGGACCTCAGCACATGCCGCTGCTTCCTGTCTTTCAGGCTGTCTGGCAAACCTCCCAGGGGTCCTTACCTGCCTGGGCGTCGTCCCTGTGGTCTACTGTCCCTCCCTGCTTCCTCTTGCCCAGCTATGATTCTTTGTTGGAATGAGGGAGGGCCTCCCTTCTCGTGGAAATTCACACCCACATCCTCACCAAGCCTTCTGTGGGGTGAGGCTGGTGGGGGCAGGGGAGCAGCTGTGGGAACAGGAGGTTCTGCTTGAGAGGGACAGAAGGATGGATAGACGGAACCCGGCTCCATCTGGAGATGACAGCTCAGGGCCCAGGTGGGCAGCCAGTCCTGTCCCTCATGCACTCCAACCCCATTCCCTAGAGGACCAGAGTCTGGGTGATACCAGACAGCTCTGGCTGGCACTCACCAGGGACAGCTGAGAACCCAGAAGGGGTGCTATGTCAGTCCTGGGGGCTCTGTGGTAGGGGTTGGGGTGGGCAAAAGAAATGGTTCTGACAGGTGGCAGAACTGTCCTTCTTACACACTATTAAACAGATCAGACTTACTGCCCTAGGCTCTGGGCTGGCTGGTCTCCACTTGACAGACACCCTAGAAGGACACTTCTCCTCACCCAGCATCCTCACCCAGCTTTCTGACCACTGTCCTGTGACCTCAGGGGCCAGCTGTAACATGGCCACTCACAAACCTCCAAACAGAGTGTTACTCTGTTTAGCATTTAAGTTCCAGATGGCTCTGGTGGGGTTCTGAGCCACTCTGGATAATTTGTTTTCTTTTGTGGTGCCAAGGATAGACCACTGAGATGTCTAAGGCTACCCCGGGCCTGTAGCTTATAAGGTTAGGAGAAAGGGCAGCTTTGGAGGAAGCTTATCTGGGTGCTAAATTCAGGGGTGGGGACAGTGGTTCAAGAGCAGGTAAGCAGGTTGTGGGGATGGTAGGACCTCTCGTCGGGCCTGTCTGTGCACACACAGCTCATGTGTGCAGCCACTGAACCCGCTCGGGTAGAATGAAAACCGGTGAGAGTAAGTGGTACGCTGCCATGTTCACCCCATTTTCACGGACATAGAATGCCAGGCCAGATCCACCCCCTCAGAAAACCCTGGCTGGGAAGGAAGCTGAGCAACAAGAAAAAGATAGCAGTACTCCATAGCTGAACGCGTCACAGTGACTCTTTGTGCAGAAGGAGGAGGGATGACATCCTGGACCCAGTCTGGACCCAAAACTCAGGGCTTGTGTCTCCTAGGAGGTCAAGTTCAGAGGGGTGGGCTGTGAGGTCTTCAGGGACTCCACTCTGCCTCTCTTGTCCACACAGAAGGAGATATTCCCATAAAGCAGCGCAGGACAGAGACAGGGACCGTGGGTGGTGAGCATGTGTTTGCCACAGCTCAGCTGATCTCACCGTCCTCCTTTTACAAATGTGGAGACTAGAACACATGGGAGAAGCCGCGGGGCTTGAACTTAGATAGCACCAGGCCTAAAGCACAGAGCCTGCCATTGTCTGGGCTGAAGCTCAGAAGCCGGTGCTACCGGTCGATCCCCCAGCTCCCATCCAGACACACCCTAGGCTCAGCACTTCTGGGACTTGCGTCCCTCAGCCATCTGTGAGCCACCAAGTACCACACAGTGTAATCTTGTAATACTGACTGCGTTATGTACAATTGAAAACCCATTACAGTCCTATTTTCCTAATATATGACACCCTATCGCAGCCCCCAGTGACTGCATTTCCCAGATAGATGCCGGAGTGTTGTCCACGCGCAAAATTATCATCAGTCCTTTCTCTAGGCTGCGGGGAAAGCTGAGCAGGCATGTGAACAGGGTGCCCTATTCCTTCCGGCTTCAGAGGACATCTGTGGCTGCACACCTGGGAGGGGGCAGTGTCAGGTCAAGCCTTCCCTGGAGAGTTGCCCCAGACCGCTGGAAGGGGCAGCAGATTCCTCAGCCTGGAGATACAATGAGGGCACTGGGGAGGGGCCGCAGAGGAGCTGGCAGCTGCTTGGTGTAGCGGGCACGGCCCTGTAATTGGGCAGCCTGTTCCTAGATAAGGCCGGTGACAGTGAGGAGCTTCCCGCTCCGTGCCGGCTGTGGCCACTCATTTCCTGCACTCAGAGCCCACGATACCAATTACCCTGCCTCCTGCCCGCCAGCAGTGGCTTCTGGGGCAGCTAGATGAGTCCTCGGGCATCAGTGAGGCTGGGGTCCTCTCTGCAGGGTGGGGGAATGCAGAGAAGACAGCTGGTGTGGGCAGGACCCACAGCGGAGTGGCTCCCAGACTCAACCTGGGTGCAGCCGAGGTACGGGTTGGTTATATGTGGACCTAAGACCCTCTGGGAAGACCCATTTTCTTACCTGCCTCTACTGTTCAAAGGTTTTCGTGTTTGCTAAGTGACTGAAGAGCTGGCCTGGTCCTCCACTGCTGTGTCCTGCTTTTTCCTCCCCCGGCTCCTTCCCATGGCTTACGGACAAGCACCTGTTTTGCAGTGGGGCGAACTGAGGTTCATGGTGCAGAGCTGGTACGAAGAGGGCAGGTTAACGTGTGGCTCTTGACCCGTTCTGCTGTACCAGAGGTTAGGTTGGGGGAATGGGTGTCCTGGCACCTGAGGGTCATGGGACATGGCAGTAAGGGTGCTGCTGCCTGGTGCACCCTTACTGCAGAGATATCTTGCCAGTCTCCGCTCCACTGAAGGGGGATGGCTGTGTCCCCAACTTGTATGAGGTGCGCACGTCGGGAAGATAGGGTGTGGCTAAGCGGCTGTGCTCTGTGCTATCTGTAGGGATGGTAGATGGAGCTGTCCCAGGGTAGGAGGCTACACAGGGCAGGGTGGTCTCACCTGCTTTGTGGGGACACCCCAGGCCTTTCCACAGGCCAACCCCGAGTACTCAGAGACCCTAGGCCTCCCCTGATAAGCTGCTTACGCTGCTCCCTGTCACCCAGCATTGGGAGTGTGAACCCAGGGCTTTGTGCAGAGCAGATGGGAGCTCTACCACTGAGCCACATTCCTGGCCTGGAACTTCTACCCTTACTTGGGGAACAGGTAGCATCAAGGCTGTGACCATGGGGAAAGTGGCACAAGACCTTATGCAGCCTGGACTGCCCTCAGACTTGCTATACAGATAAGGCTCATCTTTAACACCGATCCTCAGCCTCCCACTGTGGTGATTATGGGCTTGTATTACTATGCCCAGATAATGGTGTTCCGGGGATCACACTTAAGGGTCTTGTGCATGCATGTCAAGAACTAAATGAGCTACATTTCCAGCCTGTCCCCCTCAAATCTGGATCTATGTGGTCTCCAAAGGGTCTCAGGTCCTCATTTTGAGGACCTCAAGGGTCTCGACTGGAGATGCTCCCGTCCAGATGCAGAATGGTTACTGATGATCCAACAGGAAGAGCCCTGGATGCCAAGGGGTGGGGTCAGCTGTTTGGGACACTGGGCAGGGGCACGGGAGAAGATGTGTCTGGGGTGCCCTGGTCACTGCCTATGGGAGAGGACAGTGCAGGAGACTGGGGGCTTCCTCCTACACGGCCGGGGTGAAGTGGGGTAGAGCAGAAACATCTCCCTAAGGGGCAACTAACAGACCAATTAAGCTGCCAATAAAAAATTTAATCAAGTAATAATGCACCTTACTTTGTTTAATTAGTGTTCTGTCAAGTGAATGAATATTTAAGGCTTGGGCGGTGGTGCCAGCATCTGCCCAGCGGGCAGAGGCTGAGCCCACATTTCAATCGACCTGACAGCTTCCCGCTCGGGCATTGATCACTGCCACCACAGTCCAGGGCCCCAGAGTACAGGGGTGCTTGCTCTACATGAGCCCACTTAAAGGAGCAGCCAGGTCTGTGCCTCAGTGTCTTTGTCTGTAAAATGGGAGGAAGGACTTCAGCCCAAGGCATGCTTTGCCTTGAGAGACATCAGACTAGCTGGGTGTGGAAGTACATGTCTGTAACCCTTGTATCCCAGCATTTGGGAGGGTGGAGGCCCGAGGATAAAGGAGTTCAAGGTCATCTTCAGTTACATATGGAGTTCAAGATTGATGTGTTATTTAGCTCTTGCCTCAATACTTTTCCCCTCCAGAAAACCGAAGGACTTGAACTCTAGACCCCAAGTTAGGTACAGAAAGCATTTGGGGCCTGGGGACTCCATTGTGCTGCCTGTACCCCACAACACCAAACCCTCCCAGAGTGCCTAGCACCTGACAAGTAATGCTGTGCGTGCCAGGTTTTCCTGGGTTCCAGAAACTGGCTTCTTAAGACTGAGTGACCTGGGACAAGGGCTGTCTGCCCTTCCATTTAGTTCGTTTGTGTCTTGTCTGCTCGTTCGTTCATTCGTTCATTCATTCATTCGCTCACTCATTCGTTCAACAACTTGAAGGTGGTGCTCTGTGTTTTTCCCGAAAAATGCAACTTCTGCACTCCATCCCAGACTCAACCTGGGCTTCCTACAGCTCCCAAGCTTCCTTTTTCCCTCCAGGCAGGGCGTGGCCGCCGCCGCCCTAGAACTCGTTTGCATATTCATGACCTTCACAAGCATGCGCACTGTAGCGCCAGGCTCAAGGGCAGCCCGCCCCGCGGTAGGACAGCAGCGTCTCCCCTTGCCGACCCCCGGCATCCTCCACCAGCCGCCGCCTCCCTTTGCTTCAAGGAAGGGCCTGGTGTCCCCCCTACACACAACCACCTGAGAGCCTCGCGCTGGAAGGACTTTGGTAATTATTTGTTTCAGTTGAGCTGTTTTCAGTCTAGGCTAGGCTGAGTCTTGTAATGAGTATGGATTTGCCAGTAAATAAGTCCCCCGCTTCTAACCCCTGTAATAAATGCATTTGGAGTAATCTGGCGATCACGCGGTGTAATTGCTGGCTGTCAGGGCAGATGGATGCTCCCGCGCTGACTTTACCGCTGTCTGCCCTTCCTTCACGCCGCGCCACCACTGGGCTCCAGCCCCTAGCCTGTAGTTGAGGGGCATTTGCTTGGGGATAGGAGCGGGCCTGGCCTGCTTGCACCTCAGTGGTCCTTCTTGCACCAAGCATGGGCTTTCCAAGTCACTCACCGGTGACCCACAGTGCCCTCAACCTCTCTGTAAGGAATCACCAAAGCCTGATCCAAAATGCAGAGAGACTTGGCCGAGTTGTAGGGCATTAGCCTAGCATGTCCAAAGCCTTGGGTTTCATACCCAGCACCACATATACTTGGCATGACAGTGCGGTGCATACCATAACCCCAGCACTAGGGACTGGAGGCAGGAAGATCAGAAGTTCAGTGTACTCCCTCAGGCCACACGTACTGAGTTCCATGCCAGCTTGAGCTGCCGTGAGATCCTGTCTAGAAACAAAAACAGACCAAGCAGGGCTCTGGGCACTGCTTCAGTTTGCCATATTATCTGTAGCTGGGACTCAAAATCTGCATTTTACTTGATTTGTTTGCTTTTTGCATTTTATTTTTAAGTTATAATTATTTGTATGTGTGTCTAGACATACACAAGGGTTGCTTCTCTCCTTCCCGTGGGTCCTGGTTTTGAACTCAGGCCATCAGACTTTCCTACCCACTGAGACACCTTCCAGGTTCCAGAATCTGCATTTTAAAATACCCTGCTCCAGCCGTAATGTGAGGGTGCCGACCCATAATCCCAGTACTCCATAGCAGGAGGATGAGGGCACGTTTGAGGCTAGCCTGATCTATATAGTGGATTCCAGATTAGCTAGGACCACAGAGAGAAACCCTGCCTCACAAACACCAACTAACCAGCCAATCAACCAAACCACTGGCAGGGGACTTCTGGAAGCACCAAGATTCAGAGGAATAAGTCAGATGCTCTTGGACTTGGTGTGTGTGTACCCCCTCCCCCCCAGCTCTCTCTCCCTCATATATTGGCTTCTTTCCCAAACAAATCTGGCTCTGTTCATTCCTTTGAGACACTCTCCAATCCCCTGCCTGCCTGCCTGCCTGGTGTGCTTTTATACCCCTCCCCCCAGGGGAGATGGCCCCTTGGCTGTGTGCCAGGACATCTTGTGCTGCGATGTTATCCTGGACTTCACTGAGCAGAGGTTCCCACAGCTGGACGGTTGTGGACATCACAACTGTCTCCCTTCACTCCTTGGAATAGCCCCTGAGCCCTGTGTAACGCCCAGCACACAGTGGTTGCTTAGTAAATGCAAGGTGTATGAATCAGTAGGTAAGTGACAGTCTGGCTGGGCTTGTTTAGGATTTTATATTTAATCCACACCCTGGGATTAACTGGGCAGGCTGGCTGGGAGGGCAGGGAACAGGGGACCCAATGAAACTCCTCCCATGGGACCTAGTGAAACTTCACAGATCTCAACAGAACAGGCCCAGCCTGGCCCTGTCCTCTGGCACCCACCCTGGGGAGATGGGGGTGGGGGTGGGGGGAGGATCTGTCCTAGGTGCTGCAGAAAGAGCCACAGAGGGTACAAGCTCTGCCCTGTCCCTCTGCTCTAGCAAAGCCTCTTGGGAAGTAACTGCTTTATAGTGCCCACCTCCTAGGGCCTGACCAGGCCAGGGCTCCATATGACCACCATAAAGGAGGCCAGGAGGGCCACCTCCAACCTAGCTCTGTCTGGTTCTTCTGACCCAGGGCTGGGACATTAGATGTGGAGGGACTGGGCTTTGGCACTGTCTTTGAGCTGTGAGGGATTCTGTGAGGCCATTTGAGGCAGAGGCTGCCTGGTAAAAGCTCACCTCCCTGCAGCTTTCAAGGAGCAACAGCAGAAAGGCCACCACAGCTCTGTGTGCCCTTGGGCTGGTCACTTAACCTCTCTGGGCCTCACTTTGCTCAGTGGAGCCACTGGGCAGTGGTGTAAGTGTGTTCCTCCTAGGAGAAACACTGCCTTGAGGAGTGGTGGGTGTGGCGGGCTCCATGCACCCGTTTCTCCTCAAAACAGTAGACTGGGGCTGCACAGGAGGCAAGGTGGGGAACTTCTGGGTGAATGACCTTGTGATTTTCTTGAAGGGTAAACAGGAGTTTTGGGGGGTGTGGGGGCGGAGTCCAGGCCAGTCTTGGGGGTCAAGAGGCTTTACTCTGGGCTGTCCTACCTCATCTCTGTTCTCTGAAACTGCTGTCTGTGGGCGAGATAGTGACTGACGGGAGAGTGTTGAGGGTGGCAAGTCAGGACAGAGGAGGAGGGTGGTGGGATGCCCGCAGCAGCGTGGGCAGCAGTGGCTGGTCCTCGCCCGGCTGTCAGCCAGCAATCATGTTAAATAAAGGCCCCAAATTAGACAGGCGAACACGAGCACCTTCGGTCTAACAATGCAATTAGCACAGACAATGCCTCCCGCTTCCTCCTAGGCCCCAGCCAGTGTGGCTTCTGAGGGTGGGGGGGGATGCAGGCCCTCCCCAGTGAGCTGCGAGCTGTGAGCTGCGAGCTGCAGAGAGGTTTGAAAGGAGCCGGTGAGAGACTAAAAGGTGACAATGACTGCCATCCAATGGAATGCCAGCTCCCTGGATGTCAGGCGTCCTCAGGGAAAGAACTCATCTAGATCTTTCTAGAATGCCCTTTGGAAGGGCAGCACCCACACAAACCCCCAGAGGCCTTGGTCGCTGTCTCTGCTGCTCTCTCCATATTTTCTCTTCTAAGCATAGATGCAGACTGAGTTTACATGAATAAAACATCAGTGAGGGGGGTGGATCCCAAACTGCACAGCCCAGGGGCTTGGGGACAGAAAGCAATGGAGCCAATCTGCAGCCTCCATGGACAGTCCTGACAGTGCTGAGGGCGGGCACCTCCTCCAAGGAAGGACAGACTTCCTTGGACTGAACCCTAGATGGAAAGCAAGGTCAGGGCTGGGCCTGACCTGAGCCTCTGGACCCTGGGGCAGGCATTCTTTTTTTTTTTTTTTTTTTGGTGGTGGGGTTCTCTCTTGGCTCAACAGCCAGAGGCCCTGGGCCTGCCTTGGGTGGGCCTTCAGGGGGCTTCATGTGTGCATGACAGCCCCTCTCCTGAGGCCTGGCTGCCAGCTGCCAAGGCTTGGCTTCTCTTCTCCAGCCTTGTTAAAACCCAGAATGCATCCGTACTACAAGATCAGAGTGAGATGCAAAGCGCTGGGCCTCTGGCAAGGAAGGGCCTTTCTCTAGCTCTCCACCGCCCTCCCCAGCTGCCCCAGCCGTGCCTGGCAAAGGCTGCCAGAGGGGGGCTGCTGGCTAACACCTCAGGCACTCAGAGGCCAAAAGCTAGGTCCACAAGGACCTGGATCATTGTTTGTTCAAGCTTTCATTTGGTGATTGCTTTCAGAGCCCACCCGTGATGCATGTAACTGGTCCTCCTGGAGCAAAGTCTAAGGGGGAAGTACAAGGTAGAGTGGTCTGGGCCTAGGATCCAAGCAGCTCCGAGAGCAAGGTGTAGGGATGGAGAGCGGGCACAGTGTGAGCAAGGGTGCCGCCTGCGCAGGCCTGTCTCTGCACTTGAAGCAGGCTGGGCCTTGCTCTGAAAGCGCTGACTAGGTTTGGAAGGTCTTGTCCCTTTATTGTTTGAACTGAGATTCAAACAGGGAGCCTTGGGCACGCGTGGTGCAGGATGTACACTTGAGTCCCTGACACTCCACTTTGGAGCAGCTCTTCACCTGGTCAAATTTGCCACTCAAGGATTCCCTCTGCTCCAAAGCAGAGAGAGGTACCAGGGAACTTGCCAGGGGAGGTGACCTGATCTGAGATCATGCACAGGACCTTGTCAGGGGCCTAGAAAGATGAATTTAGACCGGCACCCTGGAGCTGGGGAACGTATGCAGCTCAGTGGCGGAGTGCTTGTCTGGATGTGCACGGCCCTGCATTCAGTCCTCAAGATTGTGCAAAGAACAACAACAACAACAAAAAAAAAGAAGACCAGGCACAGGGTGAACACCTTTAATCCCAGGACTCCGGAGGCAGAGGCAGGTGGATCTTATTTTAGTTCAGGCTAACCTGGTCTACACAGGGAGTTCTAGGCCAGCCAGGGATATATAGTGAGACCCTGTCTCAAAACAAAACAACAAAAACCTCAAAATAATCACACTGCTTAGGACATACTTTGCTTCCCCCTTGGGACCACAGTGTGAGGTACTCTGAACACCAGACTGAACCCAGCGTGAACCCTGTGACAAACATGTTCCTGAGGGGTAGCTTGAAGCAGACAAACAAGCATACGGTTCAAGGTCCAGAATTGGCAGATAGAGCCAGGCAGGTTTCTGTACTTACAGCCCTGAGACCCACCTAGTAAGTCCCCTATACACTACAGAGCCCCCATGTGCCCTGACCCCTCCCTTACCGGTGGCCATTATGAGACTTGCATGGTGTGTCAAATGACTCCCCAGGGCTGGGCAGCTTCCTGAGGAATGAGAGACTTGAAGGAGAGGTAAACTGAGCTGTGACAGAAGGAAGTGTGCCCAAGAGGGTGGTGGGGAGGAGGTCAGCTCAGTTACTGAGAGACACAGATGGGTACAGAGAGGTGGGGAGAGAGGCCCTGTAGGCACCCCAGGAGAGAACGGGGTCCTCATTAACAGCACTCAGCCCTCCCCTCTGCCCAGCTCTCCTGGAGGATTCGGAGAGGGAATCCATTATCGCACAAAATAGCAGCTGCAGACGTGAAAATGAAATATAGATTCAATACCTGCGCCTTTCAGCTCAGAAACCGTGCCCCCAACACAGGTGACAGCCAGCACAGATGCCATCTCAGATCATAGGAGGGAGGGGACAGTCAGGGAAGGGGAGACAGGCCTCACTCCCCACAAACTCCTCCTAGAAGTGTTCTCTGTGGCTAGGGATCTAAAACAGAGGCGAGGATGCAGGCTCAGTTGCCCTACCAGCTTCCAGAGGGATGATGGCCCAGTCTTAACTAAGCCCTTCACTAGCCCCAACACACACCTGCTGGATCTCAGCAGCAGGCAGCCTGAGGCTTGAGCCAGCAGAGGAAGGTACAGTCTCAGCCTGCACACATCTCAGTTTTTCTTGAGATGTCTGGCTGTGACCTGGGAGTGTCCCCAGAGCAGTCTGTTTCACAGACAAGGGTGGGTGGCTGTGCCACTGCCACATCCCTCCCGAGGACCCCCAGGGCCATTGAGCAGCCGAGCAACCGCTTCCTGCTTTCCTATGTGTGTGCTTTTAGCCAGAGGTTTGCACAACTTTTACGAGTGGGCTGGCGGTGAACTCATCCCGTTACAATGCTCTCAGGGACCCTGACGACTAATTTAATTTAAAACAGCCTTGCAATAAAAGCTCAGGATGGAAAACCGCCGAGTCTTGGGGGTTATTTAACAAATTGCCTCACAGATAAATACATTAAAATGATTCTCAAACCGGAGTCGTACGAAGTTGAAGTAAAATTAAGAAAGTCGAATCAAAATGTAAATTAATGGCGTAGAGATGCGTTTGAGTTGGCAGGCTCCACTCTGGGGGATGTGGGCGATTCTTCTGCCTTCTGTTCAGGTGCCATGTCCCCACCAGACTGTGCCAGAGACCCCTTTAGTACAGGTAGCTGGAAACTAGAGAATGTTGCTGGCTGCCCAGCCAAACCTAGCCTCTCCCACCCTTCCACCTACCATCTTCAGGCAGGCTTGGAAGGTGTAAACCAGGGGGAGCTGCAGCAACTTCCCTTACTGGGGGTGCAAACCATGAAGGGGAGTGGGCACAATGAAAGTTGGCACAAAACAGCCTGCTGTAAGCATGGGGTCCTGGGATGACCATTTCCTGCAGAAAAAAATCATGTATCCCCATAAAGCTGCCAGGCTCAGCGCTCCCATCTTATTGACAAGCAGACTGAGACCAAGGAGGCCCACTGGGCTCGATGCACTCATGCACTCACGGTTCTTTGCTTCTGCCTGCTCCATATCCTCCAGTCACAAGCCTGGTGCCTCCAGCAACACTCCTACCTCAGCCAGGGCAGCCTTAGAGGCTCTCTGAAGTGATGGGCATCTGTGTTTCCCTGCCCTCCCCCAGTTAGAGTAGCCCCGGTGCCAACAGACAGCCCCGGGGGAAGATTACCTGATCCTGTCTGCTCTGATGGTGTCCTTTGCTAATCAAGGGGAGGAAAGAAAAGAGGGAGTCTGGGGGGTGGGGGTGGGGCAGGAGCCTAGAATTATAGGTGAGGGTGGTGACAGCTCCTACCTACCCTGGCCTTGGATAGTGAGGCAGGAGCTGGAAAGCAGGAAGGGATTGGGGTGGATGTGGCAGGTGATGGACACTCTCACCTGGAGGCCTAATCCCATGTGACATCGGAGACAGCGCCTATCCTGGAGGGGGAGGTGCTGCTGAGCCTAGCCATGCACAGAGCTGTCAGCTGTCAGCACCCTGTAGTGGGTGGGGGCGCTCCTGGGACAGGAGATGGCTCCGAAGGCTCCTCCAGACCTACCGGAATAAGCAGGTGGCTCAAGACTGTAGAGGGACAGTCAGGCCGCTCCTACAGGCTGGAGCCAGGGCTAAGGTCTTGATGTCTATTCCTGAGTCCCTGCTGACCCGAAGATTGGGAAGGATTAGGGAGTCCCAGCTGGGGAAGTGGAGGTCCCCTGAAGTGGGAGCCAAGTCACCCTTGCAGTGGCCTGACATCAGACACAGGGAGGACAGGTACTGGCTCAGCAGTGCATGGTGACAGCTGGGTCTGGCTTGGGCACTGGAGTCTCTAATGTGTCACCGGGAACCTCTAGCTGCTGGCTCGGCTGATGCAACAGGCATCTATTGACAGTCATTAAGTCTTTAGCAAATGGTTGACGGGGGAAATAACCTTGACGGGAATTTAGCTTGGGAGTCCAGCGCAGATCCAGTTTTGAAGGCTCCCCAGACCCCGGGGCCCAGCCCATCCAGTTACGACAGTTTTCACGCTTGCAGGGCAGCGGGCAGGTGAGCTCTGGACAGGAGTGGCATGGTGAAAGGGGCTGTGTCCCTACACCCTGAGTCATCCGTGGTGACTCGATGGGGGTGCTGCTACTGTGCCTCTGCCACGGATGCAGAGATTGGGTCTGGGACTCACATAGCTTTTAGGTGGCAGGGATTCCCATTCCTGTCCCAGTGTGACACCCTGTTGAACTGAGTCGTGTGTCTGAGATGCCAAACAAAGCTATGCTGTTCTCAGATCCAAGTAAGGCCAGCAGGCCAGGCTTGGGGAGAAGGTCAGAGCCTGGCTGGGGGGTGTACCTGGGGCTCTCAAAACTACCGGGAGGGTTCAGAGCCACTGGCTTTCGGGCTTATTTTCTCTCTTTATAAAATGGAGCAGGCAGTGCCTCCCCATCAGGGGCTCTGCGGGAGGCGTGCGCGGGAAGTGTTAGGAAAACTATAAAATGCCAAACAAACAGGAGGCTGGCAGAACGCTTCCTCCCGCCTGGCGGGCGGGCTGGGGACTGGGAGGCCCCGTGAGAGCCCCGGAGCAGGTCAGGTGGGGCCCCGCCCTGCCTGCTGGGCCGAGAGGAGGAGAAGCCGCCAGAGGGAGGAGTGTGCTGGGCACCGGAGGGATCCTAGCTGATCCCAGCAGATTTAACAGGACTTTGAAAAATAAAAAAGGTAAAACAGTCAAACCACTGCCCGCTCCTCCTGCTGCAATAAAAATGGATTTATTTGTTCGTGGAATGAAATTTAATAACTTTGGGGGGAGATGAGGCGTGAACAATAATAGTTTTTCCCCCCTCTTTCTCATTTTGGAGGGGGAGGGGAGGAAGAGGAGGGGATGAGGACTCCCGTTGGGACAGTTGGGGGAAGGGGGTGTGTGGGACTGAGCCCTCCAGAGATTGGCTAAGTAGACAAGGAGGGGCTGGCTCTGCTCCACGCTCCAGAGACCTCCACGGTTCACGGAGGGGCCGCGTGCATCTCTTGTTTCCCTGTGCACCCGGCTGTGCGCCAGGCTTCTGCCCCCGCTGGGCCCCCCTCCTGCTGTGCCTTCCTCCCCTGTCAAAATTCCACTCGTCCCTCAGAACTGCTTGCAGAAAGGCCTCCACCAAAGCTCCCATGCCCCGCCCCCGCCCCGCCCCGCCCCGCCCCGGCCCGGCCCGGCCCCAGTCCTGGGCAGCAGCCCCTCCCAGCTACAGCACGCCCCCAGACCTCTCTGGGAACCCACATCCTTTTCTACTACCCTCTGCAAAATTGTGTGTGGTGCTTGGCTCCCAGATTTCAGCCTGTCTGTCAACTTCTAACCCGGGGGCTGTCTGAGCAGAAGCCAAGAAGATTATCCCCTTGGCTTGCTCCCCATGGCCGGTGCTCTTAACTGAGCCGGATACCAGACCTGGAGGACTGCTGGAGGAAGGGTAGGGGCCCTCAGTGCTCCACCCCAGAAACCCGCTGCTTTTGTATGAGGTGTTTCATCTCTTCAGGCTATGCTATCCACAAAGTAGAACCCAGAGCCCCGGAGCCTGGTAGTTATGGGGGTTCTCTGTCAAGCAGGAGGTCCCAGAGTCCGGTGAAGCCCGCCACCGCGAAGGGGCTGTGAACTGAGTCACCCAGGCCAGGCTGTGGGCAGGGACTGGCCATGCCGAGAGATTGGAAGCCTCTCTAGGTTGGTCTTATGATGGTGATTCCAGGTCTCGCTTCCACAGCCTGGAGAGGCCTCAGCTGTGCAGGGGGACAGGCAGACTGGGAGCTGCCGGGCAGGTCGATAGCAAAACAAACGCACTATTGACCGCAGCCGCTCACTAAATCCTCCCGGCAGACAAGCTGATGTGAGCCCAAATAGAATGGACTCAGAACTCAAGTCACCCCTCCCTGCCCCACCCCCAGCTCCAGGGGAGGGGCGAGGCGAGCTGCAGCTGGGCCGAAAAAGCGGCTGGGACCAACTCTGACCCATTCACGGTGCACAGGCTCAGAGTCAGGCGGCCCTGGGAGGAGCCAGGAGAGGCCATGGATGCCCTGAAGGCAGGAATCCCAGCAGCTAAAATTAGGTCCAGCTGATCTGTGTTTTTTTTTTTTTTTTTAATAATTACATAACATTTGCTAAATAGCAAAGAATACATATGCTGTCTCTCGGTTATGAGGCATAATAATGAACCAAACGCCTATGACCCCTGTATGCAAATGAAGCCCAGTGTAGGTCATTGGTCTCCAGTGCTCTGGGGCAGAGATAACGAGGTACCCTGCACCTGGTGCCCTGGATTCTCCGTCAGCCTCAGCTTAGATCCTCAGGTGCAGAGCACATTAGCTAGGAATACTCTCAGAACTGGGAGGCCTTGGCTTGGGCTGTGGCTTCTCATGTATGACCAGAGGTCCCTAACAGGGGTACCTGGGGACCCGTGAACCCCGACGCTTCCTTGCATGCTTGTGTAGCTGGTGATGGTGTCATTTTCTAGGGAAAGGGTTGTGTTCCCACAGTGAGCTTTTGCAAGGTAGTCAGTTCTGTGGCCCAGGAAAGGCCAAGACTCAGCCACAAGGATCAGAAGCAGAGGCAGATTTCTGAGGGCCATTGGGCATCTGGCACAGACCCCCCCCCACACAGCCTGCTTCTGTCTCGGTTTCCCCCCACATTCCCACATTCAATCATCCATTGATTCAGAAACACCTCTTAGGATCCTGCTGTGTGCTGTGTGAACTAGGTGTGGTCAGTGTGTGTGTGTGTGTGTGTGTGTGATCTGGAGGCTGTGACCCACACTTCCAACTGTGGCCTCCTGCTCTTAGGCCCATCCTATTCTCTAAGGCAGCCCAGGGTGGACTTGAGGTCCCAGATCTGCCTTTGAGCCCCCACTCGACCTGCCTGGCTTCTCTTCTGGCTAAAATAAAGTCTTACTTTGGCATACTTAAGATAGGCAGGATAAAACTGGAGGGTTTTGGAAGGATTCACCGAGGTCGTTTGTGGCACTTATTAATTAACGTATTAATTCACAATTAGTGCCAGACGCCTGCTGAGTTGGGGCTGCCCGTTCTGGCCCAGGTACAGGTATGAGAGGCGAGGGCCAGAGACGGGCGCTGGAGCCACACAGCTGTGCAGGCTGCCAGCCTGGGCGGTCTGGCACATCAGATGGCATGCAAGTGTGTATGTGTGAGGGGGATTCTCACTTCCTAAATATGTTCCTGGTGGAGTTAAAGCTAGGCTCAGGGGGGTATACAATTCAGTGTCCCAAGGAGGTAAGACCTACACCTATTCAGTTCTGGCTCTGGGAGGGGACCAAAAACCGCAGTCCCAGAAAGTCAATAACTCCAAAGTGTGCAGCCCTCTGTAGCCCTCCCCAGCGTCGTCAGCAGCTCAGCTCCCAGACCCATTCAAGCCCAATAGGCCCAGACCCCTGCAGGTCCCAGATCTCTCAGAGCCCACAGTCCCCTGCAGCCTTAGACAGCACATCCCATAAGCCCTGCAGCTTCTAGCCCTACTGTAGCCCCCTGAGGTACCAGACCCTGCAGCTCCTAGACCCTCACAGCCCCAAGACCCTCAGCTCCCAGACCTTATAATCTCCATTGCCTCAGCCTCCAATCCAAAGCCCTTGCAGCTCCGAAGCCATCCAGTCCCAAGAGCTCTGCCAGGACCCTGATCTGACTTGACTACCTCTGAGCTGAGTGATGATGGAGAATTGACTGGCTGAGAAGATGGGGGCAGAGAGTACTGGGGCTCTGCCCCCAGAGGTTGCTTTGAAGACCTGGGCATAGAGGGAGGTTCTATCATATTACAGATAGAAGGAAGGAAGCTCAGAGAGGTTACGCTTCTAGCCCACAGTCACACAGTAAAGTAAGGAATTAGAGAAACGATCCCCATGTGACCCCTGCCCCTCGCTTCCTTTTGCAGCCCCCCATTGCTGAACTGGGGTCTCCTCCAAGGGGCCTGTGCACTCCCAGTATGCCTTAGTTCTCAGAGACCCTTTTTCCCACGAAGATAACATTGAAGCTGTCCTGTGAGTCCAAACTGGTGTCTCAGAGGCCCCTATGCCTGGACTCTGTGCTTCACCATGAATCAGCAGGACTTTTGGCATCACTTGCAGGTCCGAAGCTTGAGGTAGGGACTTACTTGGTGATTGCTGGGTGTATTCTGGCTTTACACCCTCTCGCCAACTGGGGCCCTCCCCTGCATTCGGTCAGAGAGGTACTGCCCAGGACAGGAGGGCTCCTTCCCATCAGATCAGCATGACGCTTGACCCC
Organism: Mus pahari; assembly: GCF_900095145.1. Lineage (NCBI taxonomy): Eukaryota > Metazoa > Chordata > Mammalia > Rodentia > Muridae > Mus > Mus pahari. Next base: position 118,394,839 of record NC_034590.1, on the reverse strand, counting down.
TGCATCCACCTCCTCAGGGTTAGAAAGGAGAGCTGGGAGCTATAGCTGAGGGACAGTGTGGGCACAGGGATCCCTGGGCCTTGGGGGCAAGCTTGGATGCCATTGTGACTTGAGGGCGCACCTTACCCTCTCTGGGCATTATGGTTCGTTCCATAATGGGGACCAGGGGTTGAGGCTAACTCCACAGGGCAGCTCACAATGGTTCAAGGCCATGGTCAGTACGTGTCTTATCCTCCCAGGGAATCCTGGGTCATGTCTAGATGCTGGAGACCTGGCCTCTCCTGACCTAGGCCTACTCTCAAAATGGCCCCTTCCCCCTTGTGAGGAAGGGTTCCTTGTCTTCTTTTGGTTGCTGAGGTCCCTCCCATTATTTCAGGACCCGACTTCACCTTCAGGGCCTGGAAGTCTGACCTAGACAAAGCCTGGGATGCTGGCGGTGGTTTATGGTATAAAAGCAGCGGGGATGGCAGCTGTGGGGAGGAAGAGGGACAGCCGGGCTGCACAAGCACCTGGTGGCCACTCTTACAGCACCGGGATCTTGTTTGACAGTGGGTGGAGAGGGGCTTGCTCCAAGCAAGCAGGGTTACCAGACTGAGTAAATGAAACACGAGACACCAAACAGTGACATTTCAAGGTTGAAACCTGTGCGTGTGCGCGTGTGCGTGTGCGTGTGCGTGTGTGTGTGTGTGTGTGTGTGTGTGTGTGTGTGGCTGGCTTAAGTTTACCTCATATAATGTGGAGAACAGGCTAGGCTAAAAAGTTGTTTGTCTGAAATATAAAAAGTTGTTTGAAATATTCATGTAAACACACATATATATATATATATATATATATATATATATATATACTTTTTGTTTGTTTGTTTTTTGTTTTTTTGAGACAGGGTTTCTCTGTGTAGCCCTGGCTGTACTGTAACTCACTTTGTAGACCAGGCTGGCCTCGAACTCAGAAATCTGCCTGCCTCTGCCTCCCAAGTGCTGGAATTAAAGGCGTGTGCCACCACGCCCAGCACGCATTCCTATATTTTAATCTGTCCAATCTACAAGGAAGGGGTACAAGATGTCCAGAAGGTGGCAAGAGCCAGTCTGTGACGAGGGTGACGGTGTACTGTATATCTGGGGGAACCAAGGCTCAGAGCTGGTGGGCACTGGCACAAGCAGGGCACAGCCATGCAGCCTCTCTGTGTGCTGCCTCAAGGCTGGTCTCCAGTCATGCTCCCCAGCCTCTGTCCCTGTCTGCAGTGAGTTGCCCTGTCCCCTGCTATCCTCCCTCACCGCCTGCTTGAGGCTCACTTCCTCACGGGGAGTGAATTTTCACAGCTGGGTTATCACCTCCTAAAAATAGGGCTGAGTGATGGATGGAAGCTGTCGCCAGCTGCAGTCACGTGGAGCGGGTGGGAAGCAGGGGGTGGGTGGGTGGCAGGGTGGGGGACCCAGAGTCCCAGTGCCTATAATCTGAGGTGACACTCAGACCTGCAGGGCCTGGGTCACACTATGGGTGTTAGAAGCTGGTCTTCCTGTGGTCTTCAAAATGCTCAGAACCAGCTGGAACCACCAACCACAAGGGCGGATCCTCATTTGCCACTAGGTGTCTGGTCAGGTGGTGGGATTTATCTACGTCTGGACAGGGCCCAGGTGTGGTCAGTGTAGAAGCCATCCTTGTTGGAGCTGCATCTGAGAACAGAACCGCCATGTTGCTCCTCAGCTGGGCCCTGTTCTTAGAACCCCCTAGGCCCCATTTCTTTTTCGATTCAGGGTCTCTTGTAGCCCAGGTTGGCTTCAGACTCACATGTAGCCAAGGATGACTCTGAACTTGGGGCCCTCTTGCTTCCACCTCCTGAGTCTTGACATTATGTAACACAAGTCCCTGTTTGTGTGGCTCTGGGGGTTCAGACCCAGGGCCTTGTGCATGCCAGGCAAGCACTGTACCATCTGAGCTACACTGGTGATCCAGGCACTGAGGTGCCAAGACCCAGCACCTCAGGCTGAGGGTAAGGAATGTTGGTCACAGGTGGACTTGCCGCTCTCAGGACAGACATCTGTTCGCCAAGACCAGCAGATCAATGGGCACACTCAATAGCCACCACATTCACAAAGGCACACACATACACTACCACATGTCCTTTCCCCTTACTCCCTGGATGCACTTTCAACATCCAAGCTTAGGTCTCTGGGGTCACCTAGCAATGTGACAGCCCAGGGAGTATCCATAAATACAAGACCTGGCTGGGCTCCTGGCTTCTGTGGCCTCTTTAGCCATGCCCCAAGGAAAGTGATGACAGAACACATGTTTGGACTCCTGGGGACAGTGGCCTGCTGCTCGATGCACCTTGATGGTGCCCCTTTCCCAGACTGTCCGGAGGCTGGACCCTCCCTGTGTCTCGGGTGTGATATCAGGCACAGGAAAGCGGAAGCGCCCTATGAATCCCAGGCCCCTTCCACAGCCATGCCCTGCAGTGGTGGCTTTGGATACAGAGTATCTCTGCTTCCTGCCCTTTGACCCTGTTAGCATAGAGCCCCCTGCCCACAGCCCTGCATGGCCCTGCCTGGTGGCTGGGCTCAGTGGAGAGGCAGCTGCAGAATTACAATATTAAATGCAGCCACACTGAAACACCGCCTCGATCCAATTACGAGAGGAAACAAGAGGAGCCGCTTAGGCTAATCTGGTTATTCCGCCGCCCTGGCTAGTCCTCCAAGCCACAGAGAAACCTAGAGGGGAGCTACCTGTGTGGGCTCAGCCTGGGGGGCTCTCAGAGTCTAAGAGGTAGGCACACTCTGTTCCTGGGCAGAGACAGGGCCTCTCTTTATCCTCTGACCATTGCTGCAACATCAATGCCCAGTCCCTAGCGCACAGGGACCTCACCGGCAAGGGAGACAGCGCCACATTCAGGGATGCCAGAGTTAATCTGAAGGGGCTGCTTCAGAAAGGGTGACTGAGGAGGCAGCAGATGGTGACTTTGGGCAGAGGCCAGCTTGAGGAACAAGGAGCTGGATGGCTGGGGAGTGTCCTGGTGGAGGGACCAGCAGGCACCAAGTGAGGACAGATGTGTCAAGTTCCAGAACATAAAAGAAAGCCAAGGTATGGAGTGGGGTGGTAACCAAATGGAGGGCCCTGGCCAAGACTGCGGTTTTGTTCTAAGGTGAGGGTGAACTGGGATTTGATTCCGGTTCCCAGAGGCCAACTGGCTGACTGCTGTGTGGGCAGCCTTGAGCAGTGCAGACAGGGCCGGGTCCCTCCTTTCTGGAATAAACCCTTGCAGACCACTGTGTGTGTGCTGGTTGGGGGGTGAGGGAGTAGGGGAGAGGCCTTGGCTTGCGTCCCACCCCAGTAACCGACTTGTGGACCTGACACGGGACACAATTCTGCCTCCTCCACCGTGCCTCACCAAGCTGCTGGTACCTCTGAGGGTTAGATGGGGGGAGGGGCTAGGCTTTCTGGGAGGTCTTTGGGAAGGAGGAGCTGATGGGAGGGGAAGCTCTGAGACCAGTGTACATAGGACGGCCGATGGTGGAGACAAGATACTACAGCATACAGTAGGTATGGATGGTGGAGTGGTTAGGGTTAAGGAGGTAGAGTGGAGATGGAGAGGAAGGGAGGGGGCAGGGGTACTTCCCTTTGGAGGTGAAGTCAGGCCTGAGGACCACCAGAGCCCCAGGAAGGAGAAGTAGACAGTGTGTGTGGGGGGTGGGGTGGGATGGGAACAGAATTTCTTGGGAAGAGCTAAACTGGCCTGGGTTGTCCACATCTGCAGACATCCCTGAGCAGTCTAATTCCCTGCTCTGAGCCCAAGATTGATTTCTTTATAAGCTTGGTTCCATTTCATCTTATTTTTTTTTTTTTTTTTTTGGTAAAGATTTATTTATTTATTTATTATATGTAAGTACACTGTAGCTGTCTTCAGACACTCCAGAAGAGGGAGTCAGATCTTGTTAAGGATGGTTGTGAGCCACCATGTGGTTGCTGGGATTTGAACTCTGCACCTTTGGAAGAGCAGTTGGTGCTCTTACCGGCTGAGTCATCTCACCAGCCCCCATTTCATCTTTTAAGTCTTAAAAATAAGCCACCACTACATTTGTTTGTTTGTTTATTTACTTATTTATTTACTGTGTGTGTGTGTGAGAGAGAGAGAGAGCACATGCCTTGGCACATAAGTGGAGGTTATAGGATAACATGTGATCATTGTTTCCCTCCTTCCACCATATGGGCTCAGGGATTGCACACAGGTTGTCAGTCTTGATGACAAACACATTGACTTGCTGAGCCATCTTACCAGCCCCATTTTTTTAACTTTTTTTTTTTTTTTTTTTTTGGTAGAGCTGGGGATGGAACCCAGAGCCTCCTGCAGGCTTGACAAATAATGCATAGCCATTAAAGTCATTTGAAACCTAAAATGCTTAACCAGCCCTAGCACCCACAGGGAATGGTTGTGGGTTGCCCCTTTCCTGAGGTACCAGATCCTGCAGGTGCCGGAGTTCTTTGTATAAACTGTTAAGGTATTCCCACACAGCCCACCAGTATACTTCTGTATACTTCAAATCATGTTTGGATTCTTTCTAATTCCTAATACAATGCAAATGCTATGTAAATTCCTGTTACACTGTATTGTTTATGGAATAATGACAAGAAAAAAGTCCTCGCTTGTTAGGCACAGGCACAGTTTTATTGTTCACAGCCTCTAGACAGCCCCCACCCCGTGGACTTCGGTCTGAATGTGCAGATACAGAACCTATGGGTGTGGAGGGCTGGCTATCGTTCTCAGACATCAGACTTACCCCTTGGGGCTGGAGGGAAGCTCAAGGATTGACAGTGCCTGCTGCTCTCTGAGAGGGCTGGAGTTCAGTTCCCAGCACCCATCCCATGGCTCACAACCTCCTGGAGCTCCAGCTTCCGGGAAGCTGACACCCTCATCTGGTTCCCCCAGACATCTGCACTTACATGGCATTTGCACAGAGACAGACAGACAGACAGACAGACCACACACACACACACACCCTTTAAATTTTAGAATTCAGTAGATTCTTATGTATTCACAGTTGTAAAAAAAATATTATGCCTGATTCTAGATTATTATAGGCAAGTGCTCTATCAACTAAGCTACATCCCTAGAGTTTTTCTGTCATACCAAGAAGCAGCACTAGCTTTGTCATTTATAAATGAGGACAAAAATAAGCATTTGAGTCAAAGGGCCATGTGAAAGCCGCCTGATAGGGACCTGCCTGGTGTGTGGCACACAGCCGATGTTGAGCAGGGATCCAGTGTAGGATACAGGAACACAGTCCTTGCACCACAGATTTTGCCTGTATGACCCTCCAGGATGCCCCTTCTTTAAGTGCCCATTCTACAGATCTATACTATTAAGGACCCTAGAGGCAGGTGTTGGGAAACAGGAGAGAGGAGGTGGGGAGAGAAGAAGGTCTCTAGTGATTCCCATATGGCTTTGAGAGCCAGCTGCTGCTCAGGGGGAAGACAGGTGGCCACACAGGCAAACTATGACAGCGAGATCTCTGGTTCCAGTGAGAGCTGGGGCACTTTAAGGGGACCCCCAACAACCCTGAAGCTCCGTGCACTGGGTCACAATTAAGTAATATTGTCAAGGTTCAAGGTCTCTCTTTGCCCTGTGTGATCATCCCCCTTCCTTTTTCCATAAGATCTCTCTGTCTAGCCTTGGCTCCCCTGGAACTTGCTACATAGACCAGGCTGGCCTCAAACTCACAGAGGTCCACCTTCTTTTTCCAAGCACCCTTCTTTATCATTTAAAATCTATCATGGATGGAGATGTGGCTCAGTGATAGATCCTGGCATGTGCAAAGCCACACAGGCTCTGTCCACACATCACACAAAATAAACATACAAAGAATGAAGTTACCAAGAGTTATTCGATCCCTAGTCGTGCAATGGTTGGGACACTCGGTGACATCATGGCACTCTGGTCCTGTAGCCTGGCCTGGCCAGACCCTCCTGACAGGGTTGGCAGAATGTCAAGAATGGCCCAGGACAGGCCTTGGCCTTCCAGGGGTTCTGCCTGGTACATGGGGTTCTGTGAGCACGGGTGTGACCATCTCAAAGCCACGGGTATTGTCAGAGCAGGTGGTTGTGGTTACTGGCCAAAGAGAAGAGGCACAGGCAGGTGGAGACGGGACAGGGGGAGATTGTTCAACTGGCACTCCATAAATGCTTCTCCACTTGGCCTGAGCAGGTGAGGTGAGGCCAGAGCCAGTTCTGGGAGATCAACCACATGGCATCCCACCCACCAAAGTCCCCAGCCAAGGAGGACCTTCCCCTAACAGCTGCCTTGGAGAGTTTCAGGGTGGCCAGGGAAAGGCAGGGAGCTGAGATCCAGGCACCGGATGGCCAGGGCTTTGCAGTGTTCTGCACCTCTGTACTCTGAACTGGCGCTTCCACCCGCTGCCTCCCAAATGGTCGCACCATCTCCACAGCTGGTCAATACATTGGTCATGTGTGGCATCACAACAACCAGCTCACACAATTAGATTAAGAAGTGTGAGGCGGTTTGCTCGTGAGATGGCTCAGTGGTTAAGAGCAAACCACCCAGCAACCACATGGTGGCTCACAGCCATTTGTAATGAGATCTGACGCCCTCTTCTGGTGTGTCTGAAGACAGCTACAGTGTATTTACAATAAATAAATAAATCTTTAAAAAAAAAAAAAAAA
>NC_034590.1:118359960-118388007 GCF_900095145.1 Mus pahari | reverse complement strand
AAAAAAAAAAAAAAAAAGAAGTGTGAGGCTTCCATGTTGAGCCAAGACACAGATGGCAAGCTGGGGCATGCAGGAAGGTCAGACCAGGGACTGGCACATGAGGATAGTGCAGTACTGATGCCCCCGTGGTAGTACTACTGGCGGGAAGAGGATAGCAGAGGGGTTGTGGGGAGTCCTTCTCAGCCAGGAGACATAAGACAAGACAATTTGGGGAATCCTTAGGCAAGACAAAAGGCTAGGAGTCTGGCTCAAGGAAGCCCAGACAGCTTGGCCACCAGAGCCTTGGGTCATTGTGAGCTGATACTGGGATGTGAACTTCCAAGGTTGGGGTGAGGCTGAGGTGGATGGACATCTACTTGGTGCTATACATGATGAGACTCCAATGTGCTGCCCTCCTCTACCCTGTGGGGACACTGGCATGTTGACGTGTCACTACCCACAGAGCTTCTCTCTAAAAGGAACTGGAAGCATTTCTGCACTTGACAAGTGAGACATGGGTGATGCTGTAAGCAGGGTAATTGAGACCATAGAGGGAAGGTGGGAACCAGTACCAGGCATATTGGAGGCCAAGGACACATGCTAATTACAGGAACCTCAAGGGTGGAAGAGGATGAGGCTGGAGTGAGGAGACACTACCCTGCTCACCTCTGCATTCAACATTTGCTGGGGGTGGCCACATCAGCTGAGACCAGGTCTGGGGTCAGTAGCATGTACCTCCAGGGGTCTCAACTATAAGGCATCATCCCTGTTTGCATCATCCCTCTGTTTGCATCATCCCGCTGTACAGCACATCCTTCTGTATGGCATCATCTCATTGTACAGCATCATCCCACTGTAAGCATTATCCCACTGTAAGCATCATCTCACTATAAGCATCATCCCTCTGTACAGCATCATCCACTGTAAGCATTATCCCACTGTAAGCATCATCTCACTGCAAGCATCATCTCATTGTACAGCATCATCCCACTGTAAGCATCATCCCACTGTAAGCATCATCCCACTGTACAGCATCATCCCTCTGTACAGCATCATCCCTCTGTATGGCATCATTCCACTGTAAGCATCATCCCACTGTACAGCATCATTCCACTGTACAGCATCATCCCTCTATACAGCATCATCCCTCTGTACAGCATCATCTCACTGTACAGCATCATCCCAATATAAGCATCATCTCACTGTACAGCATCATCTCACTGTAAGCATCATCTCACTGTACAGCATCATCCCAATATAAGCATCATCTCACTGTACAGCATCATCTCACTGTAAGCATCATCCCAATATAAGCATCATCTCACTGTACAGCATCATCTCACTGTAAGCATCATCCCACTATAAGTATATACTATACGGCATCATCTCACTGTAAGCATCATCCACTGTACAGCATCTTCTCACTGTAAGCATCATCTCACTGTACATCATTATCCCACTGTACAACATCATCCCTCTGTATAGCAAGCAAACTGCACTCAGAGAGGAGAGAGGACAATGTGGGCAAAAAGGGGGCCAAGTGAGTATCAGGGTTTGAACCGCAGCCTGAGGACTCCAGCCACCTGGGTTTCCCACTCCCTTTGGATCCGCCTGTTATATTTCTGTAAGCACTGTAAATCCTTCAGAGTCGAGCTGGGAATAAATAAATACACACATAAGTAAATAATGAGAGGCTGCTGGGAGACGCTGACACGAGGTCAGTGCTGGGACTTGCTGTCCTGTTCCAAGTAGGAGACAGTGTAGGGCATGGCACACCAGCTTGCCCCTCTAGGTCAAGGCTGGGGCAGCAGGAGCTGCCATACACTGATGCGATGCTGGGAAGGCACGGTCGGGGGGGGGGGGGGGGTGTGGGTGGGGCAGGGGTGGGGGTGGCAGCTGAGCTGGCTGGCAGGGCCTCAGCCAGCTCTTCACCATGAGCTAGCTTCTCATTTCTCTGTTCCAATGCAAATGTGTTGACACATTAATCTCTCCACCCCTGTGAGCACAGCACACCACACCACACCACCACACCGGCAGGATTAGCTCTGCACTTGTAAGGGACAGGGCTGAGCCCCCCAGCCTAGAGCAAGCAGGGCCTTGATAGGCACAGAGCATGGCATGAATGAGGAATGAAACCAGACTCAGGGTGACTGAAGAAATGACCCTGAAGGTCTTGGGGGATGGTTAGAGATCCCCCAAGAACACAGGGAAGGGTGTCTTGGCCCTGATGGCTTCATCCTGGGTGTGTGTGTGTGAGGCCAGAGCTGGCCAGTGCAAACAGCCCCCCCACCCCCCGGCTCTTCCAGCCCCTGTCTAGAGCCTTGTTTACAGAGCTGATAAAAGAGGTAAGGCCAGAGGAGGAGACCAGAGCCTATCCCAACCCGGCAGACAGGAGGGTGCATGTTGTGTGCATTTGGCTTCCTGGGCCTTCTACTGCCTGCTGCTCTCCGCTCTTGCAGGCCTGGGGCAGTGCAGCCCAGGACTCAGCCTCCGAAGGTGACATGGCTATTTCTGGGCCTGGATCTCTGCCAACAGTAGCAGGAACATGCCAGAGAGAGGGCACTGGGGGAGGTGCTGCTGAGAGAGGGGGGCCCCCCCCGCCTTCCTCCTGTCCCCTCACCTGGACAGGAGCTGGGGAGGTAGAGAGCCGTACACCTGTCCCCCCCCCCCAGCTTCTCTTTTTATATCTGTAATATGGGTGGGCAGTGCCCACTTGGGGGAGTACTAGAAGGGACCCAACACATGGTAGAGGACGAGAATAGCTTGTCCCATCCTCAGGGACACTAGCACTGTTCCAACAGGCCCTTTGGGAAGAACAATGGCTGCTGAGCCGTACCCATAAAGGAGAAGCCCTGACAGGAAGCAAGCCCAGAGGATTGTGGTCGAGTCGTGGACATGCGTGTCAGAACACTCCATGTTTCAGTCCAGTTCCCTCATCCCCTCATCCAGCCTGTTTACGCAGTGACACTGTTCCCATTATACAGTCGGGAACATTGAGGTTCACAGTTTCCATCTCTTGCTTGAGTTCCCTGGCATGGCAATGGCATTCAAGCCTCTAGCTTATCAGGCTATGGGGAGCATTGGGGGGGGGGTCCTTGGCAGACAGAAACTGGGACGTCAAATGGAGCCTCAAAGATTGCTGGGGACTCATGTAGGGAGCAGGTGGGCTGAGCGGACCCCACTGGCAGAGGAGAAGCCACCCGGGAAGGCTGGGAGGCCCCGGTAGAGGCAGTGCCGATTCTGTCCTGTTCAATTTTAAACCGAAGTGCAAACAAGCCCCAGTTCCCGACGCTCTTGCCCAAATCAAATTGGTGCTATGATTTCTCTGCGGGCGGCGGGCGGCCTTCCGGAGAGGAATGGGGAGGCTGGCATGGGGTGTGAGCCAGCAGGGACGAGGCCATTTGTCTGGGGCAGCCGGCTTGGCTGGCCGGGATCTTCCACCCAAATTAAATTTTGACCCAGCTCATAAATCTTCCTCCAGGCCCCTCCCCCGCCAGTAGCTGTTGCTTGGCCTCACTGGGATCAGGAACTGTGCCTTCCTCTCATCCCCAGTGGCTGTCCGGCTGAAGGGCTTGCCTGTTTAGGGGAGTGAGACTGGCCTACAGACTGACTCTGAGACTCACAGGCCACACTGACCACTGGGGCCAGCAAAGGGCTTGGCCTGGATGTCCAGAGTGGGACCTCAGTGCTGGGTCGGATCCAGCAGGGCCCCTCCCAGCAATTGGGGTTTGCTGATGTGTGTGACTGTACATACGAAGGCCAGGAGTCAACCTTGCGTGCCCTACCTCAGGCCTTTGAGACAGTCTTCCACTGACTTGGGACTCACCAATTATACTACACTAACCAGTGAACCCGGGGGGACCCTCTTGTCTTCACCTCCAAGCACAGGGATAAGAGAGAACTGCTACCGCACCCTGCTTTTTTACGTCTGGGAATCAAACTCAGGTCCTGATGCTTGAGAGGGGACCCTTTCCTGCTAAGGCCAAGCTCTAATGACACCGCCAGGCCTCAGTTTCCTCTGCAGTGCACATAGTTGGGATACAGGGAGAATGAGGTGAGGCCCTGGGGACCATAGAAGCTATCTCTGCTCAGGAGGAGGAGGCTCGGGTCTCCTTCCTGTCCTGCACATGGTGAGTGTCCTTGTGACCTGTCTGCTAGGAGAGAGTAGTAAAGGACCCCTCTGGGTGCTAGGACTAGGGGTTGGCACTATGTCTCCTGCTAGGTCTGTAGCAGAGGTATGTGGACCATGTGTACCCCAGGACTCAGCAGTGCATACCCCCAAAGCCTGTGTTCTCTATATAGGGGCAAGAGTGAAGCTCTGGAGATATCCCAGGGCTGCCATCAGTCGCACACGCATACATTGATATACTCCCTCTCAGGACCTTGTACATAGTGTGACTTCATGATTCCAGTCAGTCGCTATGGTGCGAGGTACTGCTATAGTCACTGAGTTCAGGCTTTATCTCCTGCCCCAGGGCCTTTGCACATGTGGCTACTGTTGTATTAGGGGTGTTTTGCCCTCTCCCTGCAGCTTCATGTTCCCTGCTGACTCCCGCTCCTGCCCAGGAATGACAGAGTGTGTGCAACAATGTTTAAGGAGAAAGGAAGGTTCTTACACTCATAGTTCCCAGATCAACCCAGGCAACTGGGGGGGGGGGAGGGGACAGCCAATGCTAACCCATTTTCATTCCCCCTGGCACCCTCATGGCTTCTGTGTGCATGTACTAAGGACAGAGGTAGTCACCAGTCCTGTCTGGCCCTCAGGAGAGGTCACAAAGTTCTTATTTTTTAGTTGACAGTGTACACTAGAAGCACTAACCTGGGAGGTGACCCTTCCCCTGACGTCCACATCTCCTGTGCTTCCCCACCCCCCTTCTGTAGAGCTGCTCACAGAGCACTTCCTCCAGCTATCCTTCCCCCCACACCAACCCCACACAGTCTGCCGGGGCATCTGCCAGGGCTGCCATAGTGATCTATACCTCAGATGTGGGTTTGTTGTTCTATGTGGCGTGCAATTAACATCCCCACCAGTAAACGATACAGCCATATTTCACCTGCACCCTAACATGGACCATGAAGGCATTAAAATAAATAATAGTGCAGTTAAGCGGGACCTGGGATTTGCTGCCTGGCAGAAGCACACCTACACCACATGCGCCCCATAGCACTCCCCCCATTCACTGCTGCTCCCCTGGGGTCCCTGATGGTGACTAGATCAAGGCTCATCACTGTGCCTTCTATCCTGCTACCGCCTACCTCACCAGCCTGTGCTGTACTCACAAACCATCCTTCCCCTCGGAGCTCCTGGTCAGGACAGCAGGTTAGGGCCCAGAACAAAGGAGGGAGCCCCAACCTGTGCCTTGTCTTTAACTATAAAGATCATGTTTCCTGGGAGTCAGGAGGTACTGGCAGGGCTTGTACCTCCTCTCATGCTCCATCACTCAGCATCCTTCCACACCTCACCCCTAACCACGCCCCATCGTCCCCACTCGCATCCAGAGCATTAGGCTGGGACCCAGTTCTCAGATGTGGTGTCCTTCAGGGCTTTGAGGTCATGAAGTGGACATAGCTCTTGCTAGCATTACTGTCTGCTCACCCTAGCCACCTTGCGAGCATGCCAGCGACTCCTGGGTCTGTCATTTGCTCCTCTTCTGTAGGCTCTGTTACCCATACAGCTATCTGATGTCTGCCCTCAGAGGCCATAACTCTGGGGAGCTTGAACAGGACTCCTTATGAACCCTGCTCCTGGACACCAGGACGTGGTTGTGGGTTACAGATACCTAATTGACAGTGGGTAGCAGGACACGCAGCCCAGGACTGCCTGCTCTATATCCTGGTAGTCTTTAGCCCCCTGTTTCTGGAGGTGGCAGAGGTAGAAAGACTGGACTGGGTTGGGTTGGCTCAAGAGTGATGCTGGTGGCTGGGTACAATGTGACAGTCCCTCGGGGGTGGGCAGCCTAAGAGTTCCAGGGCCAGCAGCGCATGTCCTCGTTGTCCTGTCTCCCACCATTACCTCTTGCTCTGTCCTCCCCTCACTCCATGGCCCCAGGGACTCCGTTACTCAGAAAGTGCTTGGCAAAATTAAGTTGAGCTGCCTGGGGACCGAGTGGCTCAGGTGAGTGGATAAAAGTCAACCCCGCCTTCCCCAGGGAGGAACCAGGCAGGTACCTGGGGGAACAGTAACCAGGAGATGGAGAGATGTGTGTGCGTCACTTCCCAAGGCTCAGCTGCTAGGTGGGGCCTGGGTAGAGGGTGGGGAAAGGGACCGCCTCCGGACAGAGGGACCCTAGGCACAGCTGTCCTGGGAGCTTCAGGTTCTCTGGGAGTTGGTAACCTGAACCTCACCTGCCCCTGCTGGGCTTCCAACATGGCTGTCACAAACATCCACAGCAGGTCAGTCCTGGCCATGTGCACTCTGCTCCCCCTGCCTCAGTTGAGTTTTCTAGCAAGGTTGTGTGACAGGTCACTGATTTCTGTCTGAGTTGCTTTGTTGGCGAAATGGGGATAGAGGGACTGGAGATGTGGTTCACGGAACTGACTCTCATCTCCAGAACCCACATAACAAACAGCAACCACAACAGAAACAAACGAACAGAGTACCACGGGGCTGGAGAGGCAGAGACAGGTGGATGGCTGGGGCTCACTGGAGTCTGGAAAGCCACTAAGAGGTCCAGGCCGGTGAGGGAGCCCACCTCAAACAGAAAAGGTGGATGGCCCTTGAGGCATCATATCTGCTCTCAGCAGGCTTCAAGGAGGGCAGTGAGTTCCAGCCTTGCCCCTCCACTGAACCCCCTGCCTTCAGCCTGCAGGGAACCCTAGCTGCTGGTTTCCCTATCTGTAATGCTCTAAAATAGGGCTTGAAGACGGGTGTGGCCCTAGGCAGGGCAAGCCCCTCCCCTGGCTGCTTCCCTGGACTTCCCTCACTCATGCTAACCCCCAACTCTTAGGTGAGCCCAGTGACACCCTGAGTGCCTGGCCTCACACGAGATAGGGGCATGGGGCCCGAAGTGGCCGTGAGGATGCTGCTGAGGCAGGGGATGAGCTCAGGTGTCTGTACCCGCTTACAGAGGGACAAATGATAAGGTTGCTGGCATCAACCCTACCCTGTGTGACCTGGGACAGGACACATACTTAACCTCTCTGAGCCTTCTTCTGCTCCCCTATGAAACAAAAAACTTAAACCAGGCACTGGCTTTAGGTTGTTGTTGTTGTTGTTTATTTTGGGGTTTTATTTGTTTGTTTGTTTTTGAGACAGGGTTTCTCTGTATAGTCCTGGCTGTCCTGGAACTCTCTGTATATCCAGGCTGGACTTGAACTCAGAGATCTGCCTGCCTCTTCCTCCCAAGTGCTAGGATCAAAGGTGTTGAGCCACCACGGCCTGACATCTCCTTTAGTTTTTTGAAATAAGGTCTCATGTAGCCTAAGCTGGTCTTAAACTTGCCACGGGTCATCCTGAATTCCTGCTCCTCCTGCCTCGAGGTCCCAGATGCTGGGGGTACAGATGTGCCACCACACCTGGTTTGTGTAGTTCCAGAGTTTGTGTCAGGCAAATACTACAGGCTGAGTTAACCCTCAGGCCCCCTGGGGGTGTGGTAAAGTTTACTATCTTCCAGGGCAACCGAATGCTTGGGGCCCAACAGTCCTGCCACCCTAGCCCTGCTGGGGAGTGAGGCTCCTTTCCTGCCTGCTTCCCACACCCCAGTTTTCCTGTCCCAGGTAGGTCTGGAGCCCAGGATAGGGACTGAAAAAGTGCAAACCAAATCCAGGCTGGTGTGGCTGGCCAGTGGAACCAGAGCCTTCGTGGCCCTTGGAAATAAGTGTACAGTGTGTTTCCTGTCTGGGAGCCTAATCGTCAGCGGTTATTTATCGTTACATTTCCTAGTGGGTAGAAAAGCCACAAATAAGTAAATTCGGGCAGCAGGGTACAATTATTGAGCCCAGTGCTTTATTTCCCAGCCCGGCCCTCGGCAGATCGATGGTAATTTATGACGAGGCCCCTGAGGGAGGGAAGGCGGCAAAATAACCACCTTGCCGCTCATCACCCAGCCTGGGCAGCTGTGCCTGCTCACAGGTGGCTAAGGCCCTGGGGACTGGGCAGGAAAGCCTTGGGAGGAGGGGACGTGATACACAGCTGGGAGCATTGCTGGGGGGGGGGGGAGCTGCCAGTAGCCCAAGCACTGGGCAGCCCAGGCCTCATGCCTGGCCGGCAAGCAGATCCCCATTCCGTGGTAGAGGCAGTACCAGGCTGAAATAGGGGCAGGGTGGACCACTGAGTCCCCAGGAAATAGTTTGGGTTCATCTTGGGTAGGGTTGGCAGAAACAGAGTCTGAGACAAAGATTAGCAACTGAGTTCTTGGGAAAGCCCTTCAGAGGGAGCAGGGTAGGGAAGGACATTGCTCCAGGCCAGGGACTCAGCACCTCAGGGCAGGGCAGTCTCAGTCATCGGTCCTAGGCTGTAGCTTGCTCTAAGGACAATGAGGGGACAGGAATGGAACTGGGAGTAGGGGTAGCCTACTGTGTAACGGCAGACACCATGTGAGAGAGGCTCTGCCAATCACATTTCATAATTTAGATGCTGATTTTATCGTGGTCCATGTATTGCCAGGTCTCTTGCCATTATTGTTTCAATCTCCACTCAGGTGACTTTAGGATGCTAAACTGGGGCTTGGGGTGAGTGATGTGTGAGAGCTGGGGCTGAGATGTTCACCACTTGCTGTGGGGACATGGCCTCCCTAGCACATGCTCCTAATGTGACACTGGTGGCTTGAAATGTGGAGCCTGCTGGGCCTGCTCTATAAACTCTCCATGACTCTGGAATACCTCATCCATCACTGATAAGGAAAACTGGTGTTCAGAGATAGCAATATGCTCATCTCAAGATGCCCAGCGAGTGAGGCTGTTCTGACAGTGAATCCCTCTGAGGAGGCAGCTGACACCTAGAGAATCAAGGGATTGCTCAAGTCATCCAGTGATTTGGGGCTGACCCTTCATTCATTCTGCCAACTCTTTGCAAGGTCCCAGGCCTCTCAGGGACCTCAACAAGAAAAATAAAATCCTCAAGACAGTGGAGCCACCTAGGTTCCCTCAGTGAGGGGTCACTGGACCACCTGATGTCCAGCTCGGGGGTCGGGGGGGGGCAGAGGTCCCACTTTCTGTCCAGTGCTCATCAGAAGCTAATTTGTAAACTGACAAGTGTCCTCCTGGAGACACCCCCCCCCAACAGCCACCCCAAACCAGGGCCAACAGCATGCCCCAGATTATTAAAAAGGCTACGTTCTCATCCTTGGCCTACATTAGGATGTGGGTGGCATTCTGGGGTGGCCAGCACCCCAGGGATGGTTGTGGAAGAGTCTCACGGAGGCCTCTGGCTTCCTTCTACCCACGAACTTGCCTTTTCCTTCTGCCTGGCTCTGAAAAAGGATAGCACTGGGTTAAATCAGTATTCCAGTCAGGGAGGGGCTAGGGCGGGGAGATGCAAACAGAATGTCAAGTTAAGCAAAGGAGCAGGGCCTGGCGGGCGGGCGGCGGGCGTGGGGCTGGCATGGGCAGAGGTGCTAACCCTGCCACAAAAGGTACCTGGCTCTGGGCTTCCTGGATGCTCTGGGGATGTGGAGGCCAGAGCAGCTGGAGGGCCTGCCTGGCTTGGAATCCAGGACAGAGGGAGGAAGAGAAGGGGGACAGTTGAAGACAGAGCCTGTGTCTGGCCAGAATGAGTGCCTTCCTGTGCCCCAGTCCAGCTCACGGACCCCATGTTCCCTCTCAGGCAGCCCTCCCCTGTGAGTATGCAGGTGCCTGCTTCGTGCTGGGTGTGAGCTAAGGATGTGGAGGCACTGGGGTGGGACACGACCGTGCTGGAAGCGGGCCTTACTCAACCTCTCTCAGAGCATTTGTTTTGAAGGTTATTACAACCCTGGGTGGCTAACAGGTGTTACAGAGGCAGGGTCTGATGGCAGCCACTAATAAGACAACTTCAGTGGCTGTCTTTGCTGCAGCTTTTAATTGCTAATGCCTCTGCTGGTTGAGGAGAGACCTTTCCTAACTGACCCCTAGGAGAGGCTGCTGTTTCCCTCTGCCTTTGGAGTTCTTTGGGCTTCTAGACATGTTGCTCTTCTCTCAGGCCTAAGATACAAGGCAGGGCTGGTCCTTTTCCTTGGGCTGCCCAGCCCCACTCATCCGTCATCTCCTTGGGACGCCTGCTCTGCATAGCGGCTAAGCACTGTGAAGAGCAAGGCTGTTCCGCATCGGGTGGAGCCCAGAAGTGGACAGCACCCTTGTTGACCATAGTGGAAGGGGAAGCTCACCTTCTTCAGTGTGCATCACTCCTATGATGCAGCCTGCTCAGCAACTAGGAACTGGGGCAAGACATACACCTCTCACCCCATGTCTGCTACAGTCAGCCCCTGAGCTTGACAGAGTCCAGGCTCAGAGGAAATCAAGGTGCAGGGGAGCCTGAGTGGACATAGTAAGTGAGACCAGAAACAAGGAAGGACCAGAGAAGACTACCTGGAAGAGGGACAGGTACCAGCTGGACCTGAATGCCAGGGCTCTGGAGTGCTTGGCGTGTGCCCACCCATGTTCAAGTGGGGACCTGCAGACAACCTCAGGCACTGCCCCTCCAGTTCATGTTTTCTTCGAGATGGAGAATTCTTTATTAAGTAGGCTAGGTTGGCCGGCCACCACCCCAGCACTGGGGTTAGGAGCAACCACACCACACCCTGGCCTTCTGGGACCAAACTTAGGTCCTCATGCTTGACCCACAACACTTCTTTACAAACTGAGGTAGTTCCCCGCATCACCTCTCCCACCAGCATTTTTTTTTGTGTGTTAGGGGTGGAACCCAGGGCTTAATACGCAAGGCAAGCCCTTTGCTGTGATCCACATTCTGCCCTGGAACCCTTTAGAGTCCTCCTTCCAGCCTGGCTGGGGCAAAGCCTTGCCGTGCTTACTTAGATCTACGTAGCCTCCCGCAGCCCCACATCTAGGGTCAGCAGCAAGATCATTTGTGGGTGGGAAAGCGGCAGAGAGAGCCAAGCACAGAGGCCTCTCCCTGCTGGACTGTCTACCAGGGGTCTCACAGTCCTCCATTCACCACCAAACCTTAGCCTTCTTGGCCAACCCTGGGGTCCACAGTGCATCTGAGCCAAAAACATATCCAAGGTCACAGGTGGTGGTGGTGGGGCCCAGTCATGGCTTGTACCATGCTCCTGGGTCTGGGCTGCAGGCTGGGAGGGGGGTGGCTTGCAGCCACCAGGCCCCGCCACTCCAGGATCTGTGGTGCCAGGGGCCTCATTAAGCTACCGCCGCACAGAGGCTTGTTATTAACAAGAGTGTGCGCGGCTCCTTTCCCTCCTTCCCTCTCTCCTTAAGGCAGGCTCCCAAATGAAAAGGGAACGCATAATGCAGAGCCCACATAAGGGAGCCTGGAGGGAAGGCACTGCCTAGCTGCAGAGAGGAAGCCTCAGCTACCCTCGGGAGTCTGGCGAGGCCCGCATTTATGAAACACTCTCTCCTTCTCCTTCTCCTTCCCAGTTCAGCAGGTCTCGCAGGCTGCGCTTTAAGTCCTTTTGAAGTGTTACAACCACTTTCCCCTCTTTCAATTAACAACAAGAAAAGGAAGCTAATGGCTTCCTGAGCCTGGCTGTAAATATTAAGAGTCTGGCCGCCTGGCCTGAACTCCCAGCCTCCCAGCCCACAGAGCCAGCTTACAGGAAGGAAGGGCAGGAGACTCCAGCATGTGTGAAGATCCCCTGGCTCAGATACCTCTGGTGGAGGAGGGGGGACCGAGGGGGCAGAAGGGAACTTGTCCCTCGCAGTGGGCACAGCAGGCAGGAGTGTGGCCTGGAATCCCCAGCTTGTGGCTTTGAGTAAAGCTAGTGACATACATCTGGGGAGGACTAGATATTTGAGTGTTTTTCTTTCTTTTCTTTTTCTTTTTCTTTTTCTTTTTTTAAACTTCTTTTATTTTGGAGACAGGCTCTCATGTAGCCCAGGATGACATTGAACTCACTGAGTAACTAAGACTAGGCGTTGAATTTCTGACCTGCCTACCTCTACCTCTGCATGCTAGGAACAGCTGGAGGAGGAGCTAACACACTCCTAGGATCCATGCTAGGTCCTCAGGACCAGCAGAGGAGGCCTGGGATTACTGTCACCCCATTGGCTTTCCCCCTGGAGGGCATCCACGTGGGACTACCCACCATGTACCCATAAACCACTGAGCCACAGGGCCAGTAAAGCACTGCTTCCGAATCCACTGAGAGCTGAAAGATGCTCAGTCAGTAAAGTGCTTGCCACACACACATGAGACCCTAGGCTTGAGCTCCAGCACACACAGATAAAGCCAGGTGCAGCAGGTTTGTAATCCCAGTGCTGAGGGGATAAAGACAGGAGGATTTGTGGGCGTGGCTGGCTGGCCAGCCGTGCCTCCTGGGTGAGGTTCTAGGTCCTGGTGAGAACCTTGTCTCAGTCCCCAGAACTAAGATGGACAGCTTCTGAGGAATGACACCTGAAGTTAAGCTCTGCCCCCACCAAGTATGTATGCACGCATGTATGTCTACACGCACACATACACTCTCACACACCAGGATATACCCATATGCCACATACAAATAAATGAAAAGAGCTACCATGTGTGAGGCCAGGCATGGTGGTACACACTGTAATATTGGCATCAGGGAGACAGAGGCAGGAAGATCATGGCAAGGCCCAGGCTACACAGTAAGACCCTACATCAAAAAAACAAAAGGCACCAAAAATGCACGCACACACACACACCTACAGTGTGTGGTCCATCACTAGGGCTGTGGGACATGTGAGAGTGCTCAGAGATGAAGGTGGGAGCGGGCAGCCCAGTTGAGGGCACCGTGGTTGGGTAGACAGGGTCAAGAAGCCACTGATGTTTCTGGCAAAAGTGGGCCAATTTCCTGAAAGAGGTTCTGACCTTAGCTACTGGCACCAGACTCATCATCATGGCTCCCCGGGCCTGTCAAGGCCCTCCGGGGTGTGTGGGGTCAAGACACAGCAAGGCCTAATGAGTAAGGCCTGGCCAGCAGAGACGCCTCCTGACTGGGCACTGGTGGACAGAGGGCCAGCAGCTTCCCATGAGCCAGAGGCGGCCACTCCAGCCCCATCCTTTGGGCCTAGAGCAATGGAGCATGTCAGGCCACGGCCTCCACGACCGATTCCCAAGTTAACGGTCCCTGGTGAACTCTCCTTGCAGAGACTTAGGACAGCTGTCTGTCCCTCTGGGAACCCAGCCACCCGTGGCCTGCCCTGCTTGGTGCCCGTTCACAGCTCTGGGGCCCAGGAGCTCCACTACCCTTGCTCAGAGGTTTCAAAGTCACAGGCCCATTCTGTGCAACCAGGGCTTCTTTGGCTCCTCCTAGTAGTTCTTGTCTCTCCAGTCAGCTGCTCTAATCGCTGCTTGGTTACATTGGGGAGCCATAGCCTAGGAATCTGGGGGCCTCTTGCTCCCTAGCCCTGGTACCTGCAGAAGCAGGGTCATCCAAGAGAGGACATAGCCCTTGCAGGGCAGGTGGCATCTGTCCATGCCCTGTGTGGCCTCTCAGCCCCAGCACCAAGGAGTGGGGATAAAGTCACAGGCTACCTGTCACCACAGCTGCCCACACATGAAGGGCAGAGGTCCTGGGTTTGTTTCCAGATTAGGTCTGTCCCAGGCAGCATCCAAAGAACGTCACCTGAAGTTGTCGTGTGGCCTACACACATGCACATGTGTGTACATACAGCAACACACATGCACCTCTGAGATTACACTCCTGCTAGCCTCCCTGCTCTGGATGTATCTGTCTTTACAGGTAGGGTCTGGCAGTGGTCCAGAGCGGAGACTCCCACAGGCACCCTTGACCGGCTGGGACACAAGTACCAGTCCCCTAAAACCCCGCCCTTTGTCAGGAAGCCCTCGTCCTTAGCATACTGCTAAGCAGACTCACCTCTACCCTTCCCACCCCACTGCTCCTCAGGTGCCAGGCTGTGCCAGGCCTTGCCTGCAACATAAGAAGAGGCAGAGGGAGGAGCCCTACTTCCCAAGCAGGAAAAGGAGCTGTGCTCCCAGCTGCCACAGCACAGCTTCTGGGACCATGTTGTGCTCCCCCTGCCTGGAACAAGAGCCGAGGCTGGGGAGCCATTTGGAAACCAGCCCACTCTGGTGCTACCAGGAGCATTCAGCTGCCCTAGTAAGGAAAATGATTGGTACCCACGGGATACCAGGCACGGCTTCAGGGAGCAGAACCTGGTGGCTTCCTGAGTCAGCTACTTTCCCGGGACCCTGTTCCCCACTGTCCCCAGCCCAGACCTCACTCCTAGTATCATCCAGTTCTCCACACAAGAAAGATGGATTTGTCTCAGTTGCACGTGGGGGCATCTTCTTTCCTGCCTGGACATTCCCAGCAAGCTCCCTGTCTCTCTTGGTATGAAGACCAGACCCCTCAGCACACTGATCAGGGCTCCTCTGAAACCAGGTTCCAGTTCCCTACCCCAGCTTCACTGCCTTCCACTGACCTAGAGCTTTGCTGTCAGCCCTCAGAGGGCGCAGGTCCTCCCACCCTGAGCCTATGCACACACTGTTTCTTCTGCCTCAGTTACTCTTCCTACTCAACTCTCACCTGTGCTGACCTTGTTTTAAGAGCAGTTTGGCCCCTTTCCTGGCCTACAGCCCTCTGTCCTTGTCACTCTGCCCTGTCACTGCTACCAACCTGAGAGGAGTGACCACCCTTAGTGATGAAGAAGAAAGGAGAGGGCCCTGTGTCTGGCCACCCCAGGGGTGGGGGGGTTGGGGCAGTAAACAGCCTCAGAACAAAGTCTGTTTGATCACAGCACCTTCATCTGGAAAAGCAGGGTACAGATGTTGCCTGCAGCTTGTAGTTCGAAGGAAAGCAAATCCCCTTTCCCCGCTCCCCGAATCTCCAGCCTGCTGCTGTGATGGGAACTCTGCCCTCTGAGCTACAGGGCAGCTCTGCCCAAGGAGGCAGCAACTTGCTTTCATATCAAATGTGATTGGCTAAATGGGCTAGCCACCGAGCCCACCTGGGTCTGCACAGAGCACACCAGGCATCTGATTAATACCATGCACGTGAAACTCCGTCCCTAAGAGCCAGAGGTTGGAGCAAAACGGGTAGGCTAATTGTTAATACAGGAATTAATATCGGCAAGCATAGATCTGGAAGGCAGCATGAACAGAAAAACTAAAGACCCATCAAATTCTGCAACAAGCCCTGAGGGACAGACGTGGGCTGTGCTGCTGCCACCAGGTTCTCAAGTGTCTGTCAGGAGAGCCCGAAGGGTGCCACAGTCATAGGACAGTGTTCTCTTCTTCAGGAAGCTCCCCCTCACATTCATCATTTTCTCCTGAGCTGCGCCTGGCCTGTGTGTCACACTGTGGTTTCTGTCAGCCACTGGCTTCCCCACAAGGCTGAGACCTCCTAGGGACTGGGCTCCTCGGATCCCCCGTGTATTGTACAGTGCCTGGAGCATGATTGGACTGGGTTTGTTAGGTGAGACGGATGGATGGTTGAATGGATTATAGGGATAGGTGGTGAGAGAGATGGGTGGAATGAAAGTGGATGGATGGATGGATGGGTGGATCCTGGGTGGATTGATGAGTGTGCGTAGGCACATAGACGAGATGGAGGGGAGATGGTTGGATGGTTGGAAGGCTGGGTGGATGGGAAGGAGATGGATGGGGGATGGGTGGGGGAAATGGAGAGGTAGGGGGCATGAGAAAGCCTTGCGGGGGGACTTGGGGCCTGGAGGGGCTGTGTTTGTCTAGAGACACGGTCCTGCTTCACTGGGTCTTGGTATGGTGTGTGGAGAGGAAACACCTAGAATTTGGAGTCCTGGCTCTCCTGCAGATTGAGGAATATTGTAAAGCCCACCCCCACCTTCTCAGCCTGTGAATGGCTGTCCCTCCCTGATCCACTAGCCTGGTACAGGCTTAGGGGAGATGGCCACACAGACACGAGAGGAGGGTAGAGTGCATGTTTCCTGCTAGATCATAGTATCAATGGCCCCATCAGATCAAAATGCCAAGGACAAAGTGGAGCTGGGGACCCAGCGCTTGCCAATACTGTTACCAGGGTTGTTGGTAACAAAAGGAACCATGTGTGACAAAGAGCTGACAGATGGAAGATTTTATTCAATAGACTTAAAAAAAAAATCAGAATTTGGGCATGGGGAAGGTCCAGGAGAGAGGGCTCAGCAGAACTGCCGGGGAGGGGGGGTAAGGAGATCCTCCATTCATTCCTGGTTTCTTAGGGCCCAAAAGATTTCTTGGCGAACACACATGATAGCACTGACAGCCACTGCAGGGGCATGGCTCCTTTCAATCTAGCAGGGTTCTGGGCTAGGTGCTTACCAGAGGGCACATTTAAATATTTCTTCCAGGCCATGTGCATTTGCTGCGGTGGCTGCGGGTGACCATAACTAAGCACCCACAGGTGAGAAGAGCTATAACCCACGCCCTGGGCTCGCACTAGTGAGCTGGCTTGGAAAGCCAAGACATGCCTCAGATCCCAGAGAGGCCCCTTCAGAAAGGAGACCCTCGCTAAACCTTCTGTCCACACTCTAAAGGTCCCTGGGAGGCTCTGAGGACTCAGGGAAGGCAGCAGAGTGGGCGGGGTAAGGAGCAGGCCCAGGAGAGCCTGACTCGGACTCTTGTTTTCTTCAGTGAGAAAGCAAAGTGAGAAAGATGTCAGGTGCATTTATCAAGTACCCATTGTGCCCATGGCACTGAGCCAGGCACGAGAGTGTCCGGCCTTCGCATTCTCCCTTTTCACCTTGCTACATCACCTCCATTATAACTGTGAGACCATATCTTCAGAGAGAGGGTTGCCTGTGGGGAGGGAGGGAGGGCATATGAGAATTCTCACAGGAGGGTAGCAGAGCAGAGAAAGGCCCCCCCCCGCCACAGGTGTGCACTGTTACAAATGCGGGTACAAGCACATTTCTGTCACTCTGTGTATTCTCATGGGAGTGTGTCACATGCATTCCTAGGTGCAAATATACAAACAGCTTGACCATGCAGTTGTCCATATGTGTGCACGTGTTCATTTTTGCACATGTGCATGGGTTTAAATGTGTACAGAGATGCGTACAGGTGTCTGTGTACACTTCTGTTTTCATGTTTGCCTGTGTTGGGTTTTTGCATCTGACGTGCGTGTTCATATGCTTGTGTGGATGTCAGTGCACGCTGGGATGTATGAATTAGTCTCAGTGCGGGGCATTGCAAGGCCATATGGAAGGCAGAGGTTGCAATGGTGAGCCAGGCTGGCCAGGCCCAGGGGCCTTAAAGACAGTAGGCCAGCACCAACTAGTTCCTGGGGGCTGGAGGAGCCTGAGTCAAGCACACATCTCATGGAGTGAATCTGCCTTCCTCCTGAGCCCGTGATTTCAAGAGAAGAACTCTGGTTTGTGTCTGTTATGGAGAGGAGGTTGGGGTTCCAGGCTCCTAGGAAACAGCCCCCATCCTGTGTGTGTGCAGTGGCCTAGCTGCCACCTCCCACCTCTAGCATATAAAACAATTTCCTTGTCCTGTTCAGGAAGGGAGATGACCTCACTGGACTCTTCCCACCCCTCGCTTTCAGAGAGAAATTACAGTTTATAATTGGATGAAATCTCACGGGTGGTAATGGCAGTAATGGTCCAGGCTGTAGCTACCACTGCCCCCTCTGCAGGAACAGGCTTATCTTCCCTCCTGCTCAGCCTCACCCTGTGCCTGCCTGGGACTATGCCCACCTGCCTCCTGGCACCTGCAGCCCTGACTGGCTCTCCTAGAAAAGGCTCCTGAGAGAGTCCCTTACCCCATCATTTCTTTATACACTGACCACATAGTCTATTCTTCCCATGTGTTTCCTGTGGGCTGAAGCCATGGACAGCCACCTCTGCTTGGCATATGGACTCATTAAATACACACCCTAGTTGTGCCTGCTTCAGGCACCTAGTAGGCCTTGAACCAGCCACCTTTGGTACAAAGGAACGTGTCCTGATGACAGCTGAGCCTGTGCTCTCAGATCCGCCATCTAAGCTCCTGTCTAAACAAGGGTGCCTCCAGAGGAATGCAGATACCGCAGTTGGGCCTTCTTGGCTGGCTGCTAACCAGGAGGGGATAACACTGTTTTGTTTTGTATTTGTAGGGGCAGTCTGCAGTACCCCAGGTCTCTACAGAAGAAAGGGCAGCAGGGTGAAGAAAGTCTGGTCCCACAGGAGACAGACAGCTGAGGGACACAGGTTAGGGACAGTGGAGACCCTACCTCAACGGCCCTTGGTGAGCCAGAAAAGCTGAGCTTGTTCTGGAAGCCAAGTCCAGGATGGCCCAGTCGGAGCCTTCAAATGATATTTAGTCAGAGAAGCACGTGCTGGGGAAATGGAGGCTGCTCTGGGCTGGGAGGGGGGGCTCTGCATGGCCAGGTACTTCCCAAACATGGTTTATTGTTGTTGTTGATGATGATATTAATAATAATAATAATAATGTTATTATACTTATCTGTTTACTTTGTGTGTGTGGTCATAGGGCATCTTGTGAGAGTCAGTTCTCTCCTTCTACCATATGGGTTCCTGGGGACCGAACTCGGATCTCCAGGCTTGGTGCTAGGTCTATTTACCCACTAAGCCATCTTGCCAAACTCCTAAACTTCATTTTTTGTCTGCCCAATCCTTTCAGGTAGTTACACGGAAGGGTTCCGCCCATCACCTCGCTTGGAAAAGTGACAAGTGGTGGGGACAGTAACCTCAGACCCTTGCCTGGCTTGAAGGGAAGTGGTGCTTGTCCAGGATGCAGGGCTAGGGGCGTGGCTTGGCGGCAAAGTGCCTGCCAAGCCCTGGCTTTGATCTCCTGCACTGCAAACCAAACCAGACCTGAGGATCTGTGTGAATTTTTAGCTAGCCTGATCTACATTCCAGGCTAGCTGGGGATATATCTTGAGATCCTGTCTCAAAAAACCAAAACCAAACCAAACCCAAACAAACAAGCAAACAAAACCAGAGACTGGGAAGGGATGAGAGCAACAGGGCTGTCTGTGGCTATGGATGCCTGAGGTGCTTGTCCCCGTGGCTCTTGATTTCCTTGGGGTTGATCACTTGTGTTCTTTGGCAGGTGAAGAACCAGGCAGCAGGCAAGAAAGGGCCGACTCTGGACAGCTGAGCCCCAGGGCTGAAGCAGGAATAACCGACCCTTCTGCCTCACCCACTCCAGAAGCTTCTCTACAAACAGGAGCGGCCAAGCAGACCAGCCCCTGCCCCCTAAAGTGGCTTCCCAAAGCGGAGCACACAGGCCTGACAGCTCAGCAGTGCGAGGCGAGGCGAGGCGAGGCGAGGCGCCTGCAGCCTGCGGTGAACATCTGAACTCCTCAGAGGGGTAACAGACCCCCCCACACACAGATGCAGCCTGAGTGGCAGGAATACTGATTCTTTGGAGAGTGGCTTCCTCTCAGCTCTGTCACGCAAGAGCGCTCTCTGCACTGAGCCATTCTGCCAAGTGACTTAAAGGGATTAAAAAAAAAAAAAACAAAAAGAAAACAAAAAAAAAAACCCAAAAACAAAAAAACCTTGGTAAAGAAAAGAGGGCGGCAGTCCCAGCAGGGACATTTTGGGAGAGGTGCAGCCTGTGGACAAAAGACCAAAGTTACAAAGAGCCGTGGTGGACGTGGTGGCCAGGGAGAGGCCAAATCCCCCGGGGACTGGCTCTGGGCTGTAGGGCATGCCCGGCTCAGGAGTCCCCGGGGGTGCCCCGTGCACCCCGAGCACACAACCCTCACTTCGGAGAGCCAGGCCATCGGCGCCTGTGGCCTAGGGTGCCAAAGATGCAGCGTGGGACCTGCAGGCATATCTGAGGCCTGGCCACAAGGAAGACGACAAGACTTCCATACTCTCTGTGTGCCTCCGTGCTCCCTCTGCCCCAGGGTTGTTGTCTGTGGTTTTGAGCCTGCCAGTGACATGGGGCCAAGGATGTGAGTGTGGCCTGGAACTTTGAAGCAGTGACCAGTGGGACCCAGTGGCTCCAGGGAGCAGCAGCAGAGGAGGTAAGAATTTGGGGTAAAGGAGAAAGGGCCCCCTGGTGGCCCAGAAAGGTGACAAGTCTTCTTCCACCTGGAGGGGACATGAGAGGGACAACCGAGTCTTGCCCTTTGAAGGCTCCAAAACAGGAGCCTTCTGCTTGCTGGGGTAGGGACCACTCCAGGGCTCTGTCAGGCATAAGGGAGACGGCTTGGGAATGAGCCATAGCAGGGAGGGTTCTCTCTTTCTGAGCCTTTCCCTACCAGGGCTGCTGGCCTCTTGCTCTGTACAGAGGGGACAACAGAGAGCCTTGTGATGGTTAGGCGAGAGCTTAGGGGACCAAGGACACCAGCCTTGATACCTGTTACCCTCAAACTAGCAAGATCCCGTCTACCTGGACCTGCCCTGCTGTGGCCAGAGAAATCTGGGGTGGGCCGGGTCAGTCACACTGGCATTATCTGCGCTGGCCTCCGGTCCAGGCCTTCTGTTGGCTGGAGGGAACAGACAGGTCCAGAGTGGTGGGGTGAGCTCCCCAAGGCTACACAGCAAGTGGCTGGCCAGGCCAGCTCCTCCTAGGCCCCGAAGGGTGAAGAGGGGAGGGGCAATACCTCTGCAAACAGTAATCCTGGCAACTTCAGAACCCCTCAGTGCCCTGGGCAGGGCAGGGAAGCCCCAATTCATTACCAAGATGGAAAATGACACTTCCCCACGCTCTGCCCCAGGAGAGGGGCTGATTTATGACTGCGCCAGGGCCTGGGACATCCGTCAGAGCCGTGCGCTGCGCACGCTGTCTGCGGGGGCATTAATAGCCGTGTTATTAGCCACTGGCGTGAAGGATGCCCTGCGGATGGACTATTTGCTGTTATTTATTATAAAGGCGCGACAACCTAGCAACAGGGCCCCAAGCACACAGCTGGGCCCCCGCCTGCCTACTGTCCTCCTCTCTGCATCTTCAACCTCCTCCCAGCCCCTAGGAGGAGCTAGGGGATAATTCCTGGGGCCAGACCAAGCTGGAGAGAAACAGAAACCACCTCCCAGCAGTCCTGTTGCTCAAAGAACTGATGGAAAATCTCAGTGGCCTCAGCCTCCGCCTTGCTGCACCCAGGGGCAGAGACAAAAGGAACATGCTGGGCTTTGGGGGCAGAGGTACCTGGGGGTTCTGGCTGAGAGTGCTGTAAACTAGGGCAGGTCCCCTCCTTGAATGTGCCTCTCTGTACACATGAGCTAATAGACAGCAGGAAAGAGACAAGGCCAGCTACTCCCAAGAGACAACCCCATCCCCTGCACCCTTAAGAAGAATCCACAGATGGATGGCTGTCCCATCATCTGCTCTTACAACCCTGTGGGGAAGGGTTTAAGCCCTAGCAGAGACTGGTAGAAGGCTCTGCCACTGAGCCTATTCCTCCTCCAGGTCTATAAAAGGCTTGGATCCCTCTTCCTCCCTCTCCCAGGGTTCTCTTGGTTTTCCACTCTTGTGTGCATTCACGGCCTGGGCACTTACATTGATAAGCCTGCAGCTCTACAGTGCCAAGCTGGCCACCAGGCTGGGGCCCAGCCAGGCCTTCTTGGGCCTGCTTCTCCAGAGCAGCTGAATTTGAGCACTGGACAGTATAACTGAGGGCCGGGTAGGTGGGCAGCTCTTCAGAGTTCAGACAGAACACTTTGTCTCTCCGGACCGCTGTAGTGGGAACACCCAGGTCATCATGGCCTCTGGGTGGTGCTGATGGCAAAGTCCAACCTCTCTCTTTCTCTAGCTGCTTAATTCTGGGCTTCAGATTATAGAGCCCATCTCCTCTATTCAAAAGCTGTGGGCTAGGGAGGTGGCACCATCAGTAAAGTGCCTGCTGCATATGCACAAGGATCTGGGTTCCGTCCCCAGTGCCCGCACAGAAGCCAGGCATGGCAGTGCACGTCTGTCACCCTGGCAGTTGGAGTGAGGTAGACAGGTCCCTGGCCGGCCAGTCAGCCAATGGGTGAGCTCTGAATTCTGTGAGACACCTATCTCAAAAGATAAGGTGCAGGGGGCTGGTGAGATGGCTCAGTGGATAAGAGCACCTGACTCCTCTTCCAAAGGTCCAGAGTTCAAATCCCAGCAACCACATGGTGGCTCATAACCATCCCTAACAAGATCTGATGCCCTCTTCTGGAGTGTCTGAAGTCAGCTACAGTGTACTTACATATAATAAATAAATAAATCTTTAAAAAAAAAAAAAAAAAAAAAAAAAAAAAAANTTAAAAAAAAAAAAAAAAAAAAAAAAAAAAAAAAAAGATAAGGTGCAGAGCAATAGAGAAACACACACAGCCATGGCAGCCTCTGGCCTCACAGACAGACACTGAGTGTGTGTAATGTAGCCTCTCTGAGCCAAGCTTATTGCTGGGCACAGGAGGGACCACACCTGAAAAGCAGATGTTTAGGTCCGGTGGAAAGGGCCATTCACGTAACGGGAGTCCAGGAAACTGGAGATCACAAATAGAATCCTCACAGAGAGCATGGCTGGTTGGTTCCTTGCTCCTGCAAGGCCCTGGTCTCCATGGCTGCCCAGGAGTCTGTGTGATCAGCCCCTCCTCCACACCTGCCCCTCTCCTCTAGGCTCCTGCAGGTGGTCAGGGAGCTCAGCAGCAAAGACCTGACCCAGCCCTGGCCTCAGTGACTCATGTGCCCCCCTGGCACTGTCCCCACTTCACTCTCCCTGTCACTGGCGGTCCACCTGCTTCTCTTCTTTTCCTTCCCCAAAGGAACTGCGTCCCAGCGGAGCCAGCTTTACTCCAAAGGGACCCAGGTGGCCATATCAGGTGGAGGACCATTTCATTAAGAGATGCTGAGACAGAAAGAAACAAAATGACACGTGTCTCCCTTCATCTCCCTCCCCCTTCCTGGCCCTGCATAGTTTAATATCGAACACTGCTATCAATATAATTAACCTCCTAAGACACAATTTGAAAGTCTTGTTTTTTAAAGCGATTCACTTTCTCTAAAGCCAAGGAGGACATCCTGCTGCCCAGCCCCACCCAGCGGCCCACACGCTTAGGTGAACTCGCAGTTCATCTCTGGTGGATTTGCATGCCTGTCTGCAATTACTGCCAGTGATAACAGCTGATACATAATGCATGCGGCATGAAATTAGAAAAATAATTAACTTTAGATTTGAAAAGAATCCCCGCCCCCCGACTCTTTCTGGCAGTACAAATGCTGAGTGCTACCACTGGACAAGGCCTCAGGGGCTAAGCTGTTCGGGGGTGATGGGTGAATCTGGCTGGTATGCCAGAGCAGCCAAGACGAGAAGGTGCTAAAGAGTCAGGGTATGCGGGGGGTGCCCGCATGGCATCTGCTGGAACAAGCTTCAAGTTCCTGGGCCCCGTCTATCAATTATATCTGGACCAGTGAAGTAATGTGGCTAATGAAGTAACCTCTCCCTCCCTGGGGCCAGGGAGTGCTCAGCCAAGCTGAAAGTCGCCTGTTTCATCCTTGGTCCCATTTCACAGATGAAGCCCCCAGAAGACCCGAAGCTACCCTTTTACATAGGCCAAGGCTGAGAGAAGGCCGGCTGAGGGCACTACAGGACAGGCACCCTGAGCCTGGCTTTCAAGACAAGAAGCCAGTGTAGTCTGGCCCGTGAGGACACTCGGAAGAATGGGGTGGCTCCTGCCCCAGGCTAGGCCTAACTGGCTAGGTCTTCTTTCCAGTGAAATTAGACCCTGGGCATGGGTAGGGCTGGGAAGGCCATAGGGTTGCAGCCTGTGAGCTTCTGGCTCTGTCTGCATGGTCTTCCTCCTTGGGCCCAGGATAATCTGGGTATCTGCTTCTAATGGGAGCTGAGACCATGTCTGGTACCTAGCATCGAAACTACCTTCATTGACAAACAAAACGAGGGGCAGAGTTAGGATGCAGGGGTCTTTTGTCTAGTCTTCCACCTCCTCCCAGCCTGGCTTCCTTTGAGAATCAGCTCAGTCCCCTCAAAGGCCATGAAGTGCCTGCCACCTCCCCACAGTATGTCCACACGTGGCCTTGAGTCTGTTGCTGCTCCTGAGTGTGGTCTCAGCCAGTTATCCCTTGCAAAGCTGGAGGGACACATCTAGGCAGGGCACTGGAAGGCCACAGGGGTACAGCTAGGAGCCGAGTCTCCCTGACTGGTGGTTGTGTCTAGATGCTGCTCAGCCGCCATTGCCAGGTGAAAGCAGAGCTGGGCTCTGGTGGATCAGGGTCAGAGAAAGCTTCCAGGAGGAGGCAGGAGAGTCGGGGCTGGTGGCAGAGTGCGTGCTGGCCTGGGAGGCTGAAAGCAAGCCTACAATGGTCACCGAGGCAAGAGCAACATGTGCAAAGGCCCTGGGGAAGCATGGCGGTGTGTGCGGCATGTCCAAGTGCTAAAGGGCCCTGAGATCTTGAAAGATGGGTTGCAACCCCACTGTTTCTCCTTCTCTAAGGCTTTGATTTCTCAATGACTGGAACGGGGTGCAGGTACAGGAGACACAGTGGGTATAGGGCATGAAGGACAGGCACAGAATGACAGTTAACACAGAGGCTATGCCCACGTATAGGAGGAAGCGGGTAGTCCCGGGACAGGCTGCACGTAGAAAGGGCAGTCTTCCTGTGGGGTACTCTGCACACATGATCTCTTGGTGTCACCCGAGTCCTCACACAAGGGCAACATTCAACCACATAGACAGGGAAACTGAAGCCCAGAGAGGACGCTGCCTTAAAGAGGTGTGGGCAGAACATGAGCCTATTGTACCCAGTCCTGGCCATTGTCAGAAGCCAGTAACTGCTCCTGCCCCTACTCCTAAGCCCCCTCAGCTAATGGAGACCACAGCCTGAGCCATCTCTCCGCACCCCTCCAGTGCCATGTCAGGATCCTGCTGTTGGTCACAGAACTGGCCTGTTGTAACTCAAACCACACGTGTCTGTGTGATCCGCACAATGATGACCAGTGATCCCCTAAAAGATGGGCAATTTACCAGATTTAATTTGACAGCCATATAAACCATCAAACACAACAAGAGGATGAAAGGGCCACCAAGCGTCCAGGCAGTTTAGGGGCTCCTCCAGAGTGTCTCCCTCCCTAGCCTGGTCTGTCCTCTTCCTGAAGCTGCCACGGTCTGAGCTGAAGTTGGCCTTGGGGAAGCAGGGTGGCCAGGGATGCTTGGGCAAGATGGATGGGCATCAGATACAGGAGTGGAAAGGCCTTGGGTACTTGCCTCTCACGGCTGCTCTATTATCCATCAAACATCTCTGAGAGGTGCAATTTAGACTCTATTATGATGCAGAGCCTCAGGAGGCTGGGGCCTGTGGCCATGAGCTAAACAGGAGAACAGATGCCCATGCCAGAGACTGTGGTGGCAGCCTTGGCGTTGGCCTTAACAAGTCTGGTCCTGCTCAGGGCACTGGCCCAGAACAGCTAAGGGCAGAGGCTGCCTGTGTCCCACAGACAGTACCCATCAGCTGGTCTTGAACAGGTATGTCCTCCAGCCGGACTCTGAGGCTTAGGCTAAGATGCTGAGCCACAACCCAGAGACGGCTTAGGAAAAGCCTGAGCCCTCTGCCTCGGCCTCAGCCTCACCCTGTCCCACTCCTGGTCCCTGATCATAAAGTGACTTGTGATGGGACTGGAATGCAGCTGAAGGCCTGGGTGTCTGTGACCTTGGAATGGTGGGGGACTTGACTTTCTGAACTGCAGGCCTCAGGTTGTGAAATACTATATATGACTGCCAGACACAGGAAGGAACACATGGAGAGTATGCTGTGTAGGCTGCCTGTAAAGGCAGGTTGCAGGGTCTGGCTCGAGGGTCAGTCCAGTGCTGGGTGTGAAATGCTGGCTTTAATGTTGGATTCCAAGGTGATGAGGGGCAAAAGATCAGGTCAGGCCTAGGGCAGCTTGGGATGCCCATACCTCACACAGAACAGGAGGCTGATGAAGACAAGCAAGCAAGCCCTTAGCCCGAGCCTGTAGTAATGCTAGCTGGGGCCCTGTTGGTAGAGTGTGGAAGCAGTGCAGTGAGATCCTAGGCCTGGGAGCACATCTAGGTCCTACAGCCTCCTGTCAGCAGGCCTGTGCCTCGGTTCCTTCAGATAGGTCAGTATTAGTTTGTCTGTAGAAATAATTTATAAGGGCCTGTTGTGCACCAACTACTAGGCTAGACCTAATGGGTAAGATACCCCAGAGTCCAAACGTAAAGCGTGCACGAGCTGGTAATGGGCAGGCAAGAACTGAGCAGAGGGGAAGTATGCTCTGGAGTTAGAGGTTTTAGCAAGGTGACCAGGAAGGCTCCACCTGAAGGAAGTGAGGGCCAACTCTGGGCAGAGGGAAGTGTGCCTTGGGGCAGCAGCAAGGGGAAAGGGTGTCCAGCTGCTCCAGAGGGAGAGGAATGTCACTGTGCCTGCTACCTGGCTTTGACAGCCATCGGGATGGTGGAGGAGTTTGGGCAGATGAGTGGCAGGGGGATCTGAGTCAATGAGCCTGGGTGCCAGGCAGGGGAGGCAGGCTAGGGAGCACTACTAGGGAGTACTTCAAGGCACTGGGTGAAAGGTAAGAGGAAGATAGGGGGTCAGGGAGCCTCAGCAGAGACCAGCAAGGCTTCTGATAACAGTGACCAATGAAACAAGACCACACAGTGAACCCCAGGGCGAGGTAGAAAGTGGGACGGAGGGCTCGCTGTGCAGGGAGCTGTGTGGGGCAGGGTGAGTGGGTCATGGCTGTGTGAGCCATGCAGGCTGGATACGTGAATGGAGAGTAGGGAGATGGATGGATAAGATGAGGTGACGCTTGGCTGACTGGGTAGACAGACATGGCTCCTGGCTCTGGAAGACCTAGTTGAAGGAAGAATGCTTGAGCAGGGTCCTGACGGGTGAGGAGGAAGTCACTGGACAGAGGATAACTGCCAGGAACAGAGTAGGCTGGGCGAGGGAGCAGGGGTTGGTGCAGTTAGAAATTATGTCCTGTCTCCTCGAGCATCTTCCGGAGGTCCCCACCAGCCACTCAGCAGGAGCTGGTCATGCCCCACACTCCAGAGCTGTCCTCGCAGGCCAGGCCCTTGGATCAGGTCTGAGAAGCTATTACACCCTGCCCTGAAAGCCTCCTTGACCCCGAGTTTTACTGCAGACCTTTGATAGCTGGATGAAGACACCTTTTTTTTTAAAAAAACCGAGATTGAAAGATAATTTCTCTTTAATTGATTTTTTACCACTGTGAACAGTAAAATAACGAAAAAAAGTCTATGCTGCAATCTTTCTATTTGCGAAAACTGAAATTATACCTTGCAGAAAAATTTCCTCAGTGTGCCGACAACACCTCCCACCTTTTATTTGTCTCATTCCTTTAAATCAAGAAAGCTGATGTGTAAGTGAATGTGTGCTTGCGTGCGTGCGTGTGTGTGTGTGTGTGTGTGTGTGTGTGTGTGTGTATTCCCCTGAAATAACTGGAAGTTATTTCCACTGGAGAGAGACAAGGTATGGAATAGTTCCCCAGGAAACACAGAACCCAGAGTCAAGAGTCAGATCTGCTGACACCTCATTCTGCTGTGTAGGAAACACATGGGTGACAAACAGGACCAGCTGTTTCACCACCAGACAATGAGCTCAGCGCTCTCCACTGCCCACCAATGACAGCGCTGGCTGTGTCTTTCCTGAAGGTTCTGGTGACACGCCTCAAGAGCTCAGAGCCTCCCAGATGTAAGCTTCCCTTTCAGACCCCGAGTCCGTGCCAGAGTTGGGCCTTTGGGGAATGATTGTTCGTCTATGAAATTCACCCTAAATCATTGTCCTACTGCTGGCACCATTTGTGCGACCCTTAAAGGTGGTTTATCTTGAGAGCTGTGAGCTCATGCTAAGCTAACCACTTTCCTTAAGAACCAGCCCTCCCCACACCCCTGTGAGATTCACAGCTAGCAGCAGGCATTAGCATCACAGAGTTTACCTGTCTCCAGGACAGGCCTCCCTTACAGCCTGGCCTCAAATGACTCCCTCCCCAGGCCCGGAGCTGTCTCACACTCAGCACACTCCTCCCCAGGCCCGGCGCTGTCTCACATTCAGCACACTCCTCCCCAGGCCCGGCGCTGTCTCACACTCAGCAC
>NC_034590.1:118318378-118359935 GCF_900095145.1 Mus pahari | reverse complement strand
GTCTCACACTCAGCACACTCCTCCCCAGGCCCGGCGCTGTCTCACACTCAGCACACTCCTCCCCAGGCCCGGCGCTGTCTCACACTCAGCACACTTATCTTGTGCTCCCTACAGGTATTGAGACTCCAGGTTGGGTGGGTCAGGCCTCCAGCAGCCATCCACCATGGTGGTGGCACACCCTGCTGCCACCGCTACCACCACGCCTGCTGCCACGGTCACAGCCACTGTCGTGATGACCACAGCCACCATGGACCTGCGGGACTGGCTGTTCCTCTGCTATGGGCTTATTGCCTTCCTCACGGAGGTCATCGATAGCACCACCTGCCCATCAGTGTGCCGCTGTGACAATGGCTTCATCTACTGCAATGACCGGGGACTCACATCCATCCCCTCGGACATCCCCGACGATGCCACCACCCTCTACCTACAGAACAACCAGATCAACAATGCGGGCATCCCTCAGGACCTCAAGACCAAGGTCAAGGTGCAGGTCATCTACCTGTATGAGAATGACCTGGATGAATTCCCTATCAATCTCCCCCGCTCCCTGCGAGAGCTGCATTTGCAGGACAACAATGTGCGCACCATTGCCAGGGACTCCTTGGCTCGCATCCCGCTGCTGGAGAAGCTGCACCTGGATGACAACTCCGTTTCCACCGTGAGCATTGAGGAGGATGCTTTTGCTGACAGCAAGCAGCTCAAGCTGCTTTTCCTGAGCCGGAACCACCTGAGCAGCATCCCGTCGGGGCTGCCCCACACGCTGGAGGAACTGAGGCTGGATGACAACCGCATCTCTACCATCCCCCTGCACGCATTCAAGGGTCTCAACAGCCTGCGGCGCCTGGTTCTGGATGGCAACCTGCTGGCCAACCAGCGCATCGCTGACGACACCTTCAGCCGCCTGCAGAACCTCACGGAGCTGTCGCTGGTGCGGAACTCGCTGGCTGCCCCACCCCTTAATTTGCCCAGTGCCCACCTGCAGAAGCTCTACCTGCAGGACAATGCCATCAGTCACATTCCCTACAACACACTGGCCAAGATGCGGGAGCTGGAGAGGTTGGACCTGTCCAACAACAACCTTACCACGCTGCCTCGGGGCCTGTTTGATGACCTGGGGAACCTGGCGCAGCTGCTCCTCAGGAACAACCCCTGGTTCTGTGGCTGTAACCTCATGTGGCTGCGGGATTGGGTGAAGGCACGAGCCGCAGTGGTCAATGTGCGGGGCCTCATGTGCCAGGGCCCTGAGAAGGTCCGGGGCATGGCCATCAAAGACATCACCAGTGAGATGGATGAATGCTTTGAGGCGGGGTCACAGGGCAGTGCTGCCAATGCAGCGGCCAAGACCACAGTCAGCAATCATGCCTCTGCCACCACACCCCAGGGCTCTCTGTTTACCCTCAAGGCCAAGAGGCCAGGACTGCGCCTCCCTGACTCCAACATTGACTACCCCATGGCCACTGGTGATGGTGCCAAGACATTGGTCATCCAGGTGAAGCCACTGACAGCAGACTCTATCCGAATCACATGGAAAGCCATGCTACCTGCCTCTTCTTTCCGGCTCAGTTGGCTACGTCTGGGCCATAGCCCGGCTGTGGGTTCTATCACAGAGACTCTGGTACAGGGGGACAAGACAGAGTACTTGCTGACAGCACTAGAGCCCAAGTCCACATATATCATCTGTATGGTCACCATGGAGACTGGCAACACCTACGTGGCTGATGAGACACCTGTGTGTGCCAAGGCAGAGACAGCCGATAGCTACGGCCCCACCACCACGCTCAACCAGGAACAGAATGCTGGCCCTATGGCGGGGCTGCCCCTGGCTGGCATTATTGGTGGTGCCGTGGCTCTTGTATTTCTCTTCCTGGTCCTGGGAGCCATTTGCTGGTATGTGCACCGGGCCGGTGAGTTGCTGACCCGAGAGAGGGTCTACAACAGGGGCAGCAGGAAGAAGGATGATTACATGGAGTCAGGGACCAAGAAGGATAACTCCATTCTAGAAATCCGTGGCCCAGGACTGCAGATGCTACCCATCAACCCATACCGCTCCAAAGAGGAGTACGTGGTGCACACCATATTTCCCTCTAATGGCAGCAGTCTCTGTAAGGGCGCCCACACTATTGGCTACGGCACCACACGAGGCTACCGGGAAGCGGGCATCCCTGATGTGGACTACTCCTACACATGAAGCCGGCCGCCCGCGCCGGTGTGTCACGTGGCTCTGTCTAGCCCGCTGCAACACCAGGAGCCAGGAAGAGAAACTCCACAGTGACCTTCCGAGCAGAAAGCAAAGTTTGGGGAGGGTTGGTGATTTTGCAGAACACCACAGTGGGGTTAAAAATAAATAAACACACATAGAAGGCAGGAGGGGGATTCAGCATTGTTGGAGATGTAATTTATACCAGACCATGAGAGTTAAAGACTAAAAATAGTCTCGCAGGAAGGGTTGGGTTGGGTTGGGACTTTTTTTCCCTGAACCAGATTGATGCTACCTGTGCAACATTTGTACACACCTCGAGCTCCAGGGCTGTTGGAAGCAGATGACAAAACACACGTGAGGGCTCGAGCTCCCCCACCCCCACCCCCAAGCAACTGTCCTTGTGGATGCTCACGGGTGACAACTCAGTGAAAGGTTTTCAGGTTCCTCACAAAAGAGCCAGGGGAGGAAAAAGACTTTGCTCTGGAGACAGTGATCTGGCATCACTTCCCTGGTCTTTCCTGTGCCGTTTCCTTCCCAGATCTACAGAAATGCGGCGTTCTCCGAGATGCTCTCTCAACAATACCATAGTCAATTAAAAGAAAAATAAGTCAAACTTTTCCTTCCAGTGCTGGGCACTTTGGTTCCATCCATCGGACTCTGCAGAAAGCTCTGACGAAAACAAGCTGGAGCTTTCTCTGCCGTGTGGAGGTGCATCTGTCTGTCTGCCCACCCATGGCCGTGTCCTGTGTCTCAGTACGGATGGGTAGGTAGAGCTTCGTGTCTGTCCTCTCGGCACATCTTGGGTCAGTCCTTGACATTTCCTCAGACAATAGAATTGCAAAAATCTTGCTTTCTCCTAGAAATTATTGAGTAAGTAGAGCGTGTGGAGGTGGAGGGGAGGTGCCCAGTCCAGTGGTAGAAGATTCTGTGTCAGCCAGCCCAGAGCCAAAACACTCTCCTTTCTGATACCAAGAAAAGCTTCCCTTGAAGACCAGATCATCTGTCCCTCCCCCAATAGATGCTGTCCCCACAATAGTGTTTACTCTTTCTCCTGGGACAGGTAATTTATAAACAGGGACTGTTTGTGTGTGCGTGCACACACATCAGATGGCTAGACCTATTGGGTTTCCATGGCTGTCCAAATAAAGCCCAGAAAAAAAAGAAAAAAAAAAATCAGAAAAGCGCTGGGAGACATCAGCATACATACACACACACACACACACACACACACACACACACACAATCTCAGCCACACCCACACTAGGGGCTCTGTTCTCAAGAGGGAAAAATCAGATTTCTTTGTTAAGAAAAAAACCTCCAAAAGGGCACTGACCTCAGGAGGGCTAAGATTATATCCCCGCTCTGTGGAATCAATGTTGTTATCATTTATCAACTGACACCACAGTGTGGTGAGCCATGAGATTAAAACCATGATAGAATAATGACAGCAAATCCGGAAAGGAGGGAACAGCGGTGCCTGGGGTTCTGATGTCTGCTTCGTCCTGTACTCGGGGAGCCTGGGTCACCATCTGTCACTGCATCGCTTTGCCCTGCACTGGGGGAAAAAACGTCATCAAAGGGAAGATGCTGGTCTGAGGGCAGCTGGATGAGAAGGGGTCCAGCTCCTGATACTGATGTTTTCAAAAGACCTCTGCCACTCCGTCCAAAGCAAAGGCAGGAAGAAGAGGCCAGGCAGCTGCCCAATGTGTACCTGGTGGGGCATCTGCTTGCTGGACATGAAAGAGCCAACTAGCCCTTCGTGAAGAGATGAGATAGAAAGAAATGGACCCCGGCAGGTGCCTCAGAGTAGTGGAAAGAGGCACAGGCTCCTGATCATTGCCCAAGGGGTCATCACACCAAATGGAGACCCCCAACCCACCAGCCCCAGGGAACGGCCAAAGGGTACGGACATGGATCACTCCAGAGGAGACCTTTCTTCCTCTTCATCCCAAGTCATTTTTCCCACATAATGAGGTCAAGAGAGAAATGTTCCTGAGCCTCAGATTCAGGTCTGTAAAAACATGCACCCTGGAGCCCTGTGGTCCCCAGTGATCCTAATGATGCCCGAGTCCTGGCAGGCTCAGAGGAGACCCATCTGTAAGGAACAGGTATGTGAGGGAGAGTCCCAGATGCTGAACAAGGCATCGAGGGCACCGTAGCAGCTTCCCTAGAGCCGCAGGAAAATAACACTCCACGTCCTCGCCCCTACCTTGCGCCTGTAACTCGCCCTGTCCGATACGCTTTCATGTCCCCCTTCCCTGTTTCCTGCCCCAGGAAGGGTCTGGTGGCCAAATGCCTTCCCCCACCACACAGAATAAGACTGACCCATGGGAGCCTTGGCAGTCACAGGCAGAATGTCAAAGATTGAGGACCAATCTAAGGGGTCTCACTCCACATTACACCCAGTTGGACAGCCCAAGGCAGGCATTGCCCCCTAAAGAGCCATAGATGCTGGTCAGAGTGAACACTGCCCAGCCATGGCCCTGCGGCCCCTCCAAGAGCCCTTCCTGTGCCATTCCACCCCTACTGGTCCTATCGTGTTCCCAGTACCCTTTTTTCTGTGTGTGTTGGCGATGGAGGAACACTGGAAACTAAATCCAGGGCCTAGCCGTGCAAGGCAAACACCCCACCACTGTGCTGCGTCCCCAGAACTGCACTTGGGGGCATCCTTTCAGAAAGCCCCCAAGTGTGACCTTTGTCCCAGTTCTCCAAAGGAGACAAAGGAACCTGGCTTCCAGCCTCACAATACAATAGGAGAGGTTCAGGGCACCCAGCCTCTCTACCCTCAGATGTGAGGGAGGCCAGGGCTGGCACTGGATGACCAATGGGAAGCTGACTGTGTGCCGCTGACATTTCTATAGGGAAGTCTGTGGCCCAGCTGGCCTGACCCTCACAGTTTCTAACCAGCCAGAACAACCTCTGTGGCCTCATCTCTGGGGAGTGTATTTTGTGGCATTTAAGTCAAGTTTAAACTAAAAAAAAAACAAACCAGTGACACTCCTTTGGTTAAGTGGTTTACCCTTCGTGGTAATTAGATGCAGCGATTGGAATCTCTTTTTCTATTACATGGCAATTTTACTTTAAATTTCCTCTTTAAAAAAAGAAAGAAAGAAAGAGAAAAAAAATCAGAGAAGAAAAGGCAAGGAAGGAGAGGCATCAGGCAGGGGCATTTGCATTTGCGAATGAAGCCTCTGGTAGGCTCAGCTCAGGCGTGCGGCCCAGGCCCAACGTATGGAATGCTTAAGAGATTACTAAGAATAAAATCTATTAATTAGTCATACTCAATTCCGCAGACATGACGTGAATCAAAAGCTCCCTTTTCTTCCCTCATCTGCATCCTCTTCCTGAGGAAGCCTCCATCTTCCCTGAAAGGCTGCCTCCTGGCCTGCCTCCCCCTCAGTGCCGCTCAGCCTTGGCCCTGTGTGGCGGATCCTGACCTGGAGAACAGGTGTGGGGACACTGTACTGTCCTACCCTGGGCCATGCTGGCAGGGAGGGGACAGCCTTCCCTCCCTGGGTCCAGAAGCCCCCATGCTCCCTGCCCCTCCTTCCTTCTCAGAACCCCTTTCCCAGAGTTCCCAGTAGGTCAGCTGCCCAGCTCAGCCCCATCGAGGGAGCCAGGAGCATGGTAGGCAGATGCAAGCTTCTAAAGTGAGGGTGTCTGGGGCAGATTCAGACCCTGTGAGAGCAACCTCTCCGTGCTGAGTCTGGAAGGTTCTAATGGGCTTAGGACAGTGGGGGGGACTGGTGCTGGGTAGGAAGAGCCAGTGTGGACTCTGAGTCCACAGATGGGATGAGCAGTGTGTCTGGAATGGCCTCCCAACCTGAGCTTCCTCCCTCACTACCCCTGGCCAGAGAGTAAGAAACAAAAGTCAGAGCCTTACTGAGGACCCTTCTCACCCAACCCCCGACAAGTCAGTTCCAGTCCCGAAGCCAGCCCTCTTCAGACCTCTGCTTTCCACCGAGCACACCAGGGAGGAGGCCAAAGCTTCCGAGCCTCTTGCTTATGAAAAATACAACAAGGGAAACTGGGTGCAGCAGCCGGGGAGCTATGCAGAGGCAGCAGGGACGGACCAGATGACATGTCACAGCCAGGGTCAGGGCTGCAGGCCTCTCATGAACCACGTTCTCTACTCACACAGACAGCGGGCGCAGGTGACAGCAGCTGATGCTGATGCTGGATGGGTGCCAGGGTGAGCACTAGCAAGCAATTCACAGGCTTTCCAGAGAGCAGAGCAAGGAAGTTTTTTGGTTTTTTTTTTTTTTTTTTTTTTTTGGTAAGGAGGATAAAAAGGCTCAAAAATGCAAATCATTACCGTTTACAACCAAGTGAGTCTGCTAAATTGATTAGAAGAGATTAAACTCCTTGGAGGTGAAGGGAAAGGGGGATTTTTTTTTTTTTTTTTTTTTTTATTTTTTGGTGGGTTATGTATCTGCCCCAAGTGGCAGCCCACACAGCAGGCATTTTCCCGGTCTGGATGGGAGGGAGTAGCAGCTGTTCCTGCCTAGCGCCCTGAGGAGCTGGCATCTCTAAGAACTGAATAAATTGCATAGCTGGGGCCAGGGCCATGGGAACAGAAAGGGTCACGGTTGCCAGGACAGGTCATACAGCAGCTGTGCCAGTCCCTGGGCAGTCTCTGATCCTGTTACTTAGGGTCAGTCTGTCTTGAGAGATGGCAAGCCACATCTGGATCAGAGGAAGCAGTCTGCGCTATCGCTTAGAGAGTAAGACTCCAGAGCCACGAGACGTCCCCATATCCTTATGCTGGGGACCTGCTGCTCTCTGGGGTCAGAGAAAGAGTGAGGTCGGCTACAAAAAAAAAACCCTGAAGGTCAGGAGAGCGCAGCTAGTCCCAGCAAAGGAAGCAGATGGTGGCCTGTGCGTCCCATGAAGCACCCCAAGCGTTATCTGAGGATGTGACCCACAGCTCTACAGCCTGAGCTAAGGCCTGGGTCTTTGTCTAGAAGATTCTGGTTCCCACGCTTGCTTTATCACAACCTCCAGGACAGGATGTACAAAGACATCCTTCCCCAGTCTGTGCTCAGCAGGTACTGAGGGGCACTGACAGGACACATGCTGGGCTCAGCACTGCACGCCCCAGGATGTCCCTGGACCTGTTCCCTCCAGCCTGGCTGCCTCACACCTAGGAGTAACTACAGTCTCAACACTGCCTGCCTGCCAGCCAGTCCGTCCAGCACAGCCAGCTGACGGAGCCTGGGGCTCTCTTGGAATGCTCACCAGTTTTTAGGCATTTACTGATTCTTTTGAAGTGTCCCAATCATTTGTGTGAAATATCCACATCGGCTTCTTTTAAAACAACTGACAAAACGGCTCCCTTTCTCTCCTCCTGCCTTTCTTTCTTTTCTCCCCTTTTTCTCCTCCCCACTCCCACCCCTGATGTTTTGAGTCTGACACTGGACTTCTGATGCCCCTTGCCACCATGCCACCTCCTTTGATATTTTTTTTTTTTTTTTTTGAGACAGGGTCTCACATAACCCAGGTTGGCTTCGAACCCTCTATGTAGCTAAGAATACCATAAATTTCTGATCCTCCTGTCTCTACCTCTTTTAGATTTTAATGTATTTTTTTCCCTAATTCTGGGAATTTCATTGTCCCTGGGGCTACTCCCAACTCTCCTGTCATGAGGGGCATGCAGAGTGTGCCACACGGGGAGAGGGCACCAGCTCTCACCATGTCTCTCCTGACCGGTGTGCAGACAACTTTCTAGCCTGGAGCTGCTCCTGCTTCTGGAAGCCACCCTGGGCTCTCTGAAACCACTGACAGAATCCCTTGCTGCTGAGTGGTCCAGCTTGTGCCAGGAGGGAATTGTGGGTATGTGGTGGGCAGTATGCCCGGCGGGCGGATTAGCCCCAGCTTCACACAGCCCCACTCCCAAGACAGTGTCACCATCAAGTCAACTCAGCAGCAGTTTGGTTTCCCTACCCACACACCTGGGGACCGAGGACCAGCAGGGGACCTGGAACCCCCTACCACCTTCTCTTCCCACCTGCCATCTGTCCACTCACGGGAAAGGCCTGAGGGCTGGCAGTGAGGGCCCTACTGTCCTGCATCTGACTGGTGGCCTGGCCAGGAGAGGGGCTCACCTGGGAAACCCCTCCCAGAAGCCTCCCACCCTGCTTTGCTTCGGGATTAGTGGATCTCCAGCAGATGGGAAATGAAGATTCGGCGAGATCTGGCAGCACCACAGCCTGAATGGGTGACTCAGTTTCCCTTCTCCAAGATTTGCATCAAGTGAGTGAGGTGAGGTTGGCAGAAAACTAGAGAGACCCAGGGGGGCGGAGTATAAGAAAGGAGATCCAAGGCAACAGCCTGTCATGACTGCCACCCTGCAGAGTCCCTGCACCCGCCTGGAGGAACTAATCAGACTTTCTCTTCAAGACAGAAAAACAAGCACGACATGAACCGACAATCAAAGCCGCAGCAGGCCCCGGGCTGCCGCTGCTCATTCCCCCAGGGGCCCATGGTTCCAAACAGCTCTCAACCTGCCTTGGATGGAAGGCGAGGTAGCAGATCCCCCGCCCCTTAGCCCTCTTGTGACCAGTCCCATCTCTGAAGGTTCTGGGCACAAAGTGGGGAAGCCCTACCCACAAAACCCCAAAGTAGCCTTAGGCATTTTTCCCCAGCCCAGCATGAAGGTCTGAGAATGGTTTTAACCAATAAGCCACTTGGGATCTAGGGTATAGTGTAAAAGTGAGGTCCTGGTGTCCTCCAGCCCCTCCAATGAGGCTGAGGGTTGTGAGGAGGAAACCAGGGGCCCAGTAGAGGAGGCTTGTCATCGGAGAGAAAAAGGGAGAGATGGTACTGGGGGCTGGGAGTCAACCAGTCAGGCTCTGCAGACCTGTGCTTGTGCTGGCCCATGCCACGAGCAGGTGTGAACAAGGATGGCAAAGGTATGGGCTGCTTCAGAGGACCCCTATCCCGACCTGCCGTAAGCACTGCAGAGTGGGGGCTTTGGCAGAGCGCTCCTCCCGGTATCCAGAGGATGCCTGTTGGTATTGCCAAGTAAGCGAGAACAGGTATTGGGAAGTATAGCCGGGTCCCCAGTTC
Source organism: Mus pahari (assembly GCF_900095145.1). NCBI lineage: Eukaryota > Metazoa > Chordata > Mammalia > Rodentia > Muridae > Mus > Mus pahari. The sequence continues at coordinate 118,350,667 of NC_034590.1, read as the reverse complement.
TGAGGTGGGCCATGGCCAACCTCTGGGGGATGGATAGGCTCTTTGCTAAAGGTGGGCTACCTGCCCAGACCAAGGCAATGAGGCAGACCCTTGAGGCAGGCCCAAGCTCTGCTTCAGCCAGACTCGGAACCCTGGAGCTTGCTGGATGCTCACCCCTCTCTTTTTCTCTGAAGGGAAGAACAGTCTGAGGGGAGGGGTCTGAGTACTCGGAGCTCCCCCCCCTTCAGGTGGCAGCTGCAGCTGGTGCCTGGCAGGCAGACGAGGCCCTGCCCCCTGGAAGGCCTGGCTACACCCAGCCTCATGGCCCACTGCTTCACTCCGACTCTACCACTAGACAAGGGTTTTTTCAGAAAATGGCGACACAAACACCCCACCACCACGACAACAACACAAACCAAAGTGCACTCCAAACCGCCCTTTGGCCTCCTTCAATGTAGGTGCCTTGAAACTTCAATGTTGAGATGAATGTGACTAATTAATTGGTCCTATTTTCTGTTTGTCTGTTTCATATAAAATGTCCAAGTCCACCTGCCTTGTCCTTTCTTGAAATAAATAGAAAGATTTAAATTTTACAGTCATCTCTGCTGCTGACTGGGCTCAGCAGCCTGGTGCATCAGGAACTAGGTGTCTCGAATGCTCTTCCTGAACCGTCGCAGGCCTGGTTTGGGGTCGTGGGGGGTCGCTCTGCTGTCCACTGGCAGGTGGGCTGGCAGCCTGAGCAGAGGCTCTTGGGTTTAATACATTTCCTGGGCAGAATCAAGCGTTCGGTGTTTGCTGAAGAGCCAGGTACGGTGGCACCTGTAGTCCCAGAGCCAGGTACGGTGGCACCTGTAGTCCCAGCACTTGGGAAGTGGAGGCAGGAAGATCAGGAGTTCAAGGTCATCCATGGCAACATAATGAGTTTGAGCACAACCTAAACTACCTGAGACCTTGTCGCAGGGGGAACAAAAAGAAAGAAAAAAGCCAAAACAAGACAACTAAAAAGAATCTGTAGTGACCAGGAAAGAGGGCTTAGAACAAGGAGGACAGGGGCAGCAGAAGCTTAAGTCAGCCATGCAGGGCAGCCCCCTGACATGTGCAGATGTGGGGAGGGTCTTCACTTGGAGAGTTATTAATAAAAGCTGAGGATTATCCCCTAAGAGGCTCTGGCCAGATAAGACGTGGGCACCCAGATAAGACAGAACTGCCCACCCTGGCATTTGGAGCGTGTGCTTGCCCCACCAGCGACCCTTGTGTTCAGCCCCTGAAGATGTCCCTTGTTCCCTGCACATGCCCACCACATCCACAATGCCAGGGTCTCTCACCTGGGTGGGGAGAGAGAAGAAATTATTTTCATGAGGACAACAGCAATTCCTTCGAAGTTTAAGATAAAGCGAGAACTCATTACTCCTCCTTAGATCTGCTCTCACATCTCAGCAGGGGTTAATGAGTTTCCTCTTATATTCCAAGGAAGCAGTCGTTTCCCCACTGGCCTTGGTGGCTGGTGACCCCTGCAGAGATGACCTTGGATACTCTGGTCCCACAGATGCCTCTCCTGCATCCCCTCCATTGACCTCACCTCCCATCGTGCTAGGAGCAGGAACTGATCAAGGGGGGCCACTCCACCCAGCAGCATTCAATATGACTTTTTAGGGACCAGAACAAGGTGGGTGATTCTGCGTTCTAAGAAGGCGCGTGGGCATTCCGCAGGGCTGCCTCTCATTCTCTCCTGAGGTATCTTCTTTTCTGAGGCTGCTGTGGAGACTTTCTGGAAAGTGGCTAGCCAGCCAGTTAGGCAGAGAGTTATTGAGGGCCTACTATGTGCTAGGGCTAGGGATCCAGTCTTCCCTTCCTAGAAGCAGTGTGGTAAGGCTCCTCCGGGAGTGAGGTAGGGTCTGCCCTGGCTGGGCTGGGAGTCCTCTGAGGAGGTAGGTTCTCACTGAAGGCGTTTCTGTAGGTGGAGATAGAGAGTTTGACCCCATTCGCCACCTGGGGCAAGAACAGGAGACAAGTTTCTGAACGGTGCTGGCACTGCCAAGCTGCCCCAGCGCCTGGCTACACCTTGGAGAATTCCCTGGCAGGTTCTGCCTTATCTCGAGCCTCCAAACCCCAGACCAGCCCACGGTCTGCTGACTGTATTCCACAGCACAGTGACACCTGGGACAACACCCAAAAACCTAAAGGGGCTCAAAGCTCCCCAAGCCAGGGAAGAGGGTTGTGTTCTCAGGTGTTTCCCAGAGCCAGCTGCTAACAGAGGCTCGAGAAAAGGGCTGCTGGTCACCACCAGCCGATCAGCCCAAGGCCTCATCTTTCCCAAAGAAGTCACAGAACTGCTTATCCCTCTAGGATGGGAGCTGGTGTCCAGTAAGAACCGGATGGCACGCAGAGGCGGGTGGATCTCTTGAGTTGGAGAACCGCCTGGTCTACAGTGTGAGTTTCAGGACAGCCAGGGCTACACAGAGAAACCCTGTCTCAATAAGAGGAGGAGGAGAAAGAGCAGAACGAGAATGGCTGCCTTGCAGCCAAGGGCATCCCAAGGTCCTGGACCCCTGTGTAATGCACCCTGCTCCACTGTTTGGTAAGACTCTAAACTGAAAGTTCTCATTCCAAGTCTCTTGCCCTCATCCTCCTAACACTGGATTCTAGAACCTTCCCTTCCCCTGCCCCTTCTTTCTAGACAGGGAGACCTACCTGGTTTCCCTGGACTGTGGCATCCCTGGACATATGGCATCCAAACCTATGAAAGGCCCAACCACCCAGGCCACTGCCCCGCAACCATGTTCTGTGGTGGACTCCTAGCACCCTGTTTAGGAAAGCCTTGACCCATCGGAGGCCACTCCCCTACTCATGAAACAATGTAGGTATTTCTGGTACTGCCGCTCTACTTGAAGCAAGTCCAAACAATCTGTGCTCCCCAAGTCACGCCCCAGCCACCTCCCTGCCCTCTTCCGCCCATGTCAATTCTCAGTGCTGACACAGCCAACTCCCCTTGGCCTCTGTGTCCTGCCTCTCCAAAGGACCCTCTGCAGCAAAGTAAATAGGCTCTCTCCGCGCTAACTGACAGCGCAAATGAAATCTTGCGCTCCCCCCCTCAGAGATTTACAGGGGAAGTGAAATCTTATTTGCACCGCTGCCAAGCCGGGGCCGCGATGAAATTATGCCTCGAGAAGAGACCCTGCCGGTTCCTCGCGGAAGCTGCTGCATCAGAGATGGGCTTATTAAAAGCCACAGTGGCCACATTTCAACCTGTTTCAGGTGTTAAGTAATTTATTGCCACCCAGAATTCAGTGACAGGTTTTTATCATTTTTATTTCCATGATGCCGGCAGACACCCCAAGAGACCCCTGCTTAGTGTGCCTCCTACCTCCCCCACCCTGGCACACCAGTGGGAAATGGGGTGACGGTACGACCACAGTGGCATCAGGGAGCCCTACTCCCCCCAGGGCATCACCAAGGCTCAGCATCACTGGAAGGGGAAGGAAGCATCTAAGAACACCTCACGCACATTCAGGTCCCATCCATCCCCAGAGAGCCCGCAGGAGGTTTTCTGAAGGCAGCAGACGCATCAGCTGCATTAGCCCTTTCGGTCTCAAGCCAGCCACACGATCAACTAACTGGTCTTTGCTGAGCAACTGTTGTGTATCAGTCTTCGCTTGGCCAGAGCACATAGCTGCCAAGGGGCCCCCGTGTCACATGGGGTCACTTTCTACCCATAAGTATCCAATAAGTATTCCTGATGGTTAATGAAAACCTCTGGGCTGGGGATGTGGCTCGGTTGGTAGAGTGCTTGCCCGGCGTCTACAAAGCCCTGGGTTCAATCCCCAGAACTGCATAAACTGGAAGTGCAGAGGCATCTGTGATCCCACTCGGGAGGGGGAGGCAGAGGAGTCAGGAGTTCAGGGTCCTCAGCTACATACAGAGTTCTAGGCTACTCTAGACTACGTGAGATCCTGCCTCCAACGGAATAATAATTTAAATAAATATTCCTGCGCCGGAGATGCTCCGTGGTAAGGTGTTTGTTTAATGTGCAAAGCCCTGGGTTCAATCCCCAGTAAAAGGAAAGTGCCATTGGTGTCAGCCAGTCTTCCCGTGGAGGCTCTGAGAGAGGGGGTTGGGGGGCAGAACCCAACCTCACCAGTCATCTCTTCCCTCCCTGTCATCACACCAGACAGACCTCTCCAGGCACTGGGTGGGAAGCAGCCCCGTGCCCCCTTTCTCAGTGTGTGGGTGAGGACTATTTCATGCCTGCAGGCTGGGGGGGATTAGGCCTATTACAGAGGCTCTGAAGGTTTACCCAATGCCTTTTCCAACGCCCCCTTCTCCACCTGTTTTCATATACTCCAAGAAGACCAAGGGGAATCTTCAAAGTCCAGACTGAGCCAAGAGCAGAAATTCTTTAATTAGCTTTCTCTTGGATTGGGGCCCTGGCGAATGGATTAGTCATGGTGCGGGGCAGGAGGAAGGGATCTGAGTCCTCTTTAAAGCAGAGATTACAAGCCTGAGGTGAAGGACCCTGGGGGCGGTCTCTGGGGACAGGGGGGCTCCCGAGTGGGCCCTCCCCAGCCAGCAACTCCCGGAGAGTTGGCAGATGGAAGCGCAGGCAGAAGGATGGAGCCGGTCTCTCTTGAGCCCTGCTGTCTTCAGGAGGCTGGTGTGAGAGACTTCTGACGTAGTCCAGGCTGTGTGCCTGAGCCTCCTAGTGAGTGTGTGCCTCTTCCCCATGTGACCATTCAGATTTCTAACTTCATAATTAGAGGGGATTTCCTAAAGGGGCACCCATCTGTGAGAGGCCTGATGGTGCCAGGCGCCTGGCATCTGTCACCATGTGTCACCACATCACACCCCCGAGGCAGCGTGACACCGTAGCTGCGCTTGTTCTCACTATAAGCAGGTATCTTTTGTGTTGTTGGTCTGTTTTGTTTTTGAGATGGAGTCTTATATATCCCGGGCTGGCCTCAAACTCAATAAAGTAGCAGCGGCTGGCCTTGAACTCCTGATCTTGCTGCATCTTCCCAAGTACTGAGTCACAGGGGTGCACTACCAGGCCTAGTTTATCCTTGCAGTACTAAGGATCGAACTCAGGACTTAACCTCTGCTAGGTAAGCACTCTACCAACTGAACTAGAGCCCCGGCCCTTATTCCTGTTCTAAAAGGGGTGCAGTTCCACCCCTAGCCCTGTATAAACCAGGAGTGGAGGTGTCTGTCTGTGATTTACTCAGTAGGGGGAGGCAGGAGAATCAGAAATTCAGGGCCATCCTCAGCTACATACAGAATGCTAGACCAGTCCTATCTAAAAAGACATAATTAATCTTCTGCAGCTTGCTCAAGGCCTCAGTAGTTGACATTGACTTGGGAAACAGCTGTTGAAGCAGGTGTCTCCCATTGCCCTGAACTCCGGCCGATGGGAAGTCTTCCACCACCATAACTTAGTGCCTGTGTTATGGCCCAGGCAGAAGTTAGAGCCGGGTACCAGTTAGAGGCCACTGCGTTGAAATGGCCCCATGCCCTCCGTGTAAGAGGGGAACGTGGCATCTGCCTCAGCCTGAGGCTCTAAGAAGAGAAGCCTGGCTGGAGGCTAGGGGCACAGGCGTGGCTGAGCTAAGAGAAGGGGGTTTGGTCTCAGGCTCTGTCTGAGCTCCAGGCTGGCAGCTTCCAGGCCCCGACTCTCCCACTGGCTTCTTTTTAAGGAGGTGTGCCACACACCAGGTGGGTGGGTGGAAGATGATTCAAGCACAATGGATCCAGATTCCCCAGGACTGCCCATGGGAAGTGTGGGCTCCCATCAAGAGGAGCTTTATTGTGGCCAGGCCACACTGGGCTCAACAGAGGACTCTGTAGGATGGGCTGGCAAGAAAAGGCACTGCCATCTGCCACCAGCTTTCTAGTGTGATACAGAGGGATAAGCCACTCCTTCAGACTACCCACACACATAACATATGACTGTGTCACACTCTGGGGTGTGCTGTATGGATCTTGTTTCCCATGATCCTCCACTGTAGCTCCAGCACCCCACGGAGCTGCTGGAGAAACAGGTCATAGCTGAATATGCAGCTCACAAGAGAACATCTGACTCAGGTTAAGGGAAGTCCACATAGGACCAGGGAGACATTCAGCGTAAGCCAGAAAGGAGACACAAGAGTGTTCCTAGCCAGGGGAATGGCCCGTGTCAGAGCTGGAGGTGGGAGAGAATGTGCACTCATAAAACCATCATGGCGTGGCACACCTGCAGTCCCTGACCTCAGGAAGCAATAGGATCAGATGTTCACGGTCATCATAGTGAGTCAGTTCTAAGGGAGGAAGGGAGGAAGGGAGGGAGGGAGGGAGGGAAGGAAGGAAGGAAGGAAGGAAGGAAGGAAGGAAGGAAGGAAGGAAGGAAGGAAGGAAGGAAGGAAGGAAGGGGGAATTCTCTAGCTGTCTGTAATGGAGAGGACTGGAGAGGAGAGGGACGGAAAGAAGCAGGGATAGCTGGCAATGGCTTATAGCCATAATCGCCGCAATCGGAAAACGTGAGAATTGCCGCACATTTGAAGCCAACCTGAGCCACACAGTAAGTCCAGGCCTAGCTGGGCTGCAGAGTGAGAGAGCCTTTCTCAAAGACCAAGACCACCAGAGGCCAACGTGTCGTGGCAAACCTCTAATACTGGCACTTGGGAAGCAGAAGCAGAAGAATGTCTGTGAGTTAGAGGCCAACCTGGCCTGGTCGACGCAATGCGCTCTAGGCCAGCCAGAACACACCGAGACAAAACAAAGCAAAGGGACCAGGCTCATCCAGCTCGAGGCCCTGAGTTAGCAGTGTTCCCCTGGTAAGCCGAAACCCAGAAGCAGCAACCATGCCCTTGAGGTAAGTCCTGGCTCAGAAGGACACTGGTCACAGCCCAGGAACATGTAGGAGCTGCGGGGGTAGGGGGTGGGGGTTGGGTGGACAGGAACAAGCAGTGGTGGCGCTGATGCACACAGAAAGAAATGTTTGTTTTCAGACATAAAGGCAAGCATTAGTGAGTACCTACTATGTGCTGGTGTGAGCCATGAGTGAAGCATCCAAGAAACAGCTGTTCCCCGAGACTGTGCCACACCTGCTTAAGTGGGTGTTCACACAGCCATCTCCTTGGTGGGTGAAGAATGATGCTCTTTGTTTCAATTAGCCTTTTCTTGATTGCTGGCACAATTCCGCCTCTCTTCACTGTTTACTGGCCATTTGTTTCCCTCCTACCGGGAATCGTCAGCCCCCATCTTCCACACATTTTTCTTCTGGACTCGAAGTTACCTTTTGCATATTCAGAGAGGAGTAGAGAAGCAGCCTTCTCCCAGGATGGGGAGAACATGGGGACCTCTCTGGGAGGGTCCTGGGTCCTAGGAACAGAGCCTGGGACCAACCCCCAGTCCCCTTCTCTTAGCTCAGCCATGCCCGTGCCCCTAGCCTCCAGCCAGGCTTCTCTTTTTAGAGCCTCAGACTGAGCAGATGTCACCTTCCTCTCTCACACGAAGGGAGTGGGGCCATTTCAACGCAGCGACCTCTAACTGGTACCCAGCTCTAACTTCTGCCTGGGGGAGTGTCCCTGCTGCATCTCCATCTCCGCCTAGCTCCTAACTCAGCCAGAAGATAAGGGGCTTTCTGCAGGTGGAGGCCCCACCGGGCCTACACAAACCCCCACGGGCTTAATTGTTGCTCACTGCCAGCGGCTGGTGGGTACCCTAGGCGGCGCTCAGTGGGAGCAGGAGAAACTGGGCGTTAAGGATAGAGAGGTTTGCATGGCCCCAGGGACCAACTGACAGAAGGGGCCAGGTCCCAGGCCTCAGGGAATCCCTCCCCATGGTCTGGAGCACCCCTTCCAGCCCCTCTCCAGCTGCAGCAGTCCCTGAAGAGTGACCCTCGCACGGGGGACAGGGGACTTACACGCCAGCTCGGCCCCCCTCCCCCCCCCCCCCCCGTCCTCGGCCTCCTGACCTTTCAGGCCCAGAAGCACCTCTGCTGTCTATTTCTCCTCCGGGGCTTCCCGTATTTCAGTGGACAAATAACGCAGGCCATAAAACTGATTTCCAAAGCCCGTAAAGGCAATAACATTTAGGGAGACAGGAAAAATTAAGCCTCCCCCCCTTCTCTGCGTAATGACTGCCGAGAGTCCTCAGAGGACATTCCGCCGCTGCAGGCGCTCAGGCTGGGCTGCACAAGTCCCTGCCCAGTTGGTAAATGGGGGCTCACACATGCTTCAGGGTCCACAGCAGCCACAGAGCCTCTGCTCCTGCTGCCTTCTTCTCTGGCTCTGCAAATCCCCAAGAACCATCAGAAGCTGCCTTGTACCCTGGGCCACCCCCACCCCGTCTCCCACTGAGCGCCCCACCGAGGCCTGAGGCTGGCCCAGTGGCAGGCCTACACGGTCCACCACGAGTTCTCTAACCCCTGGAAGAGAGAACAGGGGCACCCGTGTGCTCACTCACACCTTTCAGTGGGCCTGGATCATGAGGTGTACTTCCAGCTCCCATCACTCCTCCCAGACTGTCACCACGTGGTATCCAGCACAAACAACATGGCTACTATGGGCCTCTCCACACCCCACTCCTCATTAACTCAGTGATAGGTCCACTCAGGGCTCCCAGGGAAAGATGAGGACCCCAGAAAAGCCACTTCATGTCCCCACATCAAAGCATTCCCGCTCTGGGGTCTTGACTGGGTAGTTCTGGACTCAGATGCTGCTAGGGGAAGCTGGGGCTGTTTTCTGCAGTGTCTTGCTGCAGGCAAGGTGAGCTCCAGCAGCCAGAGTCGGAGGAGGTGCCTGGAGGCAGGCGTAACCCAAAGACGCCAATAGCCCCTGCCTGGGAATGTGCCTGTCATCCCAGCACTGGGGAGCCAGAGATCTTGGGATGAGCAGTTCAAAGCCAGCCTGGGCTCCCTGAAACCATGCCTCAAATAAACACAAACAGCTGGGGAGATAATGCAGTGGGCATTTTAAACACAAGACCTTCAGATCACTAGAACCTTTTTTTTAAAGCCCAATGTAGCAGAGTACATTTGTGATCCCAGCACCTAGATCCCAGGGAAACAGAGGGGAGTCTGTGGGGCTCAGTGGTCAGCCTCATCTACTGGGTGAGCGTCAAGCCAGTGAGAAACACTATCAAAACCCAAGATGGCTCAGTGAATAAGGATGCTTGCTGCCCAGCCTAACAACTTAGGTTTGAGCCCCAGGACTCACACATATCTCACAGGAGAGAGATGACTCACAAATGTCATCCTCTGGCCTCCACATGCACAGCATGGTGTGACTCTTCACACAAGCATATGCATGCACATACATGCATGCACCTAAATAAAGATACTTTTAAATGTTTAAACAAGGTAGATGGCTCCCAAGGAACAATGTCTGAGGGTGTCTATCTGTCCTCTGGCCTGCATATGCATGTACACCCATACACACACACATACACACACACACACACACACACACACAAGTTCCTCTCTTCAGGACACCATACTATTTCACAAAGGATAAAGGATGGTTGGGTCTCAGAACCAGGAGGGGACATCACGGTGGCTTAGTCCCACTCCAGGAGTCCCTCATCCCCCACTTTTGAGGTTTAACTACATCACTGCATAGAGTTAGTGTGAATGGAGCGTTAAAGAGAAGGGCCGAGAGAAGATCCGCACCCCCCACACACCCCAGGCTTCCCATACTAGGCCTTCCAGAAGGTCAGCAGCCCTTGGGAACAACATGGAAGTTGGCAGGCCCTCGTGCTGCCAGAGGGGCTCCAGTGCACATTTGCATGGAGCCCTTGGTGGCGTGCTGGAATTTTTGCAACCGCCCGTGCAGTTCCTAAGGCGAGACGAATCTCCAGGCCGCTTTTCTCAGCAGGAACAAGTCTCTCCTTCAAATCGATGGTGACACATTTTTAAACTCCGATGTTAAGGAGGGAAAGATTTTGAAGGCCCCCTGGGGGGACCCTTATTAGTCACAAGCTCATGTGAGAGAAATCGCAGTGGCAGACTCAGTGGACCTAGGCAAGACAAGAGGCCCAGAGGTCAGGTCACCAGAGGAGGAGAGGCAGGAATCACAGCAGCAAACTGGAAGCAGAGGGCTTCATGCATCAGAAGGGACTGTGGACCATAAGATGGAGCTCTGGTACACTGAGTAAGCCGTCTGTGGGGGCAAGAACAGCGGAGAAAGGCGAACAGGCAGCTCTGTCGATATAGCACTTACTTCATTAGTGAACCCTAGGTTCAAACCCCACAAAATGACGGGTATGCTAGCTCCCACCTGTAATCCCAATCCCAAGAGAACCAGGAGTTTAAGGTCACCTTCCACTCCATTGTGAATTTGAACCCAAACTGAGAAACATAAAACCTAGACTCTTATTTCAAAAGCAGGGGACTTGCCAGGCAGTGGTGGCACATACCTTTAGTCCCAGCTCTCAGAAGGCAGAAGCAGATGGATCGCCTAAGTTCCAGGACAGCCAGCACTACTCAGTAAAACCCTGACTCAAAAGAGGTGGGGGGTGGGTGTCCGGCAATGGCAGCACATACCTTCAAGCCCTACATTTGGGAGGCAGAGGCAGGAGCTCTCTGAGTTCGAGACCAGCCTGGTCTACAGATCATATACCCAGGATGTATTAGTTATTTTTCTATTGCTATATTAAAACATCATGATTACCTTATGTAAGAAAGGGTTTATTTGTCCTTATGGTTCCAGAGGAATAAGAGTTCATCATAGCAAGGAATTGTGTCAGCAGGTGGCAGACACAGGAACAGCCTAGAACCCACATCTCAAACCACAACCAGGAAGCAGAGAGCACAAACTGGGACTGTCATAAGGCTTTGGAACCTTAAGGTTGCTGCCAGTCACACACTTCCACAGGGCCACAGCATCCAAGCCTCACCAACAGCACCACAACTGAGGGACAAGTATTCAAATCCCAGAGCCTGTGGGGGACACTCTCATTCAGACCACTACAAGGGGTTACACAGTAAGGCCAGTCTCAAAATAAAAACAACTCAAAATAAAAACAACTCAAAAACAAAAGACCAGTTGAGTTCCTTAAGCACTAGAAAGAAGAAGAACGGTCTGCAGAGGGACGCTTTTGAGGTGCCATCTGGGCTGGAATCGTGGTAAGATGCCAGCAATCAAGCAGCCACTGAGAGAACCCTTACTACAAGGGAGTCCTGAGCCCTAGTTGAAGAGATCACAGGTCAGTATGAGTGGCAGCTGCCAGGTTTGAAAGAGGGCCTTAAGGAACCAGTCAAGAACCAGAAAGAGCATGTGCCAAGAGCAAGATGTTAGGGCAGAGTCCTCTCTTAGGCCTAGTTTCTTTCCCTCCCTCCCTCCCTCCTTACCTTCCTCCCTTCCTTTTTCAGCTTCGGGGATGGAACCCAGGGTATCATTTATGGTAAGCAAGCTCTCTGCCACTGAGCTACACTTCCAACCCTCAACCCTGCCTTCCTCAGCTGTGTGTGTGTGTGTGTGTGTGTGTGTGTGTTATACGCATGCATGTGCACGTGTGTGTGCATGCATGCCAGCCAGAGGTGGACAATGACTGTCTCTCAGCTTATTTTTTGAGTCAGTCTTTCACTAGACCCGGATCTCACCAGTTGGCTAGTCTGGCTAGCCAGCAAACCTCAGGGGTCTGTCTAGCTCCACCGCACAGAGATGAGCTTACAGGTGTACAGACCTAGCTTTTTACATGGGTACAAGGGACTGAGCTCGGGTCCCCCTGCTTCTGTAGCAAGCATGTGACTCATTGAGCTGTCACCCAGGGGCCGTTGGTTCTTCTGTCACTGTTATGTTTCCAGGATGATTGGGTGGGGGTTGCCTTCAGGAGGTGAGGGCCTCACTGTTAGCCCTGGCTGTCCTAGAACTCACTAAGTACACAAGGCTGGCTTTAAACTGCAGAGATCTGCCTGCTTCTGCCTCCCAAGGGTTGGATCACACAGGCAGTACCCAGCACACTGACTTCAGCCCAGACCACCCTGGGCATGTTGAGCTGTACGCAAGGCTCACTCCAGGGAGCTATGGGCTCAGCTCTGGTCCTGGATTTATTGCACTTGTTTTTCAATAGGTTAGGGGTTAAAGAGATAGCTCAGCCCAGCCGTTAAGAGCTCTTGTTGTGAGCTAGGCAGTGGTGGCACCTTTAATCCCAGCACAGGAGGCAGAGGCAGGTGGATCTCTGAGTTCTGAGTTCAAGATCAGGCTGGTCCACAGAACAAGCCCCAGCACTGCTCTCCAGTGGGCCAGAGCTCTGCTCCCAGCACCCATTTTTATACAACTTGTAACCCAACTCCAAGAGATCTGACACTTTTCCTCTCTGACCTCTCAAGACACCTGCACACAAGTGACCTACAAGCAGCACAGATACACACACCTACCTACACATAAATAAAAAATATAAATAAATATTTTTTAACACAAAAAGCCAACTCTATCTTCCATACCCACTTCCTTGACCTTGGCCTTTACCCCCGCCAAGCTCCAACCGCCTGCCTGTCAGGCACCTGCGTAGTTCACTTGACCCTTGAAGTCTCCCTGTTAGGGGACATCTATCTCTCTGGGGTCTACAGATGGAGAAAGCAGGGCTCAAGGGTTATTGTACCTTGATGGAGCACACAGAACTCCTCTGAGGCCACAGCAGAAACTGAACAAAGCTCTGTCAGATGTAACCACGCCACACCCCACCCCTGGCCCCAGAGCCACAGGCCTTAGCACCCTGCTCTGTCTCGAGGAGGAGAGCGTTCTTGCCTCCCATTAGGGAGAGGGTAAGGCTGAGCAGACAGAGGTCAAGGCCAGAGCGACACTGACAGGGGGCTGACTGACCATAGAATTCCCTCCGTGGCTCTCTCTTCCTGGTCCCCTCCTGACCAAACCCACCTGCTTCCTACCAGCCTTGTGGGGAAAGCTCCCTGCCGCCTGACAGCGTTGGGATTTAGCTTCTCTGACAGGCGCAGCAGAGCTTCCCACCGCCGCAAATGTCAATTCTAGGCCATTTGCTTCGTGGATTTTAATGTCCCTGTTTCTCTTCAACATCCACAGCAAGGTAGCCCTCGCTTCTCAAAAGGGATGTAGTGTTTGATGGCGTTTAAACTGTACGTGAAATACAGCCAAGCGGCAATAATCAAACAGTCTCAGGCCCTGCTGGCAGGGGACAGCTGACAACCCGTGCTCTCTCCCACAAGCCACCCCAAAGCTCTCATTTTGATGGCAATTACAATGTCTAGGAGGGGAGGAGGTGGGATGGGGAAGTGAGTGGAGATGCTATTCTAGAGCCACTTGTTGCCACTGGGAGGGGGCAATGGTTATGGATGTCATGGGAGGGGGGCTTCAACCCAACCCCATTCACCCTCCATCCTGGCTCTATCCCATCCTCCCCTGCTGTCCTCCCCTGACCCCTCCACACAGATATAAATAGCATTTTTCCAAGATGGTTTTTGTACACGCCTGGAATCCCAGCACCCAGAAAGGCTGAGACAGGAAGATCACAAGTTCGAGGCACTACAAAGTGAGTTCAAGGCCAGCCTAGGCAACTTATTGATAGTCTCTGTCTCGAACTAAAACTAAAACAAAGTGAGGTAGGGGGTATTGTTCGGTGGTAGAGTGCTTGCCTAACATGCACGAGGCCCTGAGTTCAATCGCCTGGCCCCTAACTAGCATATTCCCTAACCTGCCCACTGCAGACAAAGAGATTAGCATCCTTACAGGGCAGCCACCTCTCCTCTAGCATCCCCAGCTCTGGGGAATCATTAGATCCCGCACTTCTGTGTCTTTACTGTGACCTACTGTACAAACAGCCTGAGCACCCCGCAGGGACAGCCTCATGGACCAGATGCACAGTTCCCAGACTTGCACTTGCCACTGGGGATCTCCCGGAGTGTCCTGTAGAAAGTGAACCCCCTCAATATACCACTAGGTATTTTATGTGGATCCTCCAGTGTGGACCCTCCAGTGTGGACCCTCCAGGACACTGGACACCCTGGCCGGAGGAGGAGTCTATTCTCTCCTCTGAGCTCCCTTCAGAAACCCCTGTGGAGAAGCAGGAAAGGCCTGCAGGAGGGTGGAGGAACCAGACCCCTCCGTGGCACTCAGTGTTGTGAGAAGGCTGGGTCACAAGGGACATTTAAGACTGACCCTCTCCCATCCCAGGGTCCCTATACCCAGCTCAGGCCTAAGCACAACATCCTCAGAAACTGTACCCTTTGATAGATATTAACTGTGGGCTATAGGAGGGGACCATAAAGTGGCCACCTGGAGTGTCAGCAGAACAGGGGATTTGCAAAAATAAACACAGGCACTTCCAAGGTGAGCCTCTGAGGCAGGCAGCCCTAGGGACTGCAGAGGGGGCCTTAGGTGGCTTCTACTCTGACAGCTCTGACCTTGGATGTAACCGAGGACCCACTTCAGTCATGTGGCTTCCTTGGGGGCATGTCCTCTGTCCTGCCCAGGAAGGCCAGGTCCAGACCTGGAGTGTGTGGGAGCTGACCCTGAAAATCTGGAGAGAAGATTCATTTCAATATACCCCGAAGCATTACTGTCTTCACTGACAGGGTGTTGGGAAGAAGGACAGAGAATGGTGCCCACTAAGGAGAGACACCCATGTCTGCCTCCTGATACTAAAAGGCCAGACCCTTAGTTCTGAAGGGACACAGAGGGTCTATCCTTTCAGGCAGTCTGTGCCCAGTCCCTGCTGGATCATTCCAGGAGAGCGAGCCAAGAGCTGCAGCTCCAGCCCTTTTCATGCTCCGCCAACTTAATAGTCTCCATTAATTTCAAAACACACACATTCCCATAAGCTCAGTGCTTGGGACAGCATCAGGGACACGGGCAGCTGCACAGGTGTGGGAGCCGAGGCCAGGTGGCCTCAAGGTCAGGAAGCCCAGGATAGAACATACCCCAGGCACCACTCCATCCAGGCAAGTCACAGCCCTCTGAAGAGGATTTTCTGACAGTTAGTGATAGCAGCCCAGAGGTGGGAGGCAGGGGGCCTGGGTTTGAGACACTACTACTCTGCCGCTCTCCTGCTGTGTGACCCTGAGCAGGTCGCTATCCCTTCCTGAGCTCTAGTTACTCATCCCCTTCCACTCCAGGGTTTACAAGTACTGTGCATGTAGGCACACTGAGTCTTGTGTTTCTTTCCTCACCTCCAGAGGCTCACAGGCAGGCCAGGAAACCCAAGAAAGACCCATGAATGTTAACCACGGTCCATATCTAGGAAACCAAGAGACTCCTCTGAGGCTCAGAGAGGCAGGGTGGGGCTTGTGCTGGATCGGAGAGGGATCCCAGAGCTGGCGCTCAACAGCACTGGGTCACTTTTATTCACCAGAAGTCAACAAGAGCTCAGGACAGTGGGAGCTCCTCCCCGACTCCCTGTGTAGACAGCAGACAGGTGGGTCCTGACCCACGGTGGGACATTAGCAGAAGATCTGGAGGCAGAAGGAACTCACAGGGTTCCTCTGAGCCCTGCCCACCGGTGAGGTAAGCCCTGGAGGGAGCCTCAATAATTCAGGAGGGATCCATCATTTATGAATTTATATAACATGGCTCGACCTTGTGGAAATGAGCCACACTCTTCTGGAGACACCAGGCCACTCGGTGCTTCTTTACATGGGGAGGGTAGCTGCTGGACTCAGGCCTGCTGACTGGCCTTCCTGCTCCGTGTTGTTCCCACACCAGGCTATCCTCAGCGAGCGTTGCATCCCTCTAAAACCCCAGTGTCAAAGATAAGGGGTTTTGATTTGTTTGTTTGTCTGTTTTTGAAACAGGGTTTCACTGTGTAGTCCAGGCTGGCCTCGAACCCATGGAGATCAGCCTGCCTCTGCCTCTGCCTCCACCTCCGCCTCCCGAGGGATGGGATTAAAGGCCTGTGCCACCACTCCATACTTGGCTTAGGGACTCTTACCTGCTTCTGTGATCGCATGAGAGACCTAGTCTCTTACCCTGTAAAATGGAGGCCCTCCTTGCTCTGGAAGCCTCAGCTTCCAGTCAAGGCAACCCTGGATGGGCAGTCCTCGAAGTACTGGGGGCTGGAACTGGGAACCCAGGACAGCTAACTGGACAGCAGGAAGCTACCTCCAGGCCGAGTGGGGCCAGTAAATCCAAACTGTGGTCCCCAAAGCAAGCACCTGCTCACTGTCCGCCCAGCCTCTGCTTCAGGGAATTAAGAGCTTGTCTCATCCGAGCGCGGGCGAGCGGCCATACACACATCCACGCCATCTCCCAGACCTGGAGAAGTGCTGCTTGTGAGGAATGGAACTCTGGGGGGAGGAGGGGAGGCCTGAGAAGAGGAAGACCTGAGCTGCAGTGGAGACTGAGGGGAAATTTGACAAGGGGTGGAGGAGGGGGAAATGGGAGGAGGGAAGGAAGAGAAGAGAGATGAGGAGAGGAGGGGAAAGAGGAGGAAAGAAGCCGAGGAAGGTGAACAGCCCAGGCTCAGGCCCTGCAGTTCTAAGCTAAGCAGGCCATGCAGAGGCCTGCCACAGTGGCCTCCCCAGCTCTGCTCTGGCCAGCACGGCCCTGGTCTGGTCCCGCCCCGGCCCAGGCCCCTGCCCATGCTGATGCGGAGCTTTTTTTTTTTTTTTTTTTTTAGCTGTCGGCGGCCCGGCAAGCCTCAGCAAACACATTTAAATCTGAAGTGACAGATAAAGCGATTTACGGCGACAGTTTAGCGTCAGATCACTTCCCACCAGGCAGTTGCTGTCCCTGCGGCCCCCTGCTTGCTAGTCCATCAAGGCGGTCTCTAAATCACCCGCTCCAGTCCAGCCGAGGCAGGGCTGGGGGATAGCCAGAGCAGGGCGGGGGCACTCTGTGGCCGCTCAGATGCTCAGAGTCAGGGCCTGCTCTTTACACACCAGGATCTAGTGCCCTTCAGGGCGTCGAGAAGGGATGAAACAAGGACTTGGTGTGGGGGCGGGGAGGGGGGTAAGAGGCGGGGAGGCTCTCACAAATCAAAGCCGCAGGACTTAAGCTGAGTGCCACTCAAGCCTTATTTTAAATAAATAAGCAGCTTAGAAGTCTCCCTGCGAGGCCAGCTTGTCCCTGTGAGACATGGCTTCCCACCCATTCTTTAAGGCCAGGCCCCAGAACCCAGGCCCCTCAAAGGCCTCCATGACCCGCTCGCTTCCCTACCACCTCCTTGCAGAATTAATTGGTCCCTGCGGCTTCACGCACACTTTATTCAACCCTCCCTCCCGGCGCCGCCGTGTCACATTATATTCTACTTAGCCACTCTTGCTCCTGACTTTCCCAGGACTAATTTACTGGGGCCCTCTGTGTGTCAGGGCTAAACATGTGTCATCTTCACTCCCACACAGGCTGGGGCCCAGGATGATGGCAGTTTTCAGATGAGGACCTGAGGGATGGGAGGTGCTGGCAGGAGCCCCCCCTCCCCAAATTCCACTCCAAAGGCCTCAGTGCCCTGACACACATGCGTAGACTGAGACTGCTCTGAAGAGAAGAACGGCTGTGTCTCTGCACAAAGTGTGACATTCATGCATGCTCTGCCCTAAGATGACTCTAAGGCCAAAGCCGGGCCACTGGACCCCGGGGCTGGCTGAGAATGAGGGTCTTTGTGTTCCTAACTGGGACTTGGCCATCTCGGGCACAGGGGCCCACAAACACCAGATATGATGTTGAGGATACATTCATCCCCGGAGGCAGAGAGAAGACTCAAGCCCTGTAAAGTTCACAACACCTCCCACCCCAAGTGGAGAAGCCCAGACACAGTCCCAGGGGTCAAAGGTAGAGCTAGAGACACAAGCACTGCCCCAGCCTTTCCGATGCCTGGAGGACTGAATGGCCACAGGGGGCTCCCCATCTTATCTCGCCAGCCAGTGTGGCAGTCAATTTCATTAAGATGGATGTGGCATACCCTTGTGGGCAGGAGCCATAGCCAGCACAGATGGCAAGAGCTTGGGGCTCTCTCGGGCACTGCCCTGATGGCCTTGGCCGTCAGCCCATGAGGCAGCCGTGGGGAAAGTTTAGTAAGTTTGGCTTGCCCCTGTGACCTTAAGCCCTGCCACTCACTAGCCAGACATCCCTCCTTCTCTCTGCCCCAAGCATCCTACCTCTGCCACACAGCTTACATCTGCATCACAGACACGCATGTCCTACCTCTGCCACACAGCATCCATCCGCATCACAGACACACATGTCCGCCATCACACCCCACCACCTCACACGCGCCAGTCACGTCACACATACCATTAAAACAGAATTGAAATCAGTCCTGGGCTTCAAAATGCCAGGTGGCCAGTAGAAAGACGAGGGTGGGGGTGAGGGGTGGCAGGGGAGGGCACTGGACCTCCCCTCTACACACACTCCCTAACTCCTGTACCAAGGGACAGAGATGCCTACAGCCCAGCTAGAGATTCTTCCCTTTAGCTTCCCACTTCTCAGCACAGGAGTAAGATCCAAGTCTCCCCATCCCCTCACAGCCCCCTCGGAGTCCCCCACATCCCTCTCCTCCACATTCTTGAAGCTGGAGTGAGGCCCAGGGGGACACTCCTCCTCATCTGGAAACAGACAAAGTGGAAAAAAAAAATGAGGATGGACAAACAGATAGACAGACAGACAGACAGACAGACAGACACACACACACACACACACACACACACACACACACACATATAGTGGAAGCCCTGGTGGAACTTCAAGCCCCAGCCACTCCCAGCCCACCCTGTGCACCACAGGCTATCATATGCTCACAGGCCAATGCTACCCTTGGCTTCAAAAATAAAAATTTAAAAATTCCCACCCCGAGATAATTGCTCTCTCCTCTCGCCTATTGTGGTGGCTCTGCGGTCGGCAATGAGAAGCAATTATTCACGGCTAATGATTATAATCAAGTCAAATAGAATTTAATGGACACGCATTCTCTTCCTGCTTGAAACTTTACATATGAATTAAGCACATATGGGTTTCACGAGGCTCGGACGCAGATTTATGCAGCCCTGAAAAGCCCCACATTGCCTGCGACTTTTATTTCACTAATAAAGGCTGATTTATGGGCTCCTCGGAAACGCGATCTCTGCTGCCCCCTGGTGGGCGATGCTGACAGGGTGAAGCCAGGGCCCAAAAGATCCCCGGGGGTTGGGGAGGAAACCCAGGCCACTGAGGACTCCTCTGACCAGGACCAATACCCGCATCAAACACTGGGGACGCAGGCTCTGCATGGGAAACCAATGTCCAACATCTGCTTCAGCTACTGCTTGCCATTCTGGAAGCATTCTGGATCCTGCCTGACCCTCTTTCTTGAAAAAGATCTCAAGAGAATACACTAAGAGGTGTTGGGCCCACTAAGGCGAGCGAGAGGAGGGACGGCTGGTCATCGACAGGAAGCAATGAGTCCTTGGCCTCGTTGAGCTGGCACTCAGCATGATGCTAATGGTGTCACAGTGCAGGTGTCGAACCCTTGGCTCCCATGCAGGTGGTAAATAAGTGTCATTCCCACCTCATGTCCCCAACAATCGGACAGATCATTCTCCCTCATCCCCATCATGCAGAGACTGAAGCCTGGCAAGTGCACCTCCCCGGATGCCACATCCTGGGGGAAGCACAGCCAGAAGGTCGCCTGCCCAGGGCAGCCAGCTCAGCTAGTGCTGGAGTGCTCTTCAGTGAAAGACCTGACAGGCAGATCCATGGACCCATATACCAGTCTCCAGAGCCCTCTCCTGTTCCTCTGACACTTTGATCCCTGCACCCACACTTGTTCACCAGCCAGGCTGCCTGCTTTTTCCATTGTCCATTTTACAGCTCAACAGGGGTAGAACCAACTGGGTGCCTCCCACACCTTCAGCAGTGACCAGCAGAGTCAGGTGCCAGGGCAAGACAGAGCCAAGAGACTTCCTGAGGACCTCTGGGGTGGGTAACAACATTCTCCCTGAGGAGCTGGCGCAGCCTGTGCAAACCAGATAAGGCTGTCTTCAGTCAGATAGATTTGTCGAACTCCCTGCCACCTACCCACCCTGTCAGGTTCTCCAGGGAGACACACGGATGGGGCAGCAGAAATGCAAAGGTAACCCAGGCTCTCTCTGGCACTGAATGCCAGCCGTCACTTGTGTGCCCGAGACAGGCGGGTGGGGGTGCCGGTAGTGGGGAGTACAGTGCTGGTCCTCTACAAACACCAGCCTAGAACCCTTCCAGAAAATGCCACCCAGATCACAACCAGAAAGGACCAGGGAGCAGCCACCTCTGCTGGGTGCCTGGTTACTTAAGGAGGCCAAAGAGGCATGGACAACATTGGCTCCATCCAGTTCCAGATCCTGGAAGAACCTCTTCCCTTGTCAAGACTCAAGGATGGCAGAGCAAGCCAGGTGACAGGAGGTCTAGAAGCACCTGGGGTGCCCTGGCTGCACAAGGGAGGGGCTGGGGTGCCCTGGGCTGCACAGGGGAGGGGCTGGGGTGCCCTGGGCTACACAGGGGAGGGGCTGGGTGCCCTGGCTGCACAGGGGAGGGGCTGGGGTGCCCTGGCTGCACAGGGGAGGGGCTGGGGTGCACAGGGAAGGGGCTGGGGTGCCCCGGGCTGCACAGGGGAGGGGCTGGGTGCCCTGGTTGCACAGGGGAGGGGCTAGGGTGATGGACTTTTTCCTGTGAGTTGAAGCTCTGTGCTAGGAGTTCCTCCCTGATCTACTGCCTGCTGTAGTTCCTGGAGGTTGTATGAGGGAGAGAGGGAAGGACCCAACCTTGTTCCAGGAAGTTCCAACACACGTGCACGATTTACTAACTCCAGACGCCAGTTCCCGATGACTCCAGAGCCCTTCCCAGAGCCTCTTGACCTCAGCCAGACGCACACCGCCTTCTCCCCTCCCCCACAGAAGCAGCTGCCTCCGCTCTGCTCATCACAATAAACCGCCAAGCCAGCAAGAAGAGACCACGTGCAGGAAGCTGAGCAGCTCCCGGCCCAGGCACTGGAGAGCTGCCAGGGGGCTGAGGGAACCTCTCTCCTCTCCCTTCCCTTGGGGGCTCCCTCACCTGGCCAGGTGTGGAGTGAGGCAGGACTGGTGGGGGTGGGGAGGCAGCCACAGTCCCCACCCTTGGCCTAGGACCAGGAGAGTTGGCTCTGGCCTCTTCTCAGGCGGGGAAGTGTGGCTTCATTCCAGCCAGCTCTCCCCCTTCCCCGCTGCTAATGGGCCTCGGGGCTGCAAGGCAGCTTGGCAGAGGGAGGTGCCCCCAGAAGGCAGGTCAGGGCTTCAAGAGAAGAGAGGCCCAAGTGGCAGCCATGCTGGGCTCCGGTGGCGCCAGCAGGCCATCCACACTAGCAACTGGGAGCCTCTCTGGAGCCAGGTGGCGCCCACCCATTTTTGCACACCAACCAGGCCTAAGGTGACGAAGTGGTCCCCCCAGGCCTCTGACTCAGGCCAGTCACTCACCAGCGTTGACAATGGCATCCACCTCCAGCTTGGTGATGTCCCCACGGAACAGGGAGATTTTCTCGTTCAGCTGCTTGTCCTTCTTATACTTGGGGTCCTCCACCTTCACAGCCAGCCCTGGAACAGGTAGGGTGAGGGGGTCACACAGAAGGCTTTCACTGAAGAGTCTCTGAAGAGCCAGGCTTCTTCCTGCCTCTACCTCCCAAGTGCTGGGATTACCAAAATGCCCTCCGTGCCTGGCTTCATACACTCCATTTTATACGTATCATACATAGTCTGAGGTGGGATAAGAGCCTGAGTGGGGTCATGGGTCATCAGACCTGCGCTCTCAGGACTCAGAAGTTCCCCAGCATGCCCCTGTAAGCAAATGCATCACAGCATCACTCCCTGGTTCCCAGTAACTGAGTTAACCAAGGTGGATGGCTTATGTGGCCTGGAGCTGGCTTCCTAATGCTGTCATGGGACTGCAAACCAAGGCCTCAGGCAGTGTGAGTAATTAAATGAGGTGACCCGTGCAGAGGGCCTGGATACAGAGCACTCAGTTGGTACTCCTGGATCCTCCCAAGTCATTCTGCAAGGGGGGAGGGAGCTACCGTGCCCAGGGAATAGGGTATACCTTTTGCTGTCTCCTTCCACGTGGGGATCTTCTTCAGCTTAATGAAGTCCTTGCAGAAGTAATGTTCCTCCCTCTGCTTGTCACTCAGGCCCTTCAGAAAGGCTGCAGGGGCAGCACAGACAAGAGTGGTCAGAGTCCAAGGGGAACCTGATCCTACCAGCCATGCTTCCTGCATGGGGGGGGGGGCAGGTCATGGCAGACTCCACTTTTTTTTTTTTTTTAAAGATTTATTTATTTATTATATGTAAGTACACTGTAACTGTCTTCAGACACTTCAGAAGAGGAGTCAGATCTTGTTAAGGATGGTTGTGAGCCACCATGTGGTTGCTGGGATTTGAACTCTGCACCTTTGGAAGAGCAGTCGGGTGCTCTTACCCGCTGAGCCATCTCACCAGCCCCAGACTCCACATTTTGACCTGCTGGCTTTGTTCAAGAAGGGAAACTGAGGCCCAGGGAGACTGAGGGACTGACTCACTCAGCCATTAAGAACCCAGTTGAGAATTCAACCTGACCACTTCCTGGTACCTAAACATCTCCCTAGATGCCTCACTTATTTGTAGGGGAATAAGATGCCCCTTGGAGAACAACTGCAAACTGTAAGCACACTAAGCCAGGCAGGTTGATGATACTCTGACCCTTCTCAGTCACAGTGTCACTAGCTGTGAGACAAGGATCCTCAAAGACAGACTCTGGCAGGCCTGTTGTTTAGTGTCAGCGTCCTGACCGCACCAGCTAGGGGCTCTATGTAGCCTGTAGGCAAATATTCCCATTTTCATAGACGAGGCAGCAGGGACTCAGATGGTGAGAAAGGGCTCAGGCCCCCCACATGCTCACAGACTCTGAGTGTTCCAAATTGGTCCCTCTGTCCTGTCAGACCTTCCCTTGCCACCAGGATAGCGTCTCAGCAACCGCTTAGTCCAGGCTCATGGCTCACAGGCTCCCCCTGCTGGCATGAGGCCGTCTGTACACGTAGGCTCAGCCCAATCATGGTCCCTCAAACACAGACTACCAGAATGGAGTGGCTGGCCCTCACCATCACCAGACAGGGGACAACACACAGCAGAAGTCACATGAATGAACCCAAATGGCATCAGAACACAGGTAGGAGTTGAGTCTGGGAATGTAGACCAGCAGGTAGGATGCTTACACAAAGCCCTAGGTTCCAGCCCTCCTGTAGGTGAGACTCGGCTCCATCCTGAGCATGACCTGACCCAAGCTGACCCTTGTAATACACACACCCCGTTTCCAAGCCTAACCTCCTAACTACACCCACACCCACCGACCTAGTGATTTACCAACCTGTTCCTCGATACCCTGGTGATTCCCTGCCTCCGGCCTTTGCATCTGCTCTACCTGGAATGACAGTTTTCTTTCAAGTCCCCTTCTCTCTCTCTCTCTCTCTTTTTTTTTTTTTTTTTTTGGTTTTTGAGACAGGGTTTCTCTCTATGTAGCCCTGGCTGTCCTGGAACTCACTCTGTAGACCAGGCTGGCCTCGAACTCAGAAATCCGCCTGCCTCTGCCTCCCAAGTGCCACTCAAGTCCCCTTCTCATTACCCTTTCCATTTCCTTTGTTTTTTAAAGGCTTATTTATTTATTTTATGTATATGAGTACACTGCAGCTGTACAGATGGTTGTGAGCCTTCATGTGGTTGTTGTGAATTGAATTTAGGACCTCTGCTCGCTCTGGTCAACCTGCTTACTCAGTCCCTGCTCACTCTGGCCCAAAGATATATTTATTATTATAAATAAGTACAGTATAGCTGTCTTCAGACGCACCATAAGGGGGCGTCAGATCTCATTATGGGTGGTTGTGAGCCACCATGTGGTTGCTGGAATTTGAACTCAGGACCTTCAGAAGAGTGGTCAGTGCTCTTACCCGCCGAGCCATCTCTCCAGCCCACCCTCTCCATGTCCTTCTCTGCTTCCCACCGTGAATCTTGAGAGTCTGTCTTGGCTCACGTACATTCCTTCCTGGACCTTGGCTAATAAGGTCCTCGTTCACCACCAGCACAGTGCACCGCGTGTGTGAGGGCCCATGGGTGCCTCAGTGAAGAGCTGAGACCTGAGGGCTGAGTAATCAGTCATCCAGGTAGGACCTGCCTGTACAGAATAAGGTAAGAGGCAGCATCCAGGGGTGATGTGGAGGGAAGCCAGAGCAGCCTGGGCAGAGAGGGAAGGTGGGACACAGAGGGGCAGAGAAGAGCCACATGCTGCTTTCATTCCCCTCTGGCTCCCAATATACTCAAGGGCAAGTCTGAGCCTCAGTTTCCTTCTCTAGTTCAGAGACACGATCTACCAAGATGCTGAAGGTCCATGACCAAGACCCTGTGTGTGCGCTGAGAACACTGGTAATGTGCTTAGCTAGCATGCGTGAGTCCTAGGTTCAATCACCAGTTACAGCTTTAGAAAAAGAAGTCAGGGTTGCAGGGTGACCCCTTGTAGCATCACAAGCTCCTCTTGGGGAGGGGTGCCTAACAGCGCAAGACCCGGGGGGAGAAAGCCTTTCTCAGGTGGAGAGCAGGGCAGGTGGAGCTTCAGCAATTATTTAGCTCAACAGAGAAGTTATCGTGTGCTATCATGACCAAAGACACCCTGAACCTTGGCACAATCAAGTGTGAGTGCTTCCAGCTGGCCTGACCTGGAGCTGGCACCAGGAAGCTATGGTGACGCTGAGCCTATGGCTTGCCGGCCACGGTAGACCAGCTACTGGCACCGCTGAAGTGGTCAGACTGGAACCAACCCTGGCATCACATATGAGTTCCACTGCCCAAGGACACCTAGACCCCTAGCAGACACATCTGACAGATGACACCCCTTTAGAAGAGAGGCAGAATGAGCCAGCCCTGGGATGGACCTGTCCTTCTCCATGACCTTGGTAGCCTGGTTTGAATGGCCACAGTTCACAAGGCCCACTTGCTCAATGGAGTCCAAACAGAGCACTGTTTCCCAGAAACTGCACCCTGTCTCAGCCACCAACCACCACACCAGTCTCGGAGACATCTGTCAGTCCATCCCCGTCAACGCCCATCCCTACATACACAACTTCAAAAAGCCAACATGAGCCAGGTGTGGTGGCACACAATTCTTATCCCAGCATTTGTCAGATAGAGGCAGAAAGATCAGGACATTAGACACAAAGAAAAGGCCAGCACACCAGTACTGTGTCCCCATCTCCAAACATGGTCCTGGCCTCCGCAGGCTCCTGGGGTGTTGGGTACTACACAGCTGCCTGAGGTGCTTCTCTGCCCCAAGGCCTGTGCACTTGTTCTTCAGCTCAGCCCCATCTTTCAGGGCCACCTCCCAGGCCTGCGCTGCCACACACAGGAATCACTGCCCACCTCCTCCCATCAAGTCAGATGCAAACTTAAAGCACAAGTGGGTTTTATTTTTTTTTTTTATAAAAGATGTAAAACATGCATTTTCATTTTCTTTCATTTTTGAAGAGGCGAAGAGTATTTCACGGCTCACTGAGACAGGTGTTGTAAAAAGATGTTCGCAGTAAATTTTGATGGGGAAGCCTGACCCCAGACTAAGCTTCCAGAGCTCGTGGGCATGAAAGCTGGGCAGGAGGAAGCAAACTCTGCCAGAGCCATAAAGCGTGCCAGGCAAACGGGAATTCAATGATGTGTTTTAAGAAGTATCTTTATGGCACTTTGCAAGACGCTGTTCAGAGAGATGAGACGGGCTGGGCAGCGGGGGACGGGGGGGGGCGGGAGGGCTGAGTCTGCAGAACACCAGGTGGGCACAGCTGATAAGGTTGTGCACCTGAACACAGTAGTGTGTGGCTTCTGTGGCATTAATCACCTGGGAGCAGCGACTCATCCGAGCCTATGGCACAAGCAGTGGAGAACAGAGTGTGAAGCCCACTGCAGCTCTGGACCTGCCTCCACACACACAGTGGGGTGGGCCAAGGCTGCCTCCTAACATGGGAGAGATGCCCTCACCCCTAACTCTCAGGTGTGCCTGCGTATGCTGGCTCAACAGCTCCATCAGAGATGCTGAGATGAGGCTCCTCAGGTCCTCAAGGTGTCCTGGCCCCTGTGGCAGGATTTGCAGGGGAAGCATTGGGATCATCCCATAAGCTCCCATCGAGAGTGCAGGTCCTCTGTCAGAGTCCAACACAGAGCACACTGGAGCCTGGGAAGAGATGAGCAAGGGGGCGGGCGCTCTGTAGGTGGCACTCTAATGGGACCCCAGCACAGAAGCAGGAGCTATTGGTCCCATTTCATAGATAAGGAAATAGAGACCCAGGGAGCATGCATCAGTGACCCGGGGCTTGCTGGATTCTGATACACCAACGTTCCTTCTCTTTTCAGTATGCAGTTCTGGCCCAGCATGAGACAAGAAGTCAAGGCTAGAACAGAGGCCCTAGATGTTCCTGATAGCCCTGGCTAAGTCCCCTCATGCCAAGTGCCTTTCCTTGTGAATAGCTCAGTCTTTTGTGTGTGGTGTTTTGTTTTGTTTTGTTTTGTCTTGTTTGAGACTGGGTTTCTCTGTGTAGCCCTGGCTGTCCTGGAACTCGTTCTGTAGACCAGGCTGGCCTTGAACTCACAGAGATCAGAGATCTCCCTCCAGAGTGCTGGAATTAAAGCATACATCACTGCCCAGCACCGTCTTCCTTTTAGGTAATTGTTTTTTAGGGTTTTGTTTTTTGTTTTTGTTTTTGTTTTTTTTGAGACAGGGTTTCTCTGTGTAGCCCTGGCTGTCCTGGAACTCACTCTGTAGACCAGGCTGGCCTGGAACTCAGAAATTCGCCTGCCTCTACCTCCCGAGTGCTGGGATTAAAGGCGTGCACCATCATGCCCAGCTGTTTTTTAGATGTGTTGTATTGTATTGTATTGTATTGTATTGTATTGTATGAATGTTTGGCCTGCATGTACGTATGTGCACTACCAGCATGCCTGGTGCCTTCAGAGGCCAGAAGAGAGCATTAGTTCTGTGGAACTGGAGAATTAGGGGTGATTGTGAGGCTCTGGGTTGGTGCTAAAAATTGAAACAAGATCCTTTAAAAGAGCAATCAGGGCTCTAAACCACATCCCCTATTTCCAGTCTTCTAAATAGGTCCTACTTGGAGGGAGGGCACTGTGGCACCCAAGAACCAAGGGGATTAGATTAATTAACCAGTGAGGACACCAGATCTGGCAGAAATCTGCCCCAACAAAGCTTCGTGGCTCCACACCTGGTTTGATCCTCAGGATCATACAAACCAGGCATGGTGGATGACACCTGTAATCTCAGCATTTGGAATGATGTATAGGCGGGAGGATCAGAAATTCCAAGCCATCCCCCATTATGTAGAGAGTTAGAGGTCAGCCTAGGCTACAGGAGACACTGTCTCAAAAACAAAACAACAAAAGACCTACATGTCTCCTGATGAGGGGATCCAGCCTGGTGGCTGTCCTGATGCGGAAGATGAACTAATCCAGAGAAGCAAGCAGCCAACATGGCGGTAAAGAAGGAGCTGAGCCCTGGGCAAGGCCTCTCCAGCTGGACTGCAGCAGGCAATGGACACGGCGCAGATCAAATACAGAACAACACCCCATTAGGAGATTCTGCTGGGGGGCAGAGTCTTTCCAAAGCACTGATGCTTGCCCTCCTACCTCTCACCTACCCTCCTGCGGTCTGTGTGCAGCCTGCAGCCTGCAGCCTGCCTCCGGCTGCCTGAGATGATGCTTTGAATCTGAGCACCCCCACAGGCTCAGGTCCAGAGGTGGGGGTTGGCTGGCAGGAGCTGATCACTATAGGTCAGGTCTTGGGCCTCAGTCTTGCCTCGCTCTAGGCCTCTCAATGTCACTCCCTCCAGCCACCACAGTCCTACTTTCCCTTTGAGACAGAATCTTGCCAGGTAGCAAGGTCCTTGCTGTATAGCCTACACCAGTCTCCATCTCACAGCAATCCTCCTGCCTCCACTTCAGAGTGCAAGGAACACAGATGATATGTACCACCATGACCTGAGCTACATCCCTGTGCCTTGTGCACGGGGATCTCCTGCAACCATGAGTCAAAATAAATCTTCCTTCTTCTTCCTTCCCTTACATGGGATTAGTGTGGTCACCGACAAGCAAAAATGACATGCAGCTGTTCTGGATGAAAGTGTGCCACTGAGCAACCTCAGGATTGTACCGTGGTTTTCCTGGAGGGTGAGGAGGCCCCGGAGTTTTTGCACCCCCTGATATTATATTTTTTCACCCTAAACTGCCTACACATCAGTCTCCTGTGAGTCAGTGGGCCAATCTTTGACAGAAAATCCCCCAGGAAAGCAAGCATCTAGACACATCCCTGAGCACACATGTCCATTAGAGATGTATCAGGATGGTCTGGTCTGAGTAACGGAATGCACAGGGAACCCAAAGGCCCATCTGCAGAAGAATGGCTATCCAAACTGTGGGACACTAAGGTGGAATCTTCACAGAGGTAAAGGAGTATAAACTGTCATAAACTGTCATAGTGTGCCCCTGTGGATGACAGAGCGAGCTCCAGGCCAGCCTGGGCTACAGAGGACAACTTTCATTATTGTTTGGTTTTTAGACACAGGGTCTCTCGCTGTGTAGCCCTGGCTGGCCTAGAACTCACTTTGTAGACCAGATCAACCTGGAATTTATAGAGGTCTGCCTGCTTCTCCCAAGCAAGTCAAGTGCTGGGATTATAAGTGTGTTGCACCAAAAAAAAAAAAAAAAAAAAAAAGTGTGTTGCACCAACCCTTCTCTCTCTCTCTCTCTCTCTCCTCCCTCCCTCCCTCCCTCTCTCTGTCCCCCCTTTCTCTCTGTCCTCCCCTCTCTTTACAAAAACCAAACTCTCTGAGGAGATCTCTGAGTTTGAGGTCAGCTTGGTCTGGCCTACATAACAAGGTCCAGGACATCCAGGACTATATAGAGACTCTCTCAAAAAAAAAAAAAAATCAAAAACAAACAAATCAAAGGAAGATTTAGACCAGACCACCCCACATTTCCATGCCCAGAGCCTTCTGTCCCAGGTCGTGGAGGTTTGGCGTACCCGCTTCCACACACTGGGTAACTGAAACTCGAGAGGCCTTGTCTCACCGGTGACCCAGGCCCTGTCACCACTGCCTTGGGACTGCATTTGCTCACATTGGGACCACCTCCTCCAAATCTAGAAAATCTATCTCCAGAACCTGGAATGCCCTTCCCCAGCTGGTTGCTTTACCTCAGGTCCCTGATGGGCCACCTGACCTTCCCAGCTCTTCAGAGTGCATCGAGGACTATGTCGCCATAGTGTTTCTCCACTAGACAAACTGTTGCCTGGCCACTCACTGCTGGACCCTACAGCGCTGGTCCCAATAGGGCATGAGGTAAAAGTTTACTGAATGAGGGCCAAGGTGATAGATGGGTTAGTGGGTAGGTAAACGGAATTTGATCCCCAGAACCCATGCAAAAGCCTAAAACCCAGCCGCAGTACACTGGCATCTCTAATCCCAATAAACCCGGCGGAAATGGCAAGCAAAGGTCAGACTCTCCAGAGGCTCGCGGACCAGCGCACCTGACTCACACAGACCCAGCTTGGCATAAAGGGGACAAAACAGCATCAGTCCAGCAGCTGAGGAGCCTCAGGTCCCATCAGCTTTCCCGGGTCAGGCTGGTTTTCAGGGTCACCAAGGAAAGGGGAGCCAAGGGGAGAAGGGCTGGGATGTAGAAACAGAGGCAGACCGTACACTAGGTGTGGTACTGCCCCAACTCTGCCCCTCTCCCTGGGTTGCTGCTCTCCACGGATAAGCAGGACTCTAAGGAGGAACACTAACTCCCTCTGCTGGAATTCTAGACTAGCCCCGCAACTCCCGGCCAAGGTTGAGGGAGTGGCAAGTTCTGATTGTTCCCAAAGAGGACTGTCAAGTGCTTTAGGATCCTGGGCAGACTTGCAACAAGCGGGAGCTCTCTTTTCTAAGAAGGAACCAATCTGAGGTTACCTTCAACCCTGCTTGACCCAGGTGGCCCAGCCCCCATGGTCACGCCCACTAGCAGCCCAGCCAATGGCCTTAGCCGCTCATCGGGAGGAGGATCCGCCCGGAATAATAAGGGAAGCACTGGCGCTGAAAAGCAGGGGCAGCTGGACTGCCACTCAGGGCTATTTGGGGCTCTGCACTTTGCATTCCAGCTAGCGACCAGGTCGTCCGGGACCCGTGGCCCCTTCCCGGCATGCCCGTCCAGGAGGAGAAATACTTTCATTTCTGAGGGAGTCAGTGATTCTCACAAGCCCACGCCCGGTGTCAGCCTGCTCTCCAAGTTCTATGATCCCAGTCCCTCCAGAAGGGGCAAAGTGCTGGCAAGGGGCCAGAAGCCAGCAAGCAGGAGGGCAAAACGGGCACCTACCATACTCTCAGATAGGCCGACACCCGAGCTTCCATTCTTGGGGCTATCTGACCCTACCTGATAGGCCAAGCTTCCACACTTTGCCTTTGCACACTCCCAGCCTGACCTTGGGGAAGTGAACTCTGGCCCTAAGCCTCAGTTTCCCTCCTGTGCATGCGTGGAGGAAGGTGGCAGGTCCCAGAGGATCTCGGGGCGGGGAGGGGGGTGGACTGCCTGGGACTATTGCTGAAGTAAGGCCGCCTTCCCCACTCCTTTAGTCAAGGGGTAACCTGGTGTAGGAGCTGGGCATGGATGTGGACTGAGGGGGTTCCCAAGTGTCTCAGGTACTCGTGGAGTGCCTTTCGGCCGGGAGACCCACGCCCTGCGCTCACACTTACATTTGGCCTCCTTCCAGTCGGTGGAGGTGCTCAGGTCCACCTTCGCGGCCATGGCCAGGGGGGCCCAGGTGCGCACCCAGGCTCCACGCCCCGCCGCCCCCCACGCCCCAACTCCCGCCGAGAGCCACGCGCAGTAGCCGTGCTCGCCCAGCGCTACCAGGGGACCGCACGCACTGCCACGGGGCCGCGGGCCACCCGCCGAGCGGCTGGGCCAGGGGCGCAGGGAGACCAGCAGCTGCCCCGCCGCGCGCAGCTGTGCCAGGCGGCCGGACACTTGGCTCTGCAGCGACATGAGCAGGCGGTGCCGGGCGGCTCCCCGCCCACTCGGACTCTATTTACGGTGCTCCGGAGAGTCGCGCTCGGTCCCTTATTTACTCTGGGACGAGAGTGGCGCGTGCCAACCCGTGGCGACCTGCTTAGAGACCGCGGGCGGCGCGCCGCTGGGCACCCTGGAACTTGTAGTTTCGCCCGGGCCCACTGCGCTCACTCTCTGGTAACACACACGTGCGCACCCAGCCTGTCTGTGTCCTCCCGAGTGTGGCTGCAGCCAACCTTCGGAAGCTCGGTGATTCGGCAAGGCACTCCGTGCGTGGGTCTTTCCGCCAAGAGGACTTCTGGGTCTTCCCGCCTAGTTGCGGTGGCTCAAAAGTCAACTCTGTCCCTATCGCGTGTTTTGTAGACATAGACCTGGGCTTGTGTTGGAGCCTACGCATCACCCAGCTCTGCGTCTGATCCACAGCAGCTGCAGGTTCCAGCCTGCCAAGGTGGGGCGGGGGTGGTAGGTGCCGCGGACCTACGTGTCAGGGTAGGGCGACTTCTCCGGGCTGGCCAGAAGAGCTCGACCTCCCTTAAGCTCCAAGGGCCAAGCAACGCCTACTGAATTCCACAGTAGCCCGCAAGACATTTGTGAGATTTGAAAGGAAGAAACCTAGGTGTCAAACCTGCATGGTAAGGCATACTTACAATCCAGCATTCTGGAGAGTGACGCTGGAGGATCTTAGGAAAGTTTAGGGTCAGCCTGACTTACAAGGCAGCCACATAGCATGACCCTGTCTCAGTCATCTAACAGTCACTATAAAAAAGAAAGGGAGGGAGGGAGGGGGAGGGGGAGGAGGAGAGGGAGGGGGAGGGGGAGAGGGAGAGGGAGAGAGAATATGAATCTATAAATCTGGGTGTATAGGAACACTCTGGTAACCTAAGAAGGATTTTTTTTTTCTTTTTCTTTCTTTCTTTTTTTTTTTTCTTTTGTCTGTTTTTTCGAGGCAGAGTTTCTCAGTGTAGCCCTGGCTGTCCTGGAACTCACTCTGTAGACCAGGCTGGCCTCAGAGCTCAGAAATCCTCTTGCCTCTGCCTCCCAAGTGCTGGGATTAAAGGCATGTGCCACCACTGCCCGGCTAATCTTTTTCTCCTATTCCTTAATGACATATGCCTGGAACCCTAACATTCCAGAGTCAGAGGGGAGTCAGGATGAGGAGTTCCAGGTTAGCCACTACTTCATATTCAGTTCCACACCAGCCTGGCCTACCTGAGAGCTGGTTGCCAGAGCTACCCAGTGAGACCCTACTTTTCTTTTTTTTCTTTTCTTTTCTTTTCTTTTTTTTTTTTTTTGAGACCCTACTTTTCTTTCTTTCTTTCTTTCTTTCTTTTTTTTTTTTT
>NC_034590.1:118313879-118318267 GCF_900095145.1 Mus pahari | reverse complement strand
CGCCACCACTGAGACCCTACTTTTCTATTTAAAAAGAAAACGGGGGGGGGGNGGGTGGGGATTTAAATCCTGGGGCTGGAGAGATGACTCAGCAATTAAGATCCTTGGCTGCTGTTCCAGAGGACCAGAATTCTATTTCCAGCGCTCACATGGTGGCTCAAAATCTTCTGTAACTCCAGTTCTAAGAGATGCCACCACCTCTTCTGGCCTTGCATGGAGTAGTGCACAGACACACAGGCAAGAAAACACCCAAACACATAAAAAAAATTTTATAGATTGTTATTGTGAACCTTAATAGCTGAGCCATCTCTCCAGGCCTTGCTCCCTAAACTTTACAAATAGAGATTTAGTTCCTGGGAAACAAAAAGGAGAGGGCAAAGTGAATGACCCTCCTATTGAAACCTCACCACCAACCTGGCAACGTAAACAATGCAGATTTCTCAGCTTAAGTTCTGAGAGGAGAATCTGGTGTGAGTCACCAGAATTGCATGCCTCTGGCTTCATTCCTTCCTGGAAGCTCAAAGGGAGCTTGCCCCAGGATTTTCCAGAGGTCACGGGCCTTCCTGTAGTTCCTCCTGCAGCCTGGCAGTGAGCCCAGGCTGCTCCTGTGTCTTTCATGTGGTGTGGGCCTTGCTCTCTGGTTCTCCATCTACCATTTCCCAGGCTGTGGTTACTCCAGCCCCACCAGCATCCAGGAGAAAGTCAGTACTTGCCCACAATCAGCTGACTTATAGCCTGGGTTTCCCTTTGCCGGAGGCCATCTTTACAGGTTCCAGGGTTTAGCATGTGGACGGCTTGAAGGGTCTTCACTTTGCTCTCCATCCTTCCAGCCAAGGACTTAGTAGGGGACTCTAGGAAAAGACAAGGTCCCACCGAAAAGACATTTTGACTCCTAAGGAGAAGGCTACCTTCTTAGGGCCTGAAATTCATGCCATTGGGCTTAGCTCCTGGAGCTCTGGATAAGCAGAACTGCCGCCGCCCACTGCCCGGTGCACACTAGTTACAACCTCACTTTTTTTTTCCCCTTAATTGAAAATAGATTTTGATTTTTGGCTGGATGTGGTAGCACACCTTTTAATTCCAGCACTCGATCGGAAGGCAGAGGCAGGGCTACCAGTTCCAACTTGATCTACAGAACAAATCCAGGAGACCAGGACAGCCAGGGCTACACAGATAACCCCATGAACAACAACAACAAGATATTTTTTTCGTACAATATATTCTTGCCAGGCGTGGTGGCGTACACCTTTAATCCCAGCACTTGGGAAGCAGAGGCAGGCGGATTTCTGAGTTCAAGGCCAGCCTGGTCTACAAAGTGAGTTCCAGGACAGCCAGAGCTGTACAGAGAAACCCTGTCTCGAAAAACCAATATATATATATATATATCTTACTACATTTCCCTTTCTCCAACTCCTCCCAGATCCTCCCTGACTCTCCACACATCCACACCCACACCCTTTGTCTCTCTCATTATAATACAATCAGGCATCTAAAATAATAAAATAAAACCAAACAAACTAGACTAGAGACAAGCAAAACAAACGACAAACGACCAGGAGAAAAAGAGCCAAAGAAAACACACAAGAAGCATGTATAGATGCAGGGATGCGCACATTTGCACAGAGAGATCCCATAAAACCCCTGAGGGGATCTGTAAGGAAGAAAGAGAAAGTTAATGCTGAGACAAAGCATTATGAGACAAGGGACATCCAAAAGTGCCAATGAGTTTGTTTTGTGTTGATAGTCTATTATGGCGCCCTACCAGTGGCTTGTAATGAGACTCCATTGGAGAAAACGAATTTTTCCTTTACAAGTAGTTGTACGCTGGAGATAGCATCTAGGTGGGGGTGGGGACTTGCATCCATTTTCCCCTCAGTGCTGGGATTCCATCTGGCACAGACTCATGCAGGCCCTGGGCATACTACAGCCTCTGTTGACCATGCCAGCTCAGTCAACTGGGTCTCAAGGGAGGGAGGGAGTTTTGAAAAGAAAAAGAGTGGGTTAGAGAGCTGGCTCAGCGATTAAGAGCACTGACTGCTCTTCCCAGAGGTCCTGAGTTTAAATCCCAGCAACCACATGGTGGCTCACAACCATCCCAAATGAGATCTGGCGCCCTCTTCTGGTACATCTGAAGACAGCTACAGTGTACTTAGATATAATAATAAGTAAATCTTTTAAAAATAATAATAATAAAATAAATCTTTAATAAAAGAAAAGAAAAGAAGCCGGGCGGTGGTGGCACATGCTTTTAATCCCAGCACTTGGGAGGNANAGGCAGGCNGATTTCTGAGTTCGAGGCCAGCCTGGTCTACGAAGTGAGTTCCAGGACAACCAGGGCTATACAGAGAAACCCTGTCTCGAAAAACCAAAAAAAAAAAAAAAAAGAAGAAAAGAAAAGAAAGAAAGAAAGAAACAAGGCCTGCGATCACTGTTTCTAGGGACTGATCACTGCTTGTGGACGTTGTACATCGTGGTGCGCACTAGGCTCCGCACCACGATGTACAACGTCCACAAGCAGTGGCCTCAAACTCAGAAATCCGCCTGCCTCTGCCTCCCTAGTGCTGGGATTAAAGGCATGCGCCACCACACCCGGCTCTGCCAATTTCTAGAAGCAGCTCAAAAGTTTTCCACAGTTTATTTTTTGTTATTTGAGATAGGATCTCAGGTAGCTCAGATGGCTTCCATGTGGATGTTTAGCAGAGGATGACCTTGAACTCTGTTCTCCCCACCTCACTCCTAGTGGTGGGATAATAGGTATGAGCTCCACATCAGCTTTATGCTGTGATTGGGGTGGAGCCCAAGATTTTCTTCCAGGTGGGCAAACACTATACTGAACTACATCCATAATCCCTGGCCTGGAACTCTCTATAGAAGTAGCCAAGGGCGACCTTGAACCCCTGACCCTCCTGCCTCCACTTCCCAGTTACTGGAATTAGAAGAAGAAGCGAAGCATGGAAGTCTCTGGAGTACCGAGTCCTCCAGTGGGGCTGAAGTGTGGGGTGTTGTCTGCTAAGGATTTAATATTGGAAGAGGCTTTCGTGCGTGGAGTGCTTCCTACCACTGCTTGTGTCTAAATTAATGCTGTTTATTAAAATGTAGACACTGAAAAGAAACTAGGTTCCCTTAAACAACCAAATGTATCTTGCAAAGCTTGTTTTCTACTTATGAATCCACCAATATTTATAAAAATAAGAACAATTGCTTCACTATTTTTTGATTAATATTTAATTAACTCATAAATTCTGCAGATTAGCTTCTTCTTTAAAAAATGGATGCCAATTATAAACATAGGTAATTAAATTCCTTAATAGATTTCTTAAAACTACATTTCACCGAGCTGAAATGCAGTAGATGGGAGCTGGTACAGTGGCACATTTTGATGCCAACACAAGAAGCAGAAGTAGGTGAATCTCTGTGAGTTTGCAGCCAGCCTGGTCTACAGAGCAAGTTCCAGGACAGCCAGAGACACATGTGTTGTGTGACAAAAACTTTCCTTGGGAGATGTTACACACAGGATGACCCACTCCACATAGAGAGCTCATGATAAACTAAAATACAGATAAATGCAACTTGGTTAATCAATGGGTTCTATTGGTTATATTGTAGGAATATGGGCTAGGGGTTACTTACAGGAGCAGAAAGACTCACAGACAGCTGCATCATCAAAGCAGCTAGTGTGAGTGACAGGTCACAAAGGCTGGGAACCTGGAGTACACTGCACAGCCTACAGGCAGCTCAATGAGCTGGAGAGTGTCCCTTCCAAGTGACTCAGTTTGTCTAAACCTCTCCCAGGCAGCTCTGCTGGTTTCTGCTTCTCCAAGGCAGAGGGTCTGGCCTCAGCCTGGCTATCCTCCCCTGAGAAGGACTCTCTGCTTTTATTGTTTACTCTGGCAAGCAGAGGCCTAGTGGTGGGTTTTAGGGACTTCCTGAAGCTATTTGAGTTGTCACCTTCTTGCTTAAGGAGCGTCCCAGCAGGGTGGAATGTTTTCAGTCTCAGAGGACACTGTTACACAACAACATAGAGAGACCCTGTCTCAAAGAAAGAAAAATAGAAGGGAGGAAGGGAGGAAGGAAGGAAGGAAGGAAGGAAGGAAGGAAGGAAGGAAGGAAGGAAGGAAGGAGATTGATAAGCCGGACATGATGGTGCACACCTTTAATCTCAGCACTTGGGAGGTAGAGGCAGGCGAATTTCTGAGTTTGAGGCCAGCCTGGTCTACAGAGTGAGTTACAGGACAGCCAGGACTACACAGAGAAACCCTGTCTCAAAAGAAAAGAAAAGAAAGAAAGAAAGAAAGAAAGAAAGAAAGAAAGAAAGAAAGAGAGAGAGAGAAAAGGCCAGGCATGGTGGCACATGCCTTTAATCCCAGCACCCAGGAGGCAGAGGCAGG
>NC_034590.1:118311045-118313656 GCF_900095145.1 Mus pahari | reverse complement strand
AAAGAAAAATCAGTTTCAAAGCCATGCATGATGAACTCAACTTTAATCCCACCACTTGGGAGGCAGAGGCAAGCAGATCTCTGAGAGTTTGAGGTCAGCCTGGTCTACATAGGGAATTCTAGGACAACCAGGGCTACATAGAGAAACCCTGTCACAAAACAAAACAAATAAATTCAGGATGCTGAGGACCTGAGCCCTCAGCATCCTGAATGGGGTGATGAATGGCTCAGCGGGTAGAGTCACTCTCTGCCAAATCTGATGACCAGGACCCACATGATAGACAGAGGAAACTGACTCCTGCAAGTTGTCTCTGACCTCTGTATGTGTGTTATGGTACATGTGCACATACACACAAATAAATCAAACAAATAAAAAACAACTTTGAGACCAGTCAGAGCCAGATGTGGTGGGGCGTGCCCGTAGTCTCGGCACTTGGAAAGTAGATGGAAAAAACCCCGGGGATTCAAGGTCATCTTCAGTTACACAGGTCAGAGGGAGTACAAAGCCATCTTGGGCTTAAACAAAACACCAGTGGCTGCAGAGATGGCTCTATGGATAAAAGTGCTTGTTCTGAAGGCATGAGGACATAGATTCAAATCCCCAACAATGCAAATGGACCTCAAAAGCAAACTGGTCAGCCAGCTGAGCCCAAATGGCGTGCTATTTCAGCGAAAGAGCCTTCCCTAATGAAAGCAATAAGGTAGGGTCAGTGAGGTGACTCAGCTGGTGAAGGGGCCTGAAATCCTGAGTTCAAATCTCCTGATCCCACACAGTGGAAGGCAAGAACCAACTCCCTTCCCACAAGTTGTCCTCTGACCTCCACAAGTGTACTGTGGCACCTGCAGCCCCTACCCCATACACACAATTAATTAAATAAGCCATCTTTCTGCTTCTTATCGTCCCATCCAACGGGGGAACGGCAGTCCCTGCCCATCCCAGGTCCTAAAGTCTACTCTGGGTGGTGACAATTTGCATTCAGCCCTCATCCAGGTTGTACCACTCTCTCCCTATTTTCCTTAATTACCTGCCTGCCACAGTACATCTTACTGTCTTTTTCACTGGCATTGTGTGTCATTATGGAGGTATGCAAGCAAGGACAGAGTGCAGCTTGTAGCTGTAAACTGAGAGCCTACCCAGTGAGGGGTGTCCCTTCTGCCACCCTATTTCCCATGAGGGAGGGTGCCTGAGGATCGTGTCCTTCACTACACAGAGAGAGCTAGGCAGGTCTTCCCCTGGCTGCAGGGGACCAGGGAGGGACTGGCTGAGAGAGGATGTCACTGCCCTCCTCTGCCTCCAGAAGCCACCTAGAGGAAGGTAGATGTTTATGAGACAGATGGTTTAAAGTGAACAAAACTCTTTTTTAAAAAAAATAATAATAATAATTTTTGTTTGTTTTTGTTCTTTGAGACAGGGTTCTCGTTGTGTTGGCCCAGTTGACCTGGAAATTGCTGTGTGAACCAAGCTGGCCTTGAAATATGTGGCTTGGTTTTTGCTGGATTTTGAACTTACATTATTCAGAGGCTGTAAAAGATCGAGTTACAGTTGGGGCTGAAGAGATGGCTCAGCTGTTACGAGCACCTGTTCTTGCAGAAGACCCAGGCTTGATTCCTAGCACCTGTATGGCAGTGGCTCACATCCACAACTGTCCATGTTTCCAGTTTCAACACCCCTTTCTGGCCTTTGTGGTCACCCACATGCAGGTGGTGCGCAGACTTATATGTGAGCGGGAATACTCACACACATAAAGTAAAATAATCTAAAATAAAAATCACATTAAAAGATTGCATAACAATATATAATTTGATGTGAGTTTTTTGAGAAATGAAATGAAAAGGTAAGGTAAAGGTATATTATTTATTCATTTATTTATTACATATATATGTACGATGTGTGTGTGTGCATGTGTCTATGTGTCTACCAACTCAAATATATGTAGGCATACGTGTATGTGGGTGCATGTCCTCATGGAGGGTGACCATTGGTGTCTTTCCTGTTTGTTCTCCTGCTATTCTCTCTCTCTCTCTGAGACAGGGTTTCTCTGTAACCTTAGCTGTCCTTGAATTTACTCTGTAGACCAGGCTGGCCTCAATCAAACTCACAGAGATCCTCCTGCCTCTGCCTCCCGGGTGCTGGGATTCAATCAGGCACCACTATCACTATCACCCAGCTCTACTATGCTCATTTTACATTACTTTTATTATTTTGTGTGTGCGCGCGTGTGTGTGTGCGTGTGTGTGCGCGCATGTGTGTGCGTGTGTGTGCGCGTGTGTGTGTGTGTGCGCGTGTGTGTGCACGTGTGCATGCGCGCATGTGTGTGCGTGTGTGTGCGCGTGTGTGTGTGTGTGTGTGTGTGCGCGCGCGTGTGTTAGAGGTGGATGTGAGAATCAGAGCATTTGTGTGGAAGTTACAACTTTCAACAGTTTGTTTTTACCTTCCATCTACCTTTTTTTAAAGATTTATTTATTTATTTATTTATATGCATACATTGTAGCTGTCCTCAGACACACCAGCTCCCATTACAGTTGGTTGTGAGCCACCATGTCATTGCTGGGACTTGAACTCAGGACCTCTGGAAGAGCAGACAGTGCTCTTAATCTCTGAGCCATCTCTC
>NC_034590.1:118308791-118311015 GCF_900095145.1 Mus pahari | reverse complement strand
TGGAACTCACTTTGTAGACCAGGCTGACCTCGAACTCAGAAATCCACCTGCCTCTGCCTCCCAAGTGCTGGGATTAAAGGCGTGTGCCACCACCACCAGGTCAAACTTGTGCTTTTTTACAGCATCTTTGTAACATGTGTGAGACCAGAGGAAAGTGCTAACTCCTCTGGACCAGGAGTTACAGACAGTTGTGAGCTGCCATGTGGATGCTGGGAACTGAACCAGGTTTTCTGCAAGAGCAGCCAGTGCTCCCAACCACTTTAGCCCCTAGTTTGCTTATTTTTATCCAAAGAAAATAAGGACCTGATTTTGGTTTCCAGGACCCCCACATGGTTGCTCACCATCTCTTACAACTTCAGTTCAAGGGGGTCTGATGTTCTCTTCTGGTGTCCATGGGCAACAGGAACTCACATGGTGCATAGGCACACGTGTAGGCAAATATTCATGCACATATCCCAGTGTCAGAAAATGTTATCCCAGAAACCGAGGCTCCCTCCTCATGCAGTGGACCCCAACTGAGAGATGGTGTGACTCCCTAACCTTTGAGTGGGATTCTGAGCTCCTGTTTGCCATAGTCAAGGCAGCCAGCCTTGCTTCAGTGGTCTCCTGAAGGACAGAAGCCCCCATCTATCCCCTACCTTGCTGCACGCCTGACAAGCCATGACCCAGGAGCACAGGCTGGAAAACACTTTGGGAAGCTGTCCCCTCTCACTGATCAGCCTTGCTCATGGGCTAGGTGTGGGGTGTGAATGAGGAAACTCAAGGAAACTGAGCGTGGTGGTTCAGGCCTGTGATGCCGGCACTTGGGAGGCTGAGGCAGAAGGATTCCAAGTTCAAGGTTACTCTAGGGCTACATAGCTAGAGCTCTCCAGTTTAAAAAAAAAAATTTAAAAAAAAATCAAACATACATTCATCTTCCAGATAAAACTACTGGAGGGCTAGTGATGCCATCATCGATGGACTACCAGGCTGGAGGACAATTATGAGACCTGATCTATATTCCTGGAAGTATCTGCCTGGCATGAAGGGAAGAAGTCAGGAGGCAGCTAGTTAGACAACCCCGGGAGTTGGGAGTAAGCTTTGACATGAAGCTGGAATTCTAGGAGTCATCTGAGATGGTATTTATAGCCATGAGGCTGCTGGAGACACCCAGCCCCCGTACTGCCCTTAGCTGTCTGATTAGTGATTAGATAATTACCATTGTTCTGGTCCTTCCAGCATCAGGCACGGGGAGGGCCGGGTGCTCCGTGCAGATCCACAGGGACTGAAGAGAGCTGCCCCCTCTAGTTCTCCTCTAACTTTCCCAACTCATCAGGACTCAGCCACTTTGCAGGAGACCTCCGAGTCAGAACCACTGAGGTTAGTAGCCCTCGAAGAACCTTCAGGAGAACCTGGTCCTCAGTGGGAGAAGGAAGCCAGGTTTATCTCAGGGCTCTCTCCAGCAATGGAAGACCTCCCAGAACCCTGACCGGCAAGCACTGTTCACCCCACACAACACTGCCATTAAAAGGCGGCTGTAAAGTTGGTTGTTGGCTCTGCAGGAATTGTATTCTCACGCTGAGTCCAGACAAGGCTTCTGCTTTCCTCCCTTCCCTGAACAGCAGCATTTTGGAGCCCAGGCCTGACACACAGGGCATGCACGGGGGCCAGATGCCTCTGTAGTGTCTCTACTGTATTCAAGGGACCTGAGAGGAGAGAAGGGGACATTGGCTTCACTAGCACAACTCTTAGCTCATGTCAGAGGTATGGGCTCACATTTCTCAGTGTTCAGTGTGACTCTGCTGTGACACTGGGAGCTTAAGCTTCAGAGTGTCCCAACAGTCTCCATCTAGAGGCCCACACCTTGACTTTTTAATTGAGTATGTGGCTGTGCATGCATATGTTTGCATGTGTGAGTGCATATGTGGTGGTCAGCTTAAAAGAAAGGCAGAGAATAATCGAAGACCCCTTCCATTGATCACTTTTATCACTGAGCCCAGCACTTTTTATTTTTTTATTATTTATTTATTTATTTATTTATTTATTGGTTTTTCGAGACAGGGTTTCTCTGTATAGCCCTGGCTGTCCTGGAACTCACTCTGTAGACCAGGTTGGCCTCGAACTCAGAAATCCTCCTGCCTCTGTCTCCCGAGTGCTGGAATTAAAGGCGTGTGCCACCACGCCTGGCTTGGAAGGGCCCCTCTTTAAATCTTTAATAAAAGAAAAGAAAAGAAGCCGGGCGGTG
>NC_034590.1:118306323-118308521 GCF_900095145.1 Mus pahari | reverse complement strand
ACACACTCCCTGGATGGTTTACCTTGAGCTTTGTATTGGCCCAGATGTAGTCTTTTTCTGTTGTTTTTGTTTTTTCCAGGCAGGGTTTCTCTGTGTAGCCCTGGCTGTCCTGGAACTCGCTCTGTAGACCAGTCTGGCCTTGAACTCAGAAATCCGCCTGCCTCTGCCTCCCAAGTGCTGGGATTAAAGGCGTGCGCCACCACGCCCGGTGCACTTTTATTTTTTTAAGACAGGGTCTCGGGCTGGAGAGATGGCTCAGCGGTTAAGAGCACTGACCGCTCTTCCTAAAGGACCTGAGTTCAAATCCCAGCAACCACATGGTGGCTCCCAACCATCTGTAATGGGATCCCACCCATGCCCTCTTCTGGTGTGTCTGAAGACAGCTACAGTGTACTTACATATAATAAATAAATAAACCTTAGAGAGAGAGAGAGAGAGAGAGAGAGAGAGAGACTCACATTGAACCTAGAGCTTACTCACTGCTCACTGAGTCTGCTAAACTGGCTGGCTAGCAAGCCCCAGACTCCCAGCACTAGAAATACAGATGTGTGCCTCCATGAGTGTGGTCGTTGAATAAGAATCCCCCCATAGTCTTCGGATTCGGAAGGATTGGGAGGCATGCCCTTGTTGGAGGATGTTGATCACTGAGGGTCTGCTTTGACATTTCAAAAGCCCACACCATCCCCAGGGAGATCTCCCCCTGCCTTGTGAATCAGATGTAAGCTCCTCCACCCATTATTTAATTAATGTATTCACTTTACATCCTGATTGACACACCACACACACAGACCCCACGCCTCCCTCACACAGTCCCTTCCCTTCTCCTCTGGGAGGGTGGAGGTCCCCTAGGTATCTTCCCACCCTGGCACATCCTCTCTCACAGGCCAGACAAGGTAGCTCAACAGTTAGGGGAACAGGACCCACACACAGGCAATAGCTTTAGGGACAGCCTCCCCCCCCAGAAGAAGACTGAGCTGCACATCTGTTACATATGTGCGGAGGACCTAGATCTAGCGTGTGTATGTTCTTTGGCTGGTGGTCCAGTTTCTGAGAGGTCCCAGTGGTCCAGGATAGTTAACTATGTTGGTCTCCCTCTTCTTGTTGAGCTCCTATTTTGGGGCCTTCAATCCTTCCTCCAACTCTTCCATGAGACTCTCCAAGCTCCGAGAGTCTCTGCATCTGTTTCAGTGAGCTGCTAGGTAGAGCCTGTCAAAGGACAGCTATGCTAGGCTCCTGTCTGTAAGCATAGCAGAGTATCGTTCAGGGGTTAGTGCTTGCCTGTGGGATGGGCTCAAGTTGGGTCAGTCATTGGCCATTCCCTCAGTCTCTGCTCCATCTGTGTCCCTGGGCATCTTGTAGATAGGCCAAATTTTGGGTGGGTCTTTTTTTGGGGTGGGGGTGTTGGTCTTATCACTCCACTAGGGGTACTGCCTGGCTACAGGAGGTGGCCACCTCAAGTTCCATATCTCCTCATTGCTCGGAGTCCCAGCTAAAGTCATCCCCATAGCTCCTGGAAGTCACCTCCATCCTAGGTCTCTGGCATTATCTCTTAGCTATTGCTCCAGTGCCAGGCCTGCCGGCCCGCCCCATGCTGCCACGGTGGCAGTCTTAGACTCACTCCCTGGAACTAAAAACTCCAATAAACTCTTTTGTAAGTTGCTTTGATCATGGTGCCTCTTCAGAGCAATAGAAAAACAACTGGGAAACACAGCTTTTATTAAGCTTTTATTTTATTATTTTATGTATTTATTTATTTATTTATTTATTTATTTATTTTTGAGACATGATTTCTCTGTGTATCCCTGGCTGTCCTGGAACTCACTCTGTAGACCAGGCTGGCCTTGACTCAGAAATCCGCCTGACTCTGCCTCCCAAGTGCTGGGATTAAAGGTGTGTACCACCTGCCCTCTTCTGGAGTGTCTGAAGACAGCTACAGTGTACTGTACTTACATATAATAAATAAATACATCTTTAAAAAAAAAATTTAAAAAAAGGTGTGTACCACCACTGCTTTTGTCATTGTTTGTAAGGTTTTAAAAAAACACATTGTTGAGCCGGGCGTGGTGGCGCACGCCTTTAATCCCAGCACTCGGGAGGCAAAGGCAGGCAGATTTCTGAGTTTGAGGCCAGCCTGGTCTACAGAGTGAGTTCCAGGACAGCCAGAGCTACACAGAGAAACCCTGTCTCGAAAAACAAAA
>NC_034590.1:118299796-118305513 GCF_900095145.1 Mus pahari | reverse complement strand
TTTTTTTTTTTTTAAAGATTTATTTATTTATTATATGTAAGTAAACTGTAGCTGTCTTCAAACACCCCAGAATAGGGCGTCAGATCTCATTAAGGATGGTTGTGTGTCACCATGTGGTTGCTGGGATTTGAACTCAGGACCTTTGGAAGAGCAGTCAGTGCTCTTAACCACTGAGCCATCTCCCTAGCCCTTTTTTGGTTTTTCGAGACAGGGTTTCTCTGTGTAGCCCTGGCTGTCTTGGAACTCACTCTGTAGACCAGGCTGGCCTCGAACTCAGTAATTCGCCTGCCTCTGCCTCCAAGTGCTGGGATTAAAGGCGTGCACCACCACGCCCGGCTATTTCCTCCGATATTAAGTGAGGCAGGAGAAAGAATTATGTAGGTATAAGCGAACAGATAAGGGATAACCGGATGGAGAGGGTGTGCATCGGTGCTACTGGCACAGACATAGCACCGCACAGCCCATGTTCCTCATATAAATC
Organism: Mus pahari; assembly: GCF_900095145.1. Taxonomy (NCBI): domain Eukaryota; kingdom Metazoa; phylum Chordata; class Mammalia; order Rodentia; family Muridae; genus Mus; species Mus pahari. The sequence goes on along the minus strand of NC_034590.1, from coordinate 118,305,032 downwards.
GTATCCAGACCCCTGGTCATCAGTCTCTGTTGTTCCCTAAGCTACACGCTAAGTAGCATTTCTGCTGGCAGGCCGTGGTGACCAAAGCTTGCAACTGAGTTCAGAGAGTGCGCGGTTCCACTAAGGACCAAGCAGCCAGTCAGCCAGGACACTGCTGGCAGAGCTGAGGCCTGTCGTGGCCCGCAGCATTTTGGGAATATTCAACGCAGGCCCGTCATAGCCCGCAATATTTTTGGAAAATTCCGGCCCTAATAGGAAATGAGGAAGCGCGGGCCAACACTCCCAGACTCAGGGAAAACAGCCTATAACGCTGTAGTTAAAGCCTGGGCGACACCGGGCCAGATGCTCGACTCCCACGAACCACCAGCCGAGCACCCCTTACAGGGCAGCGGCATAAACCAATCAGCGCCAGGAAAGGTCAATTTTTCCCCACCCATCCACCCAATTGAATTTTTTCTCTGAAAGGCGGTTCCGTCTAGGAGTCTTTCAGCCCAATGAGAGATGTGGAAATTTCCAGAAAGAACAGGACCAATGGGCGCGGCCAGGTCAGCTATAATTGACGGACTAACCAACCAATCCATGCCCTCAAGACCCGCTCCTCCCTCGGTTAGCCTAGCCCTGAAATAGGCGGGGCTTGTTGCGGAGCGTCCAATCCGGAGGTGCAGGGGAGGCAGGGCTGAAGAGAAGACCCGAAAAAAACCAATGAAAGAGAAGTCAGGATGATTGACTGAACTTTAAGCCTATAAAAGGGGCGCACAGAACCTCCTGGACGTGTTCAACCAGTGAGCAGGCGAGGAAGGGGCGGGAACCTGGGGGTCCCGGCAGCTTCTAGTAGGTTCCAGAAGGCGGCGCGTGCGGTTGGGAACGCGGAGCGGACGAATTCGATTCAACGGGGTTCCGGGCCAGGCTATGGAGCAGGTGAAGGGGGAGGGGCGGCCGGGGCTCCGGGGTAGCGCAGGCCTGTTGGCGGGGAGAAGCGAGCGGTCGGGGGGCCGGACCGGGCGGCCGAGGCGCGGGCGTGAGGGCCGCGGTCGGGCGTGTGAGGGGAGAATGGCGAGCGCCCGTCGCCCCCGCGACCCGCCGAGTGGAGCGGGAACAGGCCCGGCCGCGGCCGGGCCCCGAAGCTTCTGGGGGCCGGGCCTCCTCAGGGCCGAGAGGCCCCTGTCGGCCGCTGCGAACTTGGAGGGATCCGGTGACCGATCACCCCAGCAGCCTTCGGGGTACACGGCATCTGTGTGCGCCCGGGGAAGGGGCCCGCGCGACTGTACAGAGAAGGCGGGCGCGGACAGTGTCACCAGGGCTCCCTGAGGCATACATATGTCGCCCCTCCCCCCCTTTTTTTTTTCGTAGTGACCGTAGGGTGACTGAGTATCTGACCCTTGGAAATTCCGTTCCCGATTTCACAGGATTTAGTGGTTTTAGACAGTTGTGAGCCGATCGTGAGGAGCTAGAAATCCCTGCCACTGCCGCTCAGCATCTGGGACACAGAGGCAAAGCTGCTGTCCTTACCTTGGTGATTTAGCTCAGGACACAGTGGCCTGCATCTCAGGCCTGGAGAGGTTTTGTTACCTTGGAAGCTGTCATTGAACCGTTGTGATTCATCCAAACACACACACACACACACACACACACACACACACGAGCCCAGCTTACTACTTTTACTGTTGTGATATATAAAGTAAAACCTTTTGGTCTGGAATAGACACTGTGAGGGACCATGGGGCCTCTCAGCTTGTTGGTAAGACTAGATGGAGAGGTTAGTCAACTTTTTTGTACCATTGGAGTAATTAAGTTGCAACTGGGATAGATAGGCTGCAGTACAGACAAGAGAAACGCTTTTTGGAATGAGTAACACCTTGCTCTGTTACAACAAAAAGAGGTGGGTTTTCATTATCATTCATTCATTCATTCATTGTGTGGCGCTAGGGATCAAACAGAGGGCCTGGAGAATTCAGAGGTATGGTCTACCACAGCCGACTTTCCCACCCTCCTCGGGGGAAAAAAAAAATCCTGACAGCCATTATACAAGTGTGCAAGTGTTCCTGTGGACTGCAAACTTACAGTAAGATGGCAAATTTGAGTGTTGGGCTTAGAGATGGCTCAGGTGGTCAGGCGATTGATATGTGAGGGTGAGGACCTGGGTTCAGATTGTCTTTACCCACTAAGTCGGGGAGGGGAGGGGAGACAAGGATCTCAGGTCTGTGAGCTCCAGATTCATTGAGAGGTTCTTTCTCAGTAAGGTGGAGAGGGTTGGAGGAAGAGACCCTGACTCCCAACATCTGCCCTGTGTACTAGCATATACACATATGCCTTTGAATATTGAAAATTGTACATTTGAGCCTGGTGGTGGTGGCACACACCTTTAATCCCAGCACTTGAGAGAGAGAGGCAGCCTGGTCTACAGAGTCACATAGGGTTTGGTTTTTTTTTGTTTTTTTGTTTTTTTTTTTTTGTTTTTTGAGACAGGGTTTCTCTTTGTAGCTCTGGCTGTCCTGGAACTCACTCTGACCAGGCTAACCTCGAACTCAGAAATCCGCCTGCCTCTGCCTCCCAAATGCTGGGATTAAAGGTGTACACCACCACTGCCCGGCCCGTGGTTTGTATTTTAAGGTTTATTTTTGCTAGGCATGATGGTGCACTCATGAGGCAGAGGCAGGCTGATTTCTGAGTAAGTAATTGGACCGCCAGACTTGTATAGTGAGACCCTATCTCAAAAAAACCCAAAACAGCCGGGTGTGGTCGTTCACGCCTTTAATCCCAGCATTTGGGAGGCAGAGGCAGGCGGATTTCTGAGTTCAAGGACAACCTGGTCTACAAAGTGAGTTCCAGGACAGCCAGGGCTACACAGAAAAACCCTGTCTCAAAAAACAAAAAAGAGTGGCGCACGCCTTTAATCCCAGCACTGGGGAGGCAGAGGCAGGCAGATTTCTGAGTTTGAGGCCAGCCTGGTCTACAGAGTGAGTTTCAGGACAGCCAGGGCTACACAGAGAAACCCTGTCTTGAAAAACCAAAAAAAAAAAAAATTTTTAACAAAACATTTTTAGTGCCTGGTGTGGTGGCACAGGTCTTCAATCCCAACACTTGGAAGGCAGAGGCAGACAGATGTACAGCTTTGTCTACATAGTGGAGTTACAGGTCAGATAAGGGTTTTTTTGTTTTGGTTTTTTGGTTTTAGCCCTGGCTTTCTTGAAAATAACTCTGTGGATGAGGCTGGCCTTGAACTCAGAACTCCACCTGCCTCTGCCTCCCCAGGGCTGGGATTAAAGGCGTGTGCCACCACTGTTTGGCTCAAAGATGAATATTTGTGTACTGTTTACACTTTTCCTCCCTTGACCTTCCTGTAAAGGAATGTCATATTGGCAGTTTCCTGTCTTTTCCTTTACCTCTTTTGCACTTCATCCTCCTTCCCTGAGAATAGGGTCCCCTGCCTCTTCCTAAGTGTTGAGATTGCAGAGAAAACCCAGCTTACATGTGCATTGGAACCTCTGTTCTATGAAAGTTTCTGATTGGTGTGCCTTGGGGTTCTAAAAACATTTGAAAGAAGTAAATTCTATGTCAGTGTGCTGAATCATGAGTAGATGATAGTTTCATAATAGGTGCCGTAATAACTTCAGTACAGCTTGACTCAGTGGTCTTACTAGCTAGAGTTGGGGTCTTATGTATCCCAGACTGGCCTCACACTGTAGGAAGGCCAAGAGATGGCCTTCCTTTTTTTTTTTTTTTTTTGAGACAGGGTTTCTCTGTGTAGCCCTGGCTGTCCTGGAACTCACTTTGTAGACCAGGCTGGCCTCAAACTCAGAAATCTGCCTGCCTCTGCCTCCCGAGTGCTGGGGCTAAAGGCGTGCGCCGCCACACCCAGCTTGAGTCTGTGGTAGTTGTAATCTGAGCACTTGGGTGGCAGAAGCAGGCAGATCCCTGAATTCGAGTACAGCCAGGGCTATGCAGAAACCCTGTCTTGGAAAATCTGTGGTAGTGGTGGTGGTGCTGTGAAGCTGTTTTTTTCCATAGGTACCTTATGTCCAGTTGAGTTTTTTGTTTTGGTTTTTCCTTTGGAGATTGAGTTTCTATTTAGCCCTAGATATCCTGGAACTCAGTTTGACCTGCAGCTCAGAAATTGTGTGCCTCTGCCTTCCAAGGCGTGGGCTACCACTGCTCTGCAGTATGATGTTCTTGACCTTCTGTACATCAACACAGATAAGAAAAACCCTTTATACACACACACACACACACACACAGACAGACAGACAGAGACAGATAGACAGACAGACAAGCCATTAGACTTCTAATCTCAGCTAGTGGGAGACTAGACAGGAAGATCTCATCTCATGTTCAAGGCTAGCCTTCTAAATGAAACTGAGACCCTATCACAAAGTATTAAAAAGGGGAGGGGGAAAAGACTAGGGGTGTGGCTTTGACTATGGGAAAGGAAAGTCAGTACTCTGCTTAGGCAAAGTCTCCTTCACTTTATGAAGCTCCTTGGAAATGGAGAGACTGGGATTAGATATTTGTCTTCATCCTCTTACCCACTTCCTGATAGAGTAATAGTAAAACATTGGTGGGAACTTGGTGGCGACTAAACTACCCTTAAGGGTCAGCACAGTAAGTCCTTTTTGGCTCTTGCTGATAATAGGAAATGGCAGTAGAGCGATAATGAGCATGGAGGAACAGGATCCTCTTATTCTGAAGCTTCTAGGGCATAAGGGCATGATGCATGCATGCAGGTGTGCACATAGGGCTATTAGAGGTTAACTTGGTGCGGTTCTTTTTATCCTTTACTTCCAGTATCTAACTTAGATTGTCAGGCCTGAGTGTTTTTTGTTTGTTTGTTTTTGTTTTTTTAATCATACTGAGCCATTTCATTGAGGCCCTGTTTCTATATAACTTGGAACTCAGATTCCTTCAGTCTGAGCCTTCTGAGTACTGGGAGGGTAGGTGTGTGCCACCATGTGTTTGGTCAGTCATGTATCTGAGCATGCTCAGCTCTTCCTACACTCAGTTTACCATTCAGATTTTTCTTTTCTTTTTTTTCTTTTTTCTTCAGATTTTTTTTTTTAATTTTATGTTCATTGTTTTGTCTGCATGTATGTAGTATATATAGCTGTATGAGAAGCCCCTAAAATTAGAGTTACAGATAGGCATGAGCACCTATGTGGGTGCTGGGAATTGAACCCAGGTCTCCTGAGCCATCTTCAGTTACTACTAATCAGATCTTTTTTTTTTTTTTTTTTTTTTTTTT
>NC_034590.1:118292311-118299251 GCF_900095145.1 Mus pahari | reverse complement strand
CAGGTGAATGAGCTAAAGGAGAAGGGCAATAAGGCCCTGAGTGCTGGAAACATTGATGATGCTTTACAGTGCTACTCTGAGGCAATTAAACTAGATCCCCAGAACCATGTGCTCTATAGCAATCGCTCTGCAGCCTANGCCAAGAAAGGAGACTACCAGAAGGCCTATGAGGACGGCTGCAAGACTGTTGACCTGAAGCCAGACTGGGGCAAGGTAAGCTGAAGAGTTGCGCTCTGTACAGTTTCCTAAGGACTTTGGATCTTGTCTGTAGGTTGCTTCTTTTAGCCGGCCTGCCTACCTTGTCTGAAGGCACCCCTTGAAGCGAACACTTACTTCAAGTTTGTTGCCATCGATTGTAAAACAGGTTTTATTAGCTGTACAGATAAGAAATGAAGTGCTAAATTAACAACTTGTGGCCATGGGTTGCATGGAGATGTATGCACTTTTGTCTGGATTCTTTTAGTATCAGCGTTGGTGTTGTATCCTTTCCCTATTTGCTGGTTGGCCTTCATATGAGTATCATTTGGGTCTAAAAAGAACATGGCAGGAGGGCCAACCCGAGTAGCATATGCCTTTATTTTTTTATTTTAATTTATCTTATTTTGGTTTTTAGAGACAGGGTTTCTCTGTGTAGCCCTGACTGTTTTGGAACTTACTCTGTAGACCAGGCTGGCCTCAAACTCAGAAATCCACCTGGCTCCGCCTCCCAAGTCCTGGGATTAAAGGCGTGTTCTACCACTGCCCAGCTTAGCGTATGCCTTTAATCCCAACACTTGGGAAGTAGAGACAGGTGGAATTTGAAGCCACCCCCGCTACATGAGAACCCTGTCTTAGGAAAAAAAGGAGGGCTGGTGAGACTCCTTTGGTAATAACACTGGTAGCTCTTCCAGAGGACCTGGGTATAATTTTCAGCATGCACATTGTGGATGAGAATTGTCTTTAACTCCAGTATCAGGGACCCCAGTGCTGTCTTCTGGCTTTGTAGACACCAGGCATACATGTGGTGCATGGATACACACATGCAGGAGAACACCTTTGTGCATTAAATGAATAAAAACAAAACCCCAATAGGCTCTTTGAATTGATTTGAATTTACTTCTGCATGACCTATTTACTATAATTTTGGGGCTGTTCAGGGTTATTCAAGAAAAGCAGCAGCCCTTGAGTTCCTAAACCGGTTTGAAGAAGCCAAACGAACCTATGAAGAAGGTTTAAAACATGAAGCCAATAATCTCCAGCTTAAGGAGGGCTTGCAGAACATGGAGGCCAGGTTGGCAGGTGGGTATTCATTCAGCATTCTGTTTGATTTAATGGGATTAGTTTTTAAAACAGTGCTGTCCTTCCCAAAGTGAAGGTATGTGGTAGGTGGGGTATGTTTGGTGTCATGGAGACTCAAGTTAACATTTCATACTAGTGTACTGTCTTTCATTTGGGCAGAGAGGAAATTCATGAATCCATTCAACTTGCCTAATTTATACCAGAAGTTGGAAAATGATCCCAGGACAAGGACGCTGCTCAGTGACCCCACCTACAGGGAACTCCTAGAGCAGCTACAGAACAAGCCTTCAGACCTGGGCACGTAAGTACAGGCAACAGGAGCTCTAACAGGAGCTCTCTGGTATGGACCACTGACTAGGACATGTTTTGTAATTAGCATTTGTTTAAAAAAAAAAAAAAAGGTTGATGTGATTGTAATAGCAAGACATTCAGGAGTGTTACTAATAATCTTGCCCATGCTAGGCAAATGCCATCTCTGAGCTTGTACTCTTGTTAGTAGGTAAGGATCCTCCAGGTAAAGGAATCTGTTAATGAGTGCCCAGGTAAGGAGCAGTTGTAGAAGCCAGCTTTAGTAGTACACATCAGTAATTCCAGCTACTTGGATGATTTTCTTGCTTTTTTGGTTTTTCAAGACAGGGTTTCTCTGTGCAGCCCTGGCTGTCCTGGAACTCACTTTGTAGACCAGGCTGGCCTCGAACTCAGAAATTCGCCTGCCTCTGCCTCCCAAGTGCTGGGATTTAAGGCGTGTGCCACCATGCCCGGCCCTCACTTACTTATTTTAACTTTTATTTATTCTGAAACAGTTTCTCTGTGTAGCTCTTGCTGGCCTTGAAGTCCCTCTATAGATCAGGCTGGCCTTGAACTTAGAGGTCTGCCTGCCTCCAAAATGCTGGGATTAAAGGTATATAGTACTACTCATGGCTTGAAATTGTAGTTTTTATATTTTAAGCTATACGTGCTTGTGTCTATATATGGGAATGTGCTTGTGAGTTCAGGTGCCTGGGGAGACTAGAGATGTTGCATCTCCTTGAGATTGAGTTTCAGGAGGTTGGGAGTTTCCAAGCCTGAGTGCTGGGAACAGAACTTGAGTCTATGTAACAGAACAGTATGTCTTAACTGTAGAGCCATTTCTCCAGCCCATTCTTTTCTTATGATCAATCTAGGAAACTACAGGATCCCCGGGTCATGACTACTCTCAGTGTCCTCCTTGGGGTTGATCTGGGCAGCATGGATGAAGAGGAAGAGGCAGCAACACCCCCACCCCCACCTCCTCCCAAAAAGGAGACCAAGCCAGAACCAATGGAAGAAGATCTTCCAGAGAATAAGAAACAGGTCTTTGTTTTTTCTCTCTAAACTATCTCATATTTACATATTGCCAGTGTTAAATGGGTATGTCTGCATACTGTAGCTGAGAAATTATTTGGAGCTAGGGGTATACCTCAATTTGTGGAATGCCCGCCTAGAATGCAAGGAGCCCTGGGTTTGACACTTAAAGGAACAGTTTCATTCTGCATTTTAGACTGGCCTTAAATTTAGGATGAGTCTCTTCTCAACTGCTGGAATTAGTAATTTTTTCTTTTGTTTGGTTGGTTGTTAGTGTTGAGATAGGGTATTACTGTAGAACAGAGATCTATCTGCTTCTGCTTCACAAATACTGGGATTAAAGGTGCGTGCTTTATTTTTACTTTATGTGTATTAGTGTTTTGCCTCTTGTTTCTGTGTACCACATTTGTCTTAGTTGTGTTTCCATTGCTGTGAAGAGATATCATGACCTAGGCAGCTCTTATAAAAGTCAAGCATTTAATTGGGGCTAGCTTACCGTTTCAGAGGTTTCATCCATTATCATGATAGCAGGAGGCATGGCATCATACAGGCAGACATGGTACAGTACAGGAGGAGCCGACACTTTTTCTTTTTTGGTTTTTTTCAAGACAGGGTTTCTCTGTGTAGCCCTCCTGGAACTCACTTTGTAGATCAGGCTGGCCTTGAACTCAGAAATCCACCTGCCTTTGCCTCCCAAGCACTGGGATTAAAGGCGTTCGCCACCACTGCCCGGTTACCTGCGTGCATGTCTTGAGTGAGGGTGTCAGATCTTTTTTTTTTTTTAAAGATTTATTTATTTATTATATGTAAGTACACTGTAGCTGTCTTCAGATACTCCAGAAGAGGGCATCAGATCTCGTTACGGATGGTTATGAGCCACCATGTGGTTGCTGGGATTTGAACTCTGGACCTTCAGAAGAGCAGTCGGGTGCTCTTACCCACTGAGCCATCTCACCAGCCCCGAGGGTGTCAGATCTTGAAGTATAGACTGCTGTGAACTGTCATGTGGTGCTGGGAATTGAACCCTGGTTCTCTGGAAGAGCAGACAGTGGTCCTGACTGCTGAGCCATCTTCTCAGTCACCAAAAATCTTTTAAAAGTTATAAAAATAAAAATTTAAGTTTTTTTTTCCCCCCGGTAGTTTCTCTGTATGGGTGTGGGTGTCCTGGAACTTGCTCTATAGATTATGTTGGCCTCAAACTCAGAGATTACCTGCCTTTGCCTCCATAGCAGGTTAGTGGTGGCGCAGATCTTTGAATTCAAGGCAGATCTCTGAATTCAAGGCTATTCTGTTCTATCTACAGAGTGAGTTCCAGGGCTACACCAGAAATGGTGTCTCCTAAAACCAAAATAAATAGCAACAACGGAAAAAAAATTGTAGCAACAACATTTTTTGGTTTTTGGTCAGATAGTAGTGGTGCACGCCTTTAATCCCAGCACTTGATAAGCAGAGATAGGTAGCTCTCTTGAGGTTGAGTCCAGCCTGGACTACACAGAGAAACCCTGTCTTGAATACCACCCCACAGCCCCCAAAAAGTTTAATGTGTATTTCAAGTGTTTTTCCTGCATGTATGTATCTGTACCACATGCATGCCAGTACCAATGGAGGTTAAAGGGAGGTGTCAGATCCTCTGGGACTAGAATTAAGAAAGAACAGTTGTAAACCACCATGTGGGTGCTGAGAATTGAACTTGGGACCTCTGCAAGAACAAGAGCTCTTAATTGCTGACCCAGTTTTCTAATTTCTGATCCCCAGAAACATTTTTTATTAAAGATATAGAAGGTATATCAAAGAATTCCTGTGGTTACAGGAGGTTTGTGAGGTAGAAGCAGTTTGTGTTGCACAGGGAGACCCTTGATTTTTTTTTTTTTGTTTGTAAGTGTGTGTTTGAAAATGATGCTCGTTATATTAAAGTGCTTCAGTAACGAAAATGGACCCTCCGCATGTACTGCCAGCATGAACACTGAGTAGAGCAGATAGAATTGTGAGGGATAGTAGGCCCTGCTGTGATCAGGGTGTGGTGTCTGCATCAGTCCTGAGGCTTTGGCCTCCTGATTGGCTGTGGTTTCAGGTGGGTGTCCACTTGGCAACGATCTTCCAGAGCAAGAGACATGTGCCTAAAGAATTGTGTTTCCCCTCATAGTCAGGAACAGCAGATTGTTGCCAAATTTAGTACTCTTAAATGGGTGAGTGTTGGTTGCTCAGGGTGTCTCAGCTGGAAAAAGGCCCTCCGTGTGGGTGGGGAGAGCGGTTCCTAAGACTCCTCCTGTTCCTTGGGCCTTTTCTGATCCTTGTACTGTGCCTGCTGTTCCCTAACAGCTAAGATCTCAAGATAGCTGCAACAGCCAGCTTATGACTGCCTCTCATAAAAACCTGCCACCAAATTATACCATCTTCTTTAGTTGCTTTGAGTTGAGAGGATTTCCTCTCCCTCAGAGAAGCCCTCTGCTGCCTGGTAAAGATCCAAGAGAGTAGATGGGAAAAGGAGTCAGAGTCTGGGAGTGAAAAAAAAGTACCCTTGAGCCCTGGCTAACTTGACTCTGGCTAGTGTAGGGAGAGGCCTTACTTCCTTGTAATGCTGGTGGCACATGCTAATGGATACCTGTGACAGCGTGCACTGTGCTGCTGTTGCTGCTGCCATATGGGAGTGAAGCTAAGCACTCACCTTTTCCATCTTCATCTAGGCACTGAAAGAAAAGGAGTTGGGAAATGATGCCTACAAGAAGAAAGATTTTGACAAGGCCCTGAAGCATTATGATAGGGCCAAGGAACTGGACCCTACCAATATGACTTACATAACTAATCAAGCAGGTGAGGCTTAGAAACCAGGGGTGAGAGGAGAGACCTATTAGGCACTCTGGAGAGAAGAAACCAGGCCTGTTGACTGTTTCTCATCCTTCTTCATGGCAGCTGTGCACTTTGAGAAGGGCGACTATAACAAATGCCGGGAGCTCTGTGAGAAGGCCATTGAAGTGGGCAGAGAGAACCGAGAGGACTACCGGCAGATCGCCAAAGCTTATGCCCGAATTGGCAATTCCTATTTCAAAGAAGAAAGGTACAAGGATGCTATCCATTTCTACAACAAGTCTCTGGCAGAGCACCGAACTCCAGATGTGCTCAAGAAGTGCCAGCAGGTGGGTCTGAAAAGAACAGGACTGTCATGTCCCTTTTTGTTTTTTAGTATTATATGTGTTAGGGTGTTTTGCTTGCATGTCAGTTTAAATGATTCTAGCTCTATTGTTTGGTAATATCATATTAGCAAGGTTCTAATATTGTTACAACTTTTTTTTTCTTCTCCTTTGGAAGGTTTGTTAAGACAGGGTCTTTCTATTATGTAGCCCTGGGTATTCTGAAACTTTGTATAGACAAGGCTGGCCTGGAACTCAGAGTAATTCATCTGTCTGAATGCTGGAATTTATAGGCTTGGACCACAATGCCCAGTCTCATTATTGTGATAGTATACCACTTGTAATAAATAATGAAGTGGAGTGTCTTATACTCACTCCTCTGTTGCTATGAAGAGACAGCATGACGAAGGCAACTTTTTATTTTTTCTTTTCTTTCTTTCTTTGCTGACCAAGGCAGATCTTTTCTTACAAGAGAAAATTTGTTTTTGTTCTTGAACAGGGTTTGTCTGTATAATTAACTGCTCTGGCTATCCTGGAACTATTTGTAGGCCAGGCTGACCTTGAATTTGCAGAGATCCACCTGTCCTTACCTCCCAAGCTCTGGGATTAAAGGCATGTGCTACATGCCCAGCAAGAGAAAACCTTTCATTGAGGGGCTTGCTAGAAGTTTCAGGGGTTTAGTATTTAATCATTATGGGGAGCATGGTGCAGGCACATAGGCACTGGAGTAGTAGCAGAGAGCTACATCCAGATTTGTAGATACAGAGAAACTGGTCCTGGCTTTTGAAACCTCAAAGTCCGAACACAGTTACACACTTCCTTTAACAATTCCATAGCCCAGCCTGGCGTGGTGGCGCACGCCTTTAATTCCAGCACTCAGGAGGCAGAGGCAGGCAGATTTCTGAGTTTGAGGCCAGCCTGGTCTACAAGGTAAGTTCCAGGACAACCAGGGCTATACAGAGAAACCCTGTCTCGAAAAACCAAAAAAAAAAAATCCATAGCCCATATGTTCCCCCACCACTACAACTAAGCATTCAAATATATGAGACTGTGGAGTCATTCTTTTTTATTATTATTATTTTTTGTTTGTTTTTATTGTTTTTGTTTGTTTGTTTTAGGCAGAGAAAATTCTGAAGGAACAAGAGCGACTGGCTTATATCAACCCTGACTTGGCTTTGGAGGAGAAGAACAAGGGCAATGAATGCTTCCAA
>NC_034590.1:118291273-118292300 GCF_900095145.1 Mus pahari | reverse complement strand
GAGAAAATTCTGAAGGAACAAGAGCGACTGGCTTATATCAACCCTGACTTGGCTTTGGAGGAGAAGAACAAGGGCAATGAATGCTTCCAAAAAGGTGCCAGCACTGTCCAGGAAGCCTCAACTCTGATGTGTGGCTTCCTGTGCCTGCTTGCAAGGCGGACTTTCCAGGAGAAGGAAGGGTGGTTTTTAGCTATCACAAAATTTTTCTTTTTGCTGAATGTTGTGGCTTATTGGGAGGGTATTGATTTTTTGATAGGGTTTCTCTGTGTAGCCCTGACCTAGAGTCCTAGAACTCAGATCCATCTGCCTCTGCATCCTGAGTGTTGGGATTAAAGACATGTACTACTACCACCCTGCCAATTTTGGGAGGGAGGTGCTTGTGTTTTTAATCCCTGGACTGAGGAACTCCAGAGGCAAGGTTTTCCAGGTTTGTCTACAAAAAAGAATTCAGGCCAATTGATGGTACTTAGTGAGACCCTGTCTCAAAAACAACAAAAATCTTCTCTGTGTGTGTGTGTGGTAATTGGGTTGGAATCTAATATATCTTAGATATCTTAGGTAAGCTGTTCATAACCAAGCTTACCCTGGTGTGAGGGTACATATGTTTAATTCCAACAATTGGGAGACTGAGACAGAGATCATTGGGGGTTCCAGAACCCCTAGTTACAGAATGAAACCCTGTTTAAAATAACAGAAACAGCTGGGTGGTGGGTATCCCATGCCAAGCACGAGGATTTGAGTTTGAAGCTAGCCTGATCTATCTACACAGAGAAACCCTTTCTCAAAAGCCAGATAAATAAATAGTAGAAGCAAATCATTCATAGCTCTCTAGACATGGTAATCCTAATACCCTGGAGATTGAGGTAGGACAGCTTGAGCAGCTGCAGTTGAACCCAGCTGAGCTAATGGAAGTCATTTGTATATAACTATCTAGGGGACTACCCCCAGGCCATGAAGCACTATACAGAAGCCATTAAAAGGAACCCAAGAGATGCCAAACTGTACAGCAACCGAGCTGCCTGCTACA
>NC_034590.1:118278132-118291262 GCF_900095145.1 Mus pahari | reverse complement strand
AGGGGACTACCCCCAGGCCATGAAGCACTATACAGAAGCCATTAAAAGGAACCCAAGAGATGCCAAACTGTACAGCAACCGAGCTGCCTGCTACACCAAGCTCCTGGAGTTTCAGCTGGCACTCAAGGTGAGGCCTGGAATTCTGCTGGGTTTACTTGAGGTGATACCTGGATGGATGGAGTTGCTATAAGCCTTTGCAGGGAGCCAAGCCTCTTTTTCTTGTCCACTCCTCAGCAGCTTCTAATTAAGATTCTAAGTTGACAGTGGTAGTAATGTGTGAGGGAAGTTGGAGGCCTGTGTCTGTCTGACCCCCGAGCCCTTAAAAGTCAGTGGTTGAGCTTATGTAAGCCTATGTGGCTCCTGCCGGGCGTGGTGGCGCACGCCTTTAATCCCAGCACTCGGGAGGCAGAGGCAGGCGAATTTCTGAGTTCGAGGCCAGCCTGGTCTACAGAGTGAGTTCCAGGACAGCCAGTGCTACACAGAGAAACCCTGTCTGGAAAAACAAAAAAAACCAAACAAACAAAAAGCCTATGTGGCTCCTATGTCCTCCCTAAATCTCCTGGGGCTTTTTTCTCCCCAGTCTTCCTCAATATTTTCCTCCACCTCTGTATTGTTTTTCACATGTGTATAAGTATTTTGCCTGTATTGTACATATGTGTGCCAGATATGAAACCTCGTATTCTCAGAGGCCAGAAGAGGGCGTTGGCTTCCCTAGAACAAGTAATGGATGGGTGCAAGTTAGTTAACAAGTGGTTGCTAGGAACTGAACTCAGATCCTTGCAGGAGCAAATATTCTTAACTGCTGAATCATGTCTAGCCCCCTTTTCTGTTTTTTATAATACTTCATTTATATAGTCCACATTGGCTTCAAACTCATAATTTTTGTCCCTCAGCCTCTAGAGTGACAAGTTTTTAGCCAGCAGCTACAATACCAGATTCTATGTCTTAAGTGCATGTGCTCAGCCACCTGGTGATTGTTCCACAACTGTTATAGGTGGGTTTCTGAGATTTCACATGCTGCCAGTGAGCCCCAGCACTGAGATAATAAATGTGTACTGCCATGCCTGACTTTTTACATGAGGACTGGTGAGTGAGTGCAGGTCTTAATACTTGTACTTCCTTAAAAGAAAATTAAAAAAAAAAAAAAATACTTGTACTTCCTTGACTCTGCCAGCTCATCAGCTCTGCTTTTGTTTTTAGCAGGGTCTCACTGGTATAAGTCCAGACTGACTTCAGATTTAAATACACGCCTTGCCTCTCTACGGAAATTAGAGATGTGTCACACTGCTGGGCTTCAAGTTTTATTTTTGGTGTGGTCATCTTTGGGTGTAGCCTGAAAGTAACAGTGTAGCTAGCTGGTCTTTGCTACTTTATGGGTTCTTTTTCCCACCCTTTATCATCATTGTCATCCCCACCATTTCACCCCCCATCACTAGATGGGGTTGAAGGGATAGAGGGAAGAGAAATCCTTGGGCATAACTACTAACAAACTGTACCAACCCCACTTATCGGGGCCCAAGCATTTGTATTACCGATACCCTCTGAAAAGTTCCCAGAATTCCAAACATCACACAGTTGCAGAACCATCTGCAACTGATAAAACCATGCCATTGTTAGAACATGAGGCAAATCATAATCAGTCGCTGCGGACAGTCCAAAGTAGCCCCACTTCATCCCACACCTGGCATTAGAACAAAAGCACATTCTTAGAATATTTCTGAGGTTTGTAAAGAAACCAGAATTTCAGAATTGTCACTCCATGACATCACTGTAGTTAGGGCTGCAAGTGATGTCAAAACCTGATTAGTTTATGAGGCAATAGGAGCCTTGGGAGATAAGGATTTGACTTAGGTATCAGCAAAACTTTACTTTCTTAACCTTTTTCCCCCTTGGCTGTTTTGTTTGTTTTGTTATATTTTTGTTGATTTGTTTTGTTTTGAGATAGGGCTTCTCTGTGTAGTACTGGCTTTCCTGGAACTTGCTCTCTATATAGATCAGGCTGTCCTTGAACTCACACAGATCTACCTGCTTCTGTCTCTAGAGCTCTGGGACTAAAAGCATGCATCACCACCACCTGCCTTTTCTTTTCTGTTATTCTCTCATGCAATATATCCTAACTGTAGCTTCTTCCCCTCCTACCCCCTAGATTGACACCCCACAGAAAAGAATAGGCCTCCAAAAGATAATCAAGCATGCCACAGCAAGTAAGAGCAGGCGCAAGCCCTTACGGCAAGGCTGGGCAAGGCAACCCAGTAGGAGGAAAAATGGTCCCAAGAGCAGGCAAGAGAACCAGACTCCCTAAAACATCAAACCACCTCCATAACATGCAGAGGACCAACTGCAGACCCATGCAAGCTCCTACTGTTTGTCTGCACAGCTGAAAGCCTAACATGAAAGGCCTTCCCAACAGAAGCTTCAGTTCATTTGAACTCTCATGAGCCCTTCTTAGCTAATTCCTCTGGCTGTGGTCTCCTGCTATCTTTGACCCCTCTGGCTTCCATAATTCCTCCCCTCCCTCTTCCATGGGCTTCCTCTCAAGCTCCAAGAGGAGGGACCAAGTGGAGTCTTCCAACTTGGGCTCCCCCAGGTTGGGGTGGAAGTTTCTGCATTCACTCCCATCTGGGCCAGAGGCAGCCTCCCTGATAACTGGACTGGCACCAGCCAATCCGTGAGTATAGCAGTTGTCTTTTTGATCTCATGTAGGGGGCTGGAGAGATGGCTCAGCAGTTGAGAGCACTGACTGCTCTTCTGAAGGTCAAGAGTTCAATTCCCAGCAACCACATGGTGGCCCATAACCATCTGTAATGAGATCTGGTGCCCTCTTCTGGTGTGTCTGAAGACAGCTACAGTGTACTTATAATTAAAACAAAGTCTCATGGAATCCTGGCTGATCTGGAACTCAGATGATTTGTTTCAATTTTTCTGCTGCTTGTCCAAAGTGTGTAAGGCTTTTGAACACAAGTCTAAAGGCTCAGTTAGTGTTATTTGTATCCTTGCTCTCAGAAGTGTCCTACCTATTCATGTTGACCAGCTTTGAGGGGTTGGTTATCTGGAACTGTCCTTTCTGGTACTCTTTCTCTTTTTTTTTTTTTTTTAAACTTATTCATTTATTATATGTAAGTACACTGTAGCTGTCTTCAGACACTCCAGAAGAGGAAGTCAGATCTCGTTACGGATGGTTGTGAGCCACCATGTGGTTGCTGGGATTTGAACTCAGGACCTTTGGAAGAGCAGTCAGGTGCTCTTACCCGCCGAGCCATCTCACCAGCCCTTTTTTTGGTTTTTTGAGACAGGGTTTCTCTTTGTAGCCCTGGCTGTCCTGGAACTCACTCTGTGGACCAGGCTGGCCTCAGAAATTCACCTGGCTCTGCCTCCCAAGTGCTGGAATTAAAGGCGAGTGCCACCACGCCCAGCCAACTCTTTCTCTCTTTTAACTTGCTCTCCAGGAACCCAGGGGCCTGGATTTGACAGGAACAGCAGAGTCAGGGTCTAGTAGCTGACTACTGTGCACCTTGGAGGAAAAAAAACCTAATTACTTCTCTTCCTTCCTAGGACTGTGAAGAGTGCATCCAGCTAGAGCCAACCTTCAGTAAGTGCTTGTCACTTTTCTCCTGTACCCCCAGAGATGATTAAGGTTAAAGGCTTTGGAGCATGTAGGCAGAGGGGAGGATCTCAGGAGCCTACTAAGTGTCTTACCTATTCTGTTTGTAGTCAAGGGCTATACACGGAAAGCAGCTGCTCTGGAAGCCATGAAGGACTATACAAAAGCCATGGATGTGTACCAAAAAGCGTTAGACCTGGACTCCAGCTGTAAGGTAGGCTGCTGCTGGCCTAGAACATGTCACCCTGTTGGTTTCTCCTTTGGGTGTTTTCTCTGATCCTTCACGTCCTTCCCAAATGCTTCAGTTTCTCTTGTTTCTTTTCCCCTTGGTCAGTGATCTGTTGTCTTGGACCTGCTAAAGCAGTGAGCCAAACAGTGTTGACTCCTGCCTCCCTTGATCTTTCTGGAATGCAGGAAGCAGCAGATGGTTACCAACGCTGTATGATGGCACAGTACAACAGGCATGATAGCCCTGAGGATGTAAAGCGGCGGGCCATGGCTGACCCTGAGGTGCAGCAGATAATGAGTGACCCAGCCATGAGACTCATCCTGGAGCAGATGCAAAAGGACCCCCAGGCTCTGAGCGAACACTTAAAGAATCCTGTAATAGCACAGAAGATCCAGAAGCTGATGGATGTGGGTCTGATCGCAATTCGGTGATAACTTGCTTTCCCCCTCTTCCCTTCGCCAATGAGGAAAGGCGAGCTGGGAAGGTGGCGAGCAGCACTGGGCAGAGGAGGGGAGAAGAAAGGCTTATCTTTATATTTATACATGCCTACAAGGAAGACAGACTCATCCAGCGCCACCTCGGGCCCTCCCAGCACACGCATGGTCTCTTCACTGCTGCCCTCAATTCCGAGTGTCCTTCCCTACCCACTCCTAGCCTCCCCGTCACTGTCTCGGCTGCTCCCCCATAGTTGGTTATTTTTTATTTGGGGCAGTGGGTGCATACGGGGAGGGGAGGGTATTCTTCCCAACCTAGGGTCCCAGCTGTCTTTACTTGTTCTTACCCACATCCCTCCTCAATAAAAGAAGCCAGTCAGGCGTGGTTATATGTTGTTATGGTCTCCAGTGACTTTCTTTTCCTAAGACACAGCTGAATTGGAAGCCAACACTTTTTTTTTTTTTTTAAAGATTTATTTTATTTATTTATTATATGTAAGTACACTGTAGCTGTCTTCAGACACTCCAGAAGAGGGAGTCAAATTTCATTACGGATGGTTGTGAGCTAACATGTGGTTGCCGGGACCTGAACTCAGGACCTTTGGAAGAGCAGTCAGGTGCTCTTACCCGCTGAGCCATCTCACCAGCCCGGAAGGCAACAGTCTTAAGAGCATGGCCTGCCTTTTCTTGATGGCCTTGAAAGAAAGGTAGCTGAAGAGTGAGCTGTTTGCTTTGTCAGAGTGGCCACTAGGTGGAAGTGTCGCTCTACAACTGATGGCCTACCTGCAGGCTGATCAGCTTTGGGTTAATGATGCTGCTGTTCTGTGCGTACAGTCTTAGAGTAAACCTGCTAGGTGAATACTAGAACCTAACCTAGACCCAAAGTGGATCAGAAAGCAGGCCTGAGACTACTACAACAGCTCCTGCTGCTCTGATCCTGAGCTCCACACCCCTATCTTCCTCCCACACTGTGACCAACACTGAACTTCCTCATTTGCTCCCAAAAGACTGCTTCCTGGTCTAGGAAGATGCTGAGTCCAGCACCAGGCTGGGCCTTTTTTTTTTTTTTTTTTTTTTTACTATATGTAAGTACACTGTAGCTGTCTTCAGACACTCCAGAAGAGGGCGTCAGATCCTGTTATGGATGGTTATGAGCCACCATGTGGTTGCTGGGATTTGAACTCTGGACCTTCGGAAGAGCAGTTGGGTGCTCCTACCCACTGAGCCATCTCACCAGCCTGCTATGTCTTATATTAGCCTAAACTAGCTTCCTGTCCCAACCCCAGGACTCCTCAGATCAGCCTCTCCTAGTCACACTTAGAAAGCCTTACCTTAGAGGGAGAGGGTGGCACTTGGGACAGCAGGCAGATCTCCGAGTTCAAGGCTAGCCTGATCTGCAGAATGAATTCTGGGACAGCCAAGGCTACACAGAAACCCTGTCTGAATAAAGAAAAAGCCTCGCCTCCATTAATGGTAGGTTGCTGCCCTGAAAAGGCTATGTTCCCACTCAGTTCCTTAGAGCAATTTGCATCCCAGTGCCTGGCATGGACATGAGGCTATTGGACCACCAGAACCCTCTAAAGAGATGGGATAAAGAAAGGATCCTGGAGGAATTGCATTGAGGTTCTGTAAGAAGCGGAGAGGCTCTAGCGTGTCTCTGACAGATTTAAGGCTAAAGGAATCGCATTGAGGTTTTGTAAGAGGCGTAGAGGCTCTAGCATGTCTCTGACAGATTCAAGGCTGGTAGGTTTGGAAACAGGTCCTGTTTGAGGGTAGGAAAGGCTTCACTGCTGACTATAGGCAGTCCCACTAAGCAGGCTGGAGCCCAGCAGTGGTGGCGCGTGCCTCTAGTCCCAGCACTTGGGAGGCACAGGCAGGTGGATTTCTGAGTTCGAGGCCAGCCTTGTCTACAGAGTGAGTTCCAGGACAGCCACGGCTATACAGAGAAACCCTGTCTTGAAAAAAAACAAAAAAGAAAAAGAAAAAAGCAGGCTGGAGGTGCAACCAGTAGACGCCTGGGGGTGGGGTAAAGAGAGCCTTGTGTTACCCCAGCACTGTTCTTCCCTCATTTCCTGTGGTAACAAAAGCAAGGGCCCTGTGGAGCCCTCTGCGTGTTGGCAGTGTGCTTCCTGTACCCAGCAACAGTCCGCCCTGGGGAGGGACTAGCACAACTTTATGATAAGGCCACTACAGGCTGACCTCTGAAGGAAGCAACTGAGCAGGACCAGGCCAGGCCAGGGTAACAGGTGTTCCACTGCCACCTGCAGCTGCAGCCCCTTGCAGGCTAGGTAAGTGAAAGACGAAGGAGGACTCACTTGTCCCCTGCTCCGCCGTTCTGTGCAGAGCAGCCACCCTTGCCACCACCCTAGAGGCTTGGGTTAGAGTGCTGGCTGTGAGCTGTGGGCCAGGCCTTGCTTCTGAGATCGGTGGGCTTGGCAGAACTGTGAGTAGGAGAGTTGACCTGTTCTGCTATCTAGCAGGGTACTCTACAATGAGTATTGGGCCTTGGTGTCCCGACCTGTGAAACCTGTACTGGCTGGACAACGTGGACTCTAAGGAACTGTCTCTTCAGCCCAAACACTTAGGATAGTAAGAGGGTTTTATATTGACTGGATCACAGTAGCTCTGTACCAGTACCCCCAAAGCCTGCCCACCTACCCAGGGTACTGTAGGGTGCCTGCTTATTTGTAGGCAGCCCGCTGTCTACTCACCTTGTCTCAGCAGAAACAGCCACAGCCATGGCGGGCATGAAGACAGCCTCCGGGGACTATATCGACTCTTCCTGGGAGCTGAGGGTGTTTGTGGGCGAGGAGGACCCTGAGGCCCAGTCTGTCACACTCCGAGTCACGGGGGAGTCGCACATTGGTGGGGTGCTTCTGAAGATCGTGGAGGAGATCAGTGAGTCCCTGTGACCCTCTATGTCCAGTCATGACAGCTCTCCCTGGCTTTTCTAGGCCATTCTCGCTTCTACTCATCATAACCTTGTCGCAGTGACTCAGGCAACAGTCAATTGTTTGGTTCCAAAGAAGATATTTCAACTTCCCCTCTCCATACTTCCTCCAGCTCCTTCTGGTTCTGTCTAGTCTCCAAGAGACAGACAACATGGTCCCCTGTATATCTTGCCTGTACTGAGGTCTATTATGTTCCTGAGGTCTGAGGGATGGCTAGGAGGTCCCTAGGGACCTGGCGCCTACTCTCCTAAATTTCCTCCCCAGCAAACCACTTGGCAGGCTGCTGACAGTGGGTGAGAGGCCCTGCCCCCACAGGAAGTTACGGCAGAGTAGGCTGGGGCGATATCAGTCACCCAGAAGGCCCCATGAGGCTTCTCATCAACTTTACCAGCAGAGAATGAGAATTATCACTTCCTGGGAGGATGGCGGGAAAGCCCCGATAGCCAGAGCCGGAAGTCATCCCACCGTGAGCTCCCGATAGCCAGAGATGGAATGCATCTCACCATGAGCGTGGGTCCTAGGCCTCTAGAATTGGGACAGAGATAGGAGGCAGTTTTTCTAGACCCATCCAACCCTCTATGTTCATGAAGTCCAAGACAGGGACCAGAGTGACTGAGCAGGACAAGCCCCAACACAGCCAAATAACAGGGTTAAGACAGAGAAGGGAACTGCCGGAAGCAGGGCCCAAAGAGGCTGTGAAAGCAGAAGTGGGAACAGGGTTAGTCCCTCAGAAACTAGATGTCAGACAAAGCTGGAGACTTGACATGGGTCAGGACACAGGGGCTGGGGATGTTAGGAGTCTAGGCCAAGAGCCCCAAGAGTGCTGAGCACCCAGCCAGCTAGACCTCACCCTGTACCTCTGCTGGGCTCCATGGGCCAAGTGGCTTCAGTTCCCTGGAATAGGGCCATTATCCCCAGCCCTCCACTGCCAGGCAGTGGTGAGGCCAACCTTTCTCATGATAGCATGCTTCCTCATGATAGCATGCTGCTACCAAATGCGGAGAGCTTCCTGCAGGACCTGACAATAGACAGAACAGGGGATTGATAGAGAGGCCTCTACAATAAGGAAGACCTAGACTTGATGCCAAGGACCTGAGGAGGCTTTGGGTTAGGGCCTCTGGACAGTAAAGACACCTGATTTGTGACAAGATGGGAAGGCAGCCCTGGTGATATCCTGACAGCCTGGGAGGTCCTGAAGCCTCCTTGAGCGACTAGGTGTTTCCCTTGGAAACAAAGGGCAGGGCTATGTTAAGGCAGACCTTTGCAGAACCCTTAGTCTGAAGGGGAGGCAGTCTGTAGCCAGGGAGACCCAAGCAGGCCATCCAATCATCTGGGGGGAGAGATGAGGGTTCCAGAGGCCAAACAGGACAGAGAAAGGTGGATTAGAAGTGATGTTGACATTAACACAAGGTGGAACTGGAAGCAAACAGCATGGTGCTGGAGTCTCCGAGTCCTGGGTGGACGGATGATCTGGGGAGGAATGGCACCTCTGTCCAGCCACAGTGGGCTTCAGCACACTTGGAAGGTGGGGCTAGTCCTGCTGCATCTAATGTTCCAGAACTGGCAAGGAGGCTGGGTGAACAGGAGTCTGCAATGAAGGAAGCAATAGATATGCCCCTTAGAGCAGGGAGGTCCGTGCCACTCAGATCCTAGCAGAAGACAGCTTTGG
Source organism: Mus pahari (assembly GCF_900095145.1). Classification (NCBI taxonomy): domain Eukaryota; kingdom Metazoa; phylum Chordata; class Mammalia; order Rodentia; family Muridae; genus Mus; species Mus pahari. The sequence continues at coordinate 118,282,378 of NC_034590.1, read as the reverse complement.
AAGCCATCAGACAGGTGACCTCAACTCCAGACGAGGACATGACTGAGATGCCAGGCTAAATCCCTGGAAAAGAGAAAAGGGGTGGACAGCGCAGTCTTCTCAAGAGAACAAAGCCACAGTAAAGGCTGTTAGGCGTGGAAACCATCCCAACCATAGTGAGTGCACAGCCCATATTGCGAAACCCTGCCTTAAGTTTAAAAACTAAAAGCAAAAGGCCAAGATTAAGCCAGGTATAGCAGTGCACACCTTTAATCCCAGCACTTGAGAAGCAGAGGAAGGTGGATTTCTGTGAGTTCCAGGCCAACCTGGTCTACAAAGGAAGTCCAGGGCTATTTATTACACAGAGAAATTCTGTCTTGAAAGAACAAAAAATCAGTGGGAGGGCCAGAGAAAGGCCTAGAAACGTAGCTGCTGGAGGGCTTACCTAGCACATACAACGCCCTGGGCTTGACCCTCAGTACGGCATCAGCCAGGCATATACCTGTACCCCAGCATCTGCCAGCTGGAGACGGTCAGGGTTAGCCTCCGCTACACAGCCATTTCAAACCCTGTTTGAAAACAGAACTAAACAAGAACCTAGAAGACAAGAAGTTGGGTCTCTGCAAATTCCAGGAGGCTGTGTGCCCAGAGTAGCTTTCTGCCTCATTTGTTTCTGCATTCACACTTCTTTGGGGAAGGATGAGAGATCATCCTGTGTCATCCGTTGTTATGACCCCAATTTCTGGCTAGATGACAAGTGACATATTCACATTTCTAAAGGAATGCTTCTCAAAATTGTACAACGCTTTGCACATGGCAGACATTGCTTAGCAGGCATGAGTCAGAGTGACTGTTACAGCTTACGAACTAGAAAGCTGAAGCTAGAAAGATTAGACACCTTGACCCAAGGAGGAGCTAGTAGATATTGAAGGCCCTGAAGACCTGCTGACACAGGCACGGGGTGTGGTGATCTACACCTTTAATCCCAGCACAGGAGAAGCAGATGCAGGTGGATCTCTGTGAGTTTGAAGCCATCCTAGACTATAGGATGAGTTCCAGTACAGCTAGACAGCTAGGGCTACACAGAGAAACACTGTCCCCAAAAAACAAACAAACAAACAAAAAGAAGGCAGAGGCACTCGGAAGGCAGAGGCAGGTGGATTTCTGAGTTNGAGGCCAGCCTGGTCTTCAGGATGAGTTCCAGTACAGCTAGACAGCTAGGGCTACACAGAGAAACACTGTCCCCAAAAAACAAACAAACAAACAAAAAGAAGGCAGAGGCACTCGGAAGGCAGAGGCAGGTGGATTTCTGAGTTCGAGGCCAGCCTGGTCTAAAAAGTGAGTTCCAGGACAGCCAGGGCTACACAGAGAAACCCTGTCTCGAAAATCCAAAAAAAAAGAAAGAAAGAAAGGAGGAGGACAGACGAACATATATAGAGAAAGAACATTGAACCAAGTATCCCTTAGGACACCAAGGATAAACTAAATAAGTATATGAAGTGAGATCACTGACTTGGGGTACCCATATTCTGGGATGAGGGGCTCCCCCTGGGGAAGTCGTGTAACAATTGAGCCCAGAAGGACAAGCATGAGTCCGCTAGCATATAGCCATTCCACCATCGCTTTGGAGCCAGTCCAACCTGGCCTACCTGTGGCATCAGTGCTGGGGCAGAGATAAGGCTTGGCAGAACCTGTGAAGGCCAATGGGCACCTCGGGTCCTCACAGATCGCAAACAAGACTGGTCTGACCATGCCATTTGGTGGGAGCAGAAGAGACAGTGGCTGTTGCAGACACACTGGACACTGGACAAGTACGGGATTCTGGCCGATGCCCGCCTCTTCTTTGGGCCACAGCACCGACCTGTCATCCTGCGACTGCCCAACAGACGTGTGCTGCGTCTTCGGGCCAGCTTCTCCAAGCCCCTCTTCCAGACTGTGGCTGCCATCTGCCGCCTCCTCAGTGAGTAGCTGGGGCCCCTTCCCTTTCCCAGGCCCAGCCACATAACCTCCTCCTTGCCATAGCCTGGTCTCTAGTTTACCAAAGGGCTGTGACTTCCCCCGAGGTGTCTACGTGGAAAGGTCGGGAGGTGACCTAGCAGACCCTCGGTGCTGAGGTCTCGTTCCCTTCAGGTATCAGGCACCCAGAGGAGCTGTCTCTGCTGCGTGCTCCAGAAAAGAAGGAGAAGAAGAAGAAGGAGAGGGAGCCTGAGGAGGAGGTGCACGACCTGACAAAGGTTGTCTTAGCTGGCGGTGAGTGAGCACGGCTAGCCTGGGCTGGGGCCAGGACAGAGTGAGGCGTGTGATGTCAGATCCACGGCCAAGCCTGACTGTATCCCACCTGCCCTGCAGGTGTGGCACCCACTTTATTCCGAGGCATGCCAGCACACTTCTCGGACAGTGCCCAGACTGAGGCTTGTTACCACATGCTGAGCCGGCCACAGCCAGCACCTGACCCTCTCCTGCTCCAGCGCCTGCCAAGGCCCAGCTCCCTGCCCGACAAGACCCAGCTCCACAGCAGGTGCATGGCCCGCGCCTAGGCCACCCTACCCAAGGCCTAGCTTGCCTCGACTCTGCCTCCTGCTTCTAGGCCCTTCTCTGTATCTTGACTCTGCTTCTGCCATACCCAGGTGGCTGGATTCATCACGGTGCCTCATGCAGCAAGGTATCAAGGCTGGGGATGTGCTTTGGCTGCGATTTAAGTACTACAGCTTTTTTGACTTGGATCCCAAGGTGAGCTGGGTTCTAAAACTAGAGGGTCTAGCTCTGGGAGGTTAGCCACTGTAGGGGTCAGCTTGTCTGACCGTATGTTCATCTGTGCCTCTGTGTGTTGATCCTACCAATGCACCACAGGGCCCCCAATGCCAAGGCAGACAAGTATCAGTGCTGGTTTCTGTAGGATCTGCCTTCTCGGAGTTCATGGCAGAGGCCCATGTAGATACCCAGAGACAGTGGTGGGTGCTGGGGAGTGTGGATCTCTAGTGTGTAGAGGGAGGCTGAACCTACAGGGCCTGGCAGGGTGGGAAGGAGCTTTGCAGGGTGGCCTGTGTGCCTTTTCCTGGGCCTCCCCAACATTGCTGTGGAAGCTTCTGCTGCTCAGGGCCCCACAGGCTCCTCTTCTACTGTGGCCCTTCACTGCAAACATGCGTGTGGTAGTATACAGAGCGCTTGATTTCAAGTTGTCCACAGAGTCCCTCAATGCTCTCCTCTGAGCCAAACTTCCCTGGTGCCTCCTCCCTACATCCATACGCAAAAGGACACCTACTGCCCGCGCAGCCTGTCCCATGGCTCCATCCCACATACACTTTGTTTTGGTCATAAGGATTGGACCTAGGATTTCCCACATGCAAGGCAAAAGCTCAGCTGCTGAGTTGCTATCCCAGGCTATTTCAATATGATTTTGTATAAATGTGTTTTCTCTGTATGTAGTATGTCTGCGTAACATTTTTGCCTGGTATTGGTTGAGAGCAGAAAGGGTGTCAGGTCTCCTGGAACTGGAGCTACAAAGGGTTGGGAACCACCATGTGGGTGCTGAAAACTGGACCTGGGTGTTCTGGAAGAACATCGAGGAATCTTAACTGCTGAGCCATATCTCCAGCCCCATTTTTTTTTTTTTTTTTTAATTTGAAGTAGGGTCTTAGTAAGTTATCTAAGTCGTGGAGCCTGGCCTTGAACTCATTCTGTTACTCTGCCAGGCCTTGAATTTTCAGTCTTCTTGCCTTAGCCCCTCCAGTGCCTGGGATTACAGACCTGCATCTTACTTGTTCATTTGGGCATGGGCATGGTCAATGCCCCTTCCTCTGGAATTATCTCTCTCTCTCAGCTTCTGTGCTGCATGGGCTCAGGGTGTGCGCCTCTTCCTGCAGCAATGCCCACACTCTCCTCTAGCTCCTGTCTCCCCTCTCCTCCGCTGTCTGTTGTGTGAGCGCGAGGGCAGAGGCCGTTGCCTTCAGTGAGGGATTATAGCCTGTTCACACGGGTGCTGGGGATATGAGCTTTGGTCCTCTTGCTTACACAGCAAATATTCTACAACTGAGCCATCTCCCCAGTCCCTTCTTTAAAAATAACATTTCTTTGTCTATTTGTGAGTGTGTGTGTGTGTGTGTGTGTGTGTGTGTGTGTAAGAGACAGAGAAAGAGAGAGAGAGAGAGAGAGAGAGAGAGAGAGAGAGAGAGAGAGAGAGAGAGAGTTCCTATGTGCTACACACAGAGCTCATGTAGAGATTAGTGGACCTCCTTCAACCCTGTGAATTCCAGGGATTAAACTCACA
>NC_034590.1:118241055-118277419 GCF_900095145.1 Mus pahari | reverse complement strand
GTGTGTTTTTTTTAAGATTTGTTTATTTATTTTGTGTATATAAGTACATTGTTGCTGTCTTCAGACACACCAGAAGATGGCATCAGATCCCATTATCATTTTTTTTGCCTGTGTGTGTGTTAGTGTGTGTGTGTGTGTGTGTGTGTGTGTGTGTATGTGTGTGTGTGTGAAGTGTGTGCCTGGTGCACATGAAGTTCAGAGAAGAGCATTGGATTTTCTAGAACTGGAGTTCCGGACAGTTGTAAGCTGCCATGTGGGTGCTGGGAACTGAATCCAGCAACTGTGAAGAGCAGCCAGGGCTCTTACTGCAGAGCTCTCTCTCTAGCCCCGTGCGACTTAAGATTGTTCTAAGAAATCATAACCAAGGAATCAGAAATAGTTCCTCCTCTCCAGCTTTTGATGTTTCTGCCTTCTTTAGAAAGGAATAATATATTAGAAATTATCTATTATGTACTTATTTTAAAATTACTTTTGTGTGAGCGTGTGTGTGTGTGTGTGTGTGTGTGTGTGTGTGTGTGTGTATATGCGCGCGCACAGCCTGAGATGAGCATGTGGAGGTTCGAGGGCCACCCTGGAAGTCAGTTCTAACCTCCTACCTTGCTGAAGCTGGGTCTCTGGTTGTTTCTGTTGCTATACTGGCTACTCCAGAATTGCTGGCCCTCAAGCTTCCAGGCCGTTTCTATCTCCCATCTGCCTACAGATTGGGTCACCATATGTAGCTTTCCCACATGGGTTCTGGATAGCAAACCTGGGCATCAGGCTTGTGTGGGTACTGTTTCAACCCCTTGAGCCACTTCCCAAGCCCATATTATTTATTTAAAAGTGTCACTTTGCCTCTCAGGGACAATCCTACTGCCTCTGCCTTCTAAATGCTGAGTTTATGGCTATTTGTAAAATAGTTTCTTAATTATTTGTCTTGCTTTTATTCCCTGATGCTGAATAAAATACTCTGAAAAAAGCAACTCAAAAAAAGGGAGGGTTTTATTCTAGCTCACAGCTCAGAGTACCATCCATCAATCCAGGGGAGTCAGGGTAGGAGATTGAAGCAATGGGTCACATCACACCCACAGCTAGGAAGAAGAGCAACGACAGGATGCCCCTGGGGCTCAGTTCTAAGCTCCACTTTACACAGTCCAGGATCTCCTGCCCAGCGAGTGGTGCTCTGCCCCCACAGTGGGGGGATCTTCCCATATCAACTAACATAAAGTAATTTCTACACACATGCCCAGAGTCCCATCCCCTGGGTGCTCTAGTATAGTCAGTTAGATAACACGGACCACCACAGTATTGTACAATCGTGTTTACAGGACTGGGCATGGAGCCCAGAGGTAGAAGAGCTACCTAGCCTGTGTAAGACCCTAGGTTGATCCACAGCGGCAGATAGATCAAGTACAAAAGTCCTTGTTTGGGGTTGGGGTGAAGGTCCTGAGAAACCACTCTGACCCCTCCAAAGTTTGCTACTACTCAGTAGGGTCTGGCTGGGGCGGCACCGGTCTCGCCTGTGTGCTCTGAGGCTTTGGTTTCTCCCACCTCCTGTGGGCTCTGCCTGCTCTCACTGCCCCTTCTGCTCCTCCTGAGCCTCTGCTGGTGTCCAGCCCAGTCTACCACTGCCTCCCAGTGACTAGGACACCCCTGCTTCTCCACCACCCTTGCCTGGTCTCTGAGACAGCAGGCAGCTTTGTGCGGTCTCCGCACGCACGTCCTCAGCACAGCAGCAAAGGCAATCTCCGCCTCACTCCTCCTACCCTGGGCTCCTATTCTCTAGGAAAGGTGGATTTGAACAATGCAGGGTGTTACCTCAGTATTTGCTTTCTTTCTTACTTATCTACTTATTTAAAAGACTGATTTCTTTTATGTGAGTACACTGTAGCTGTCTTCAGACACAGCAGAAGAGGGTGTCGGATTCCATTACAGATGGCTGTGAGCCACCACGTAGTTGCTGGGAATTGAACTTACAAAGAACAGCAGACAGTGCTCTTACCACCGAGCCATCTCTCCAGCCCCTTTCTATTTCTTGTGTGTTGCTGTTTTGCCTGTATGTACATATGTATGAGGGTGTCGGGTCCCCTGGAACTGGAGTTACAGACAGTTGTGAGCTCTCATGTGGGTGCTGGGAATTGAACCTGGGTTCTTTAGAAGAGCAGCCAGTGCTCTTAACCATTGGGCCATTTCTCCAGCCCCTTATTTTGTCTTCTAGCTACAGAGCCTGCTGTCCTGGAACTCACTTATAGTCCAGGTTGGCCCCAGACTAGAAGCGTTCCTTCTGCTTTAGCCTCCTAAGTGCTATACCTGGCAGGCGTGGGCCACATTTACTGTTGTGTGTGTGCTGGAGCTGGAGCCCAGAGCCTGTATGTGCTAGGCAAGTTCTCTGCCATTCTGCTAAATTCAAGCCTATAACGTACCTTCTGTATAATGAAGTTCTCTCTCCCTATCTTTTTCTCTGCCTTCCTCCTTCCTTCCTTCTCTCCTGCTATCAGTGGCATCTCACTTGTTACCTATGATAGTCTTGAACTTAGGCCAAAGCCATCCCTCTGCCTCAGTCTGTTGGATAGCTGGGATTTCTGTGTGCACGTATTTTGTGACCTCGCAGTTTTGCACACAGCTACTGGTTGTCACACAGCACACACATTTCTGAGTCTTACTAATCTAGTGGTGTTTATAGTGTTTGGTGAAAGCAACATGGCTATGTCTACAAATAGTAACATGTAAACAGTGTTCTTAGCAGAACCCACAATCGCTGTGTTCCTATTTCCTTTCATGGTCAAAGTTCTTTGGAGCAGATAGGCGACATATGCGGTGTCGTGGGTTGAACCAGGGCGTGCCGGGCTGGGTTCCTCCCCCTCTGAGCTCTACCTATACACAAGAGAGGCTGCAAAGGGCTCCCTGGACATTCCTCGTCCTGTGACTGCTGCTGGGTTTTGCACAGGAGATCCTAACCCAGGTCTTCCTCCCAGTACCCAGCCCAGTCCGGCTCTCAGAGCAGGTGGACAAAACCAGGCCTGGTGGTGGAAGCCCAGCAGTATGGGAGGCTGAAGCTAACTAGCAATCATAATACTGATGGTTAGTATTAGCATGATATACATGCATACATAGATCTATCTATAGCTTAGTGGGGTCAAACTATTTTTCCAATATCTGTGGAGGTGGGACTGAGGAAGCTCCAAGAAGGCTAGGCTAACAGCTCCAGGTCCTGGTCTAGGAAGAGAAGAGCTCCTTTGCTTAGCTACTACTGTCTCCTGTACTTCAAGCCATCTTTAGGTAACTAGTAACTTCCTACCCAGTGTACATTTTTCTTCCCCTCTCTCCCTCCTTCCCTCCCTCCCACCTTCCTCCCTCCTTCCCTCTCTCTGTTGTGTGTGTGTGTGTGTGTGTGTGTGTGTGTGTGTGTGAGAGAGAGAGAGAGAGAGAGAGAGAGAGAAATCGAGAGTAAAAGGAGAGACTCACTGTGTATTCCTTGATAGTTTGTAACATGCTATTTAGACCAGGCTAACTTTGAAAGATTTATTTATTTATTTATTTATTTATTTATTTATTTATTTATTTATTTAAGTAACTGTAGCTGTACAGATGGTTGTGAGCCTTCAATGTGGGTGTTGGAAATTGAATTTTTAGGACCTCTGCTCACTTTGGTTGGCCCCGCTCACTCAGTCCCTGCTTGTTCTGGCTCAAAGATTTATTTATTATTATTATTATACATAAGTACATTGTAGCTGACTTCAGACAATCCTGAAGAGGTCGTCAGATCTCATTACAGATGGTTGTGAGCCACCATGTGGTTGCTAAGATTTGAACTCAGGTCCTTCAGAAGAACAGCCAGTGCTCTTACCCGCTGAGCCATTTCCCCAGCCCCCAGCTAACTGAATCCACAGAAATCCTCCTGCCTCTGCTTCCTGAGTTTGAATACTGGCATTAAAGGGGTGCAGTACCACACTGTGGTGCAGGCCTTTACTTCCAGCACTTGAGAAGCAGAAGCAGGTGGATCTCTGTGAGTTTTAAAGCCATCCTGGTCTAAATGGTGAGTTCCAGGACAGCCAGGGCTACATAGTGAGACCCTGTCTCAAAAACAAGCGCAGCAGCAGCAGCAACAACAACAACCAACAACAACGACGACGACAACAACAACAACAACAACATGGTCTCCTTCTGTACTCCAGGCTATTCTAGGATTCACTATGTCACTCAGGCTGGTCTGGAATTTGTGATAATCCTCCTGCCTCAACCTCCCAAATTATGGGATTACAGGGATAAGTCACCATACCCCACTAGTTCCAATCCTTTCCCACTAGAATCATCAGTGTGTGGTTGGGACGCAGCACACAGACTGGGCTGAAGTAGGACCTCTTCCATTAATAACAAAAGCCAGTTGTGGTGGCCCCAGGCTCAGCAGCACTTGGCAGTTGGTTTCTTTTCCAGTGCAGCCACCATGCTGTCCCACAGCATCCATTGCTGTGTAATTTGCATGCCACCAGCTCCACCAATCTTGAACAGTTTGGCTTTGGTATTTTTTATTTTTTTAAAAACAGGGTTTTTCTGTATATCCCTGGCTGTTCTGGAACTCACTTTGTAGACCAGACTGGCCTCGAGCTGAGAAACCCGCTTGCCTCTGCCTCCCAAGTGCTGGGATTAAAGGCGTGCACCACTGCCTGGCTGGCTTTGGTCATTATTGTGCATGGTGCACAACCACCATCACATCCAGTTTTAAAACATTTTTGCTGTTGCAGAGAATTCTCTTGCATTCATTTCTAGTTTTCTGCCCTTAACACCCAGCCGGAGAACCAGCAGGTCTGACTTCTCCTGTGACCTTGATTCACACTTCCCAGTGACTAATGGAGTCCGGCTCTCTTTTAGCCATTTCTGCTGATACTCTTGCCAGTGTCTGTACAGTCTTCCTTACTAATTTGTGGATACGCTCTATGCACTTTGCATTATTTGTCAGAGAGAGAACATGCTCCTGAATTTACTTCTCCACTCCATATGTTGCCTTAAATTCCCTTGCATTTTGACAAGGTTTCTCTGAGTAACTGTCTTGGAACCCACTCACTAGACCAGGCTGGACTCAAACTCACAGAGCTCTCTGCCTGCCTCTGCCTCCCAAGGGCTGGGATTAAGCGCATGCGCCACCACACCCCACTTGCCTTTTAATTCTCTTATGGTTTGAGAAACCATTCTGCTCTGCCATTGTGTTTGTGTGTGTAATGGTCCTAGGTGGCCCAAGCTGACCTCAGTTGCAGATATTGATCCCCCTGCTTTCCCTTCCGAAGTACTGGATCCTGGCCAAGCACGCTAGGCTCAGTTTCATGCAACACTGGGAACTGAACCAAGGACTTTGCGCATTCAAGGATGCCTCTCTTCTCTTTGCCTGTTTCTCTCTCTCTCTCTCTCTCTCTCTCTCTCTCTCTCTCTCTCTCTCTCTCTCTCTCTCTGTGTGTGTGTGTGTGTGTGTGTGTGTGTGTTGTTAATTATTCTTTTTCTTTCATTAACTTATTTATTCATTCACCTTACATCCTGATTGTAGCCTCCCTCCTTTTGCTCCCTCCTTTTTCATTCGGGTCCCCCAAGAACTGAACCGGGAAGGTGGGGCTGTCATCTGTTGCCTGCTTGTAGATCCTGTTCCCTGAGATGTCTTGTCCTGCCACAGAGGGAGAGTGATTTGCCTAGACCTGCAGTGATTTGATGTGGCACAGTTGGGTGATACCCTGGGGGAGGGGTTCCTTCTTATTGCCTGTTTGATGCCCTTGCTCTCAGGCCTGGTGGGCCTCAGAGTGTCCCTGCTCCTTGATTTTAGAGTCCTTTCACTTCTTCTTCCCTTTGGTGGCCCATTGTCATCCTGCAGGACTCTGCCCCACAAGTCAGTTCCTAGAGGAGATGTTGGAGTGCTTTCCTGTGACCTGTGTGAGCTTCCCCAGGGGAAACTGTCTTCCTTCTACTCTGAGAGCACTTCATTCAGGGGTGGTCCCCCTCCTCCCTTGCCTGTCCTCACAGGAGGCTGACCTGTAGCTTCTGGCACGGTAGAGCAGAAGTTCATAGAGAGCTGCGCTGCCTAGGCTGCAGGCAGGTCAGCAGGGTAGAGATGGGGTCTGCTGCCCACGTGGCGGAGCATGGCCATCCAGGACAGGAGCCATCTGACTAGCTGAGCCTCCCCTTCTCCTGCTGCTCCAGACAGACCCGGTGCGGCTGACCCAGCTGTATGAGCAGGCCCGCTGGGACTTACTGACAGAGGAGATCGACTGCACCGAAGAAGAGATGATGGTGTTTGCTGCCCTGCAGGTTCCTGGGGCCAGGGGCTGATGGGGGTACAGGGTCAGAAGGCCTCCCGGAAGTGGGTCTATTTCCAAAGAAGTCCTTCTGCTTTCTCTCCTCCCCAGGGTACTTCATAGGTGCTCTGTGGGACAGATGGGCCTTAGACTCAGCTCTAACTAACTGTGTGTTCCTAGTACCACATCAACAAACTGACCCTGAGTGGGGACGTGGGTGAGCTGGCCTCTGGGGACCTGGGACTGGATGACCTGGATGCAGCCCTGAACAACCTGGAAGTGAAGCTGGAGGGGTCAGCACCCTCAGATATGCTGGTGAGGAGGGCCTTGAGCCTGGGACTAGGGGTGGAGTCAGGGCCAGGAAGGGGATCAAGGCTTCCTCTGACCTATCTCCCCCCCCCCCCCAGGATAACCTCACCACCATCCCAGAGCTCAAGGACCATCTCCGGATCTTCCGGTAAAGTGTAGGGCCTGCCTGGAGGGAGTGCAGGAGGGGGAAGGCAGGGAGGCCATGGCTCACAAGCTTCCGGCTCTCCTCAGGCCCCGGAAGTTGACCCTGAAGGGCTACCGCCAGCACTGGGTGGTATTCAAGGACACCACACTGTCCTACTATAAGAGCCAAGATGAAGCACCGGGGGACCCTATCCAGCAGCTCAACCTCAAGGGTAAGGGAATTCGGGTATCGACTGCTCTCAGCCTGCTTCCTCCTTAGGGTCCCCCGGCTGGGTACTATCTGCCCCGAGGAAGCTGTAGGTGGTGAGTCAGGCTTTCAGACAGGAGCCTCTTACAGAGCTGCCTCCTTTTTCTTGCAGGCTGTGAGGTGGTCCCTGATGTCAATGTCTCTGGCCAGAAGTTCTGCATCAAACTCCTGGTACCCTCACCAGAAGGCATGAGTGAGATCTACCTGAGGTGCCAGGATGTGAGCAGGCTGGACCAAGGGGGGAACAGGAGTGAGGAGGCAGGGGGTAGGACTAAAATGGCACTCAGCGCTTACCACCTCTCCGTCCTTGCTCCAGGAACAGCAGTACGCACAGTGGATGGCTGCCTGCCGACTGGCCTCCAAGGGCCGCACCATGGCGGACAGCAGCTATGCCAGCGAGGTGCAGGCCATTCTGGCCTTCCTCAGCCTGCAGAGGGCAGGCGGTAGCAATGGAGGCTCAGGGAACAAACCTCAGGGTCCTGAAGCCTCTGCTGAGGGCCTTAACCCCTACGGCCTCGTGGCTCCTCGATTCCAGCGAAAGTTCAAGGCCAAGCAGGTACCCGAGGAAGTGGAGATGGGAACCACCACATTTTCCTATCCACCCTTGACCCCTGGACCTCCAACAGCATACTCTTCCTTAGGGAATCCTTGTAGCCACTCCTTCCTAATCCTGCCATGTCCCAGACCCCTCTCTGGAAGGGTCCTGGGGCCATTGTAGGACCTGATTCAGTCACATCTGCACTTTGGAGGCACCACAATGGTCGCTTTCTCTTGTTCAGGACCAGTGTACTGTGCCTTCAGTCAGCAGGGCAGACAGGTGGGGGGAATCTCAGGGACTTTGTCAATTCCTTACTAATATGACCCTACAGCTCACCCCAAGGATCCTGGAAGCTCACCAGAATGTGGCCCAACTCTCACTGACCGAGGCCCAGCTGCGCTTCATCCAGGCCTGGCAATCGTTGCCTGACTTTGGCATCTCCTATGTGATAGTGAGGTAGGACTCCAATCCGGCCAAGCACTCTCTGCCCTCACTCGCTGCCAGACGTGGTGCTCATACACCAAGTGGGCCCCGGGCACACAACCCAATGTCTCCCTTCCCTGTTCTGTGGGTACCTCTCCCTGGGGGTTCTGTGTATTCTCCAGCGTGCACTGTCATAAATAGAAACCCATGCCAGGCAAGCAGAAGACTCAAGGCTTATCCTAGCTCTGTTCTGGATCTTTCCGTCTCTGGGCCTTGGCCAGCTGTCCTACAGAATGGCTCCTGTGGGAAGGTGTTATAGGGAGCACCTGTCTGCAGAGCGATGGATGACCTGGTTGATGATGACATATACATCAGCAATCATCACTTGGAGACACGCACTATTTGCTTAATGTTGCCAAATGCTATTCTGATGCCCCACACCTTGGGTGAACTTGTGTATTTGAGGGTAACCTCAGGGGCTGCCCAACTTGTTTTCCCTTTTTACATTTTTTAAAAAGGATTTATTTATTTATTTTATATGAGTACACTGTAGCTGTCTTCAGACACACCAGATGAGGGCGTCATATCCCATTACAGATGGTTGTAAGCCACCATGTGCTAGGAATTGAACTCAGGACCTCTGAAGGAAGAGCAGTCAGTGCTTTTAACAGCTGAGTCATCTCTCCAGCCCTCTTTTGTACATTTTTAAAGATTTAGTTCTGCCAGCACATGCCTTAAATCCCAGACCTTGGGAGGCAGAGGCAGGTGGATCTCTGAGTATGAGGCCAGCCTGGTCTACAGAGTGAGTTCCAGGACAGCTGTGACTACACAGAGAAATTGTTTTGGAAAACAAACAAAAAAAGGTTTAGTTTTTAGTGTATGAATGTTTTCCTGCCTACGTATGTATGTCCGTCCTGCTTATGGTGCCCACAGGGGCCAGAAGAGGCACCAGTCTCCCTGGAACTGGAATTGTGAGGCACCACATGGGTGCTGGGACCCAAACCTGGGTCTTCTGCAAGTGTTCTTAACAGCTGAGCCATCTCTCTGGCTCCTCTATTTTACACAGTCCATGTATTTGTGTGTGCACGTGTGGAGGTCAGAGACAACTTACAGGAACCTGGTTCCCTCCTTCTGCCTCCTTCTGCCACGTGGGCCCTGGGGATAAACTCAGGTCATTAGGCTTGAAGGTGGCTGAGTCTTCTTGCTGGTCCTATTTTTTTCTTTATTCATATTTATTTGTGTATGAGTGTATGCATATGTGTATGTCTGTGCACCACATGGTCCATGGGGCCCTTGGAGGCCAGAAGGCATTGGAGCCCCCTGGAGCTGGAGTTACAGGTGATTGTGAGCCGCCATGTGGGTGCTGGGAACTGAACCTGGGGCCTCTGCAAGAACACCCAGTGTTCTTAATTGTTGAGCCATCTCTCCAGCATTCCCCCCTTTTTTTTCTTAATGTTATTTTAAATCTGTGTGTACCCACATACATGCTGTGGCCCTTAGGCCAATCTTTACCTCTTGTTTGAGATAAGAGTTCTTACTGTCCACCAGGCTAGCTGGCCCTGGACTCTCCAGTCCCTGCCTCTCATCTATCGTGGAGGCACACTACAGATGCATTAGAGTTGCAAGGGCTCTGTGTTTTCACACATGCGTGGCAAGGGCTTTACCCACTGAGCAGTCTCTCCCAGCCTTTCTGCCTTGTTTTTGAGACAAGGTCTCATATTGGCCTGGAATTCACAGGGAGGGTGGGCGGGCCAGACAACACGCCCCAGGGATCACAAGCACTTGTGGATCTCTCTGTGTGCAAGGCAGGTGCTCTATTGGCTTAGGCACTGTCCCAGCCCTGCCTGCTTCTGAGACAGAGTTTCTTTCACCATGTATGGAAGTCTGACGGGAACTCCTGCCTCAGCCCCTTCGCTGGGATGATAGACCTTCAGTACCATACCTGGTTAGCATAAGCCCAGGGACAATCCCATTTTTTTCAAAGTAAGACCTTAAGGCTAAGAGACACTGAATGGCTGGATGGATGGCTGCCTCGGGCTGAGCAGCTGCAGAGCTGCAGCCCTGGGGCAGGCAGGTGAGGCTGTGCCCCACCTTGAGGTCCCTGCAGCAATAAACACATGGGGTGTGTTCTGGGGCCATATACAGTATAGCTCTCACTCACATCTCTCTCCCTGGAAACCAGGTTCAAGGGCAGCAGGAAAGATGAGATCCTGGGCATTGCCAACAACCGACTCATCCGGATCGATCTGGCCGTGGGTGATGTGGTCAAGACCTGGCGCTTCAGCAACATGCGGCAATGGAATGTCAACTGGGATATACGGCAGGTAGGCCCCAAGGGAGGTCAGGGACAGGGACAGGTAGCTAGCTCAGACCCAACCAGGGCAGGGCAGAGGCTGCTGCTTGTTGCCCCAGCCCGCTGGACCTGTGACAACCCACCTGCAGGTGGCCATCGAATTCGATGAACACATCAATGTGGCCTTCAGCTGTGTGTCCGCTAGCTGCCGCATCGTGCACGAGTACATCGGGGGCTACATCTTCCTGTCTACCCGAGAGCGGGCCCGAGGGGAGGAGCTGGATGAGGATCTGTTCCTGCAGCTTACAGGAGGCCACGAGGCCTTCTGAGGGCAGCCCCTGCTCCACTCACCACCTCCAGGGACCTCCCAAGGCCACACCCACCCGAACTCACTGCTCCATCACTCCTGGGGTGGACCCTGCTGGGCACCCTCACTTGTTGTCACCAGGCAGGCCAGGGCCATCCTGGGGTAGGTACTACCACCAACCAACCTAGGGATGATGGGCCCTGAGCCACACAGAGCCCCTCCTCTTGCCCTGTTGGCAGAAACTCACACCCCTGACCTATATGTAGTCCCTAAGCACACGATGAATGCCAGACATGGATGAGGAACAAGAAGTCCTGGTTTGAAGCTGGACTTTCTTTTTGCGTCTGTTTCAGTTATTTTAATAAATAAATATTTTATTGTTGGATCTTTCTTCCTCCTCCTCTGGAGCTGAGCTTGGAGCCACTCTGAGTCTCTGTCTCTTTCTCACCAGCCAAGGAGAGAGGTTTTCCTGAGGTGGAGACAAAAGTTGCTAAGAGAAAGGAACCTTTGCCTAAGGTGGGGAGCTTCCAAAGAGCTTGAGGGCAGAAGGGCACAGACTTCAGGCCAGGGTGGGTGGTGGTTTGGTTCTCACGGGTAGGTCGCAGCTGCAGGGCCTCCTTGAAGTACTTGGGAAGCAGGAAGCCTTCGGCATTCCCTGGAGTCAGGATCACACCATTGGCAGAGCAGAAGAAAGGGATTCCGTCTGCTCACAGAGATTGACCATGTGACTGTGCCCTTCCATGACAGACCCGGGAGAGCCAGCCCCTGCAGGGCCCACACCTACCTGTGAGGGCTAGGGGTCCATCGATCAACACTGCCACCTCACAATTTGGACGAATGCCTGCAGGGACAACTAGAATGGGGACCTCTGGTGGGGTGGGGAGATACTGCCCCATGTAAGGCTATGTGGTGGCCGCTCATAAAAGAAGCTGTGACCCTTGGTGGGGGACCTGGGAGGAGAGAATAGGTGATGGTGACACTGACCGCTGATGACACCAGGGTCCCCAGGCAATCCTGAGGCCAAGTGGATGTGCGTCCTTCCTTGGCGTGACAAGCCCTTCAGTAAAATAGATGGCCAGTGCTTCCAGAATGTACCATGGACGAGTGTCAAGGGCAGGGCTTGTGGTGTCTCCAGGGGCGTCAGTTCCAACTCAGGGACCTGCAGGTGAGTGTGGGTGTGGGCAGCAGTGAGACGTCTTTCATGAACTGGAGTCCCACCCGCCTCCCCACCCGCCCCTCGGCACCCACTTGTAGGGAGTGGCCCTGATTGGCCCTGATGAGGGGCCCAGTGCTTGGCTCGCCTGGCTGCAGGGTAAACCGCTGCTTTTCGTTGGTAGCCACCACGAGCTGCACATCCTCAATGGAGAAGCGGTGGAACTGGGGCAGCTGCAGGAGGGCTTGCAGGGGCACGAAGCCATCTGCAGGTAGCCAGGTGGGGGTACGCTCAGGAGGCGGAGCCCAGGCAGCTGGAACCAGGCTCGGCCTGGGAGATCACCAGTTGCTTGCTCCCTGTGACTTTCAGGAAGGCTTTCCTTCTGGGGTCTCTAGATGTTTGTTTTTTTTTCCTCCCCCACCACTAGACAGGGTTTCTCAGTGTAGCCCTGGCTGTCTTGGAACTTGCTCTGTAGACCAGGCTGCCCTGAAACTCAGAGATCGGCCTGCCTCATGACAGTTGGGATAAAAGGTGTGAGCCACCCCCCACCCCCCAGCCCTTGTTTTGTTTTTTTCCCTGTGCTGGGAATGGAAGGAAGCCAGGAAGCCGGGCCTTTGCACCAGCTAGGAGAGAGCTGTACTAAGGAGATGCATTTCTGCCCGGGTCTCTCTTTATTTAACTTACATGGGAAGGTGCCCGCTTCATGGTGGGCATATTGGTAGGTGCCTATAAGCCTAGCACTTGAGAGGGGCAAGCAAAAGAATCAAGAGTTCAAGATGAGGCTAGCTTTTGAGGCCAGCCTGGTCTACAAAGTGAGTTCCAGGACAGCCAAGGCTACACAGAGAAACCCTGTCTCGAAAAAACAAAAAACAAAAAACAAACAAACAAAAAAAGATGAGGCTAGCTTAGCCTACATGACATCTTGTGCCCCCCCCCAAAGAATGGGGCTTTCTAGATGGTGCCACAATTAAGAGCACTGGCTGTTCTTTGTAAGGACCCGGGGCTGGATCCCAGCACTCACACGGCAGCTCCCACCCACCTGTAATTCCCGTTCTACAGGATGCAATGCTCTCATCTGGCCTCTACAAGAACCAAGTATGCATGTGGTGCAGGCAAAACACTCATGCACATAAAAAATAAAAAACACTACAAAAAGAAAACAGAACAGTGTGCCTGCTTCAGGGAGCGTAATAAGGCAAGCACTCAGTATCTGGCCCAGAGCGGACAGTCAGTAAACATCAGTTGTTCAGTAGGCCCCTCTGTCCATCCTTGGGAAGTGTTAAGGGGCCAGTTGGTCGAAAGAGACATCATGAGGTCCAGCCTAGACAGGGGCTCCTCTTCCAGGGGGTATGAAAGAAGTTCTGGGCCTTGTTTTTCCTGTACATTTGGAGGGTGTGTCTATTTTGCATTCCTCTTGGGGCAATGTTAAGTCGAGGAGACAGAGGTTCCAGTTGCTCTCTGGGTTCCCACCATTCCTCCCAGCCCCCAGCATGGTTACTTACCAGCTCGCATGGGAAGTCCCAGCTTCAAGGCTCCGTGGCGAAGGGCATAGGACAGGGCCTTAGACAGCTGCACATTTCGGTCCTGAAAGAGTCCAGTGATGGCCTGGGTTTCAGTAGCCAGCCCAGAATGTCCTACTGCTAAGGCAGGCCAGAACAGCTCCCACGGTGCTGCAGTCTACCCCACCAAGAAGCTAAGAGGGTCTCTCCTATGTCCTCTCGTTGTGGGTAAGGCTGGAAAGGTACGCACCTGTTCCCGGGGTCTATGAGTCCTTCTACCTTCCTGCCTCCTTCCTCTAGGGGCGTTCATGATCAAGACCTGTAGGGAGCAGGGAGGGTGGGTTCTCCGCCCGGAAAGCTCAGGATAAGAACCTTACTGCTCATCCCACCCTAGTTCACGCAAGGGAACTTAAGGCCCAGCGGGCGAGATTTGCTCAAGGTCACACTGGCAGCCTCGAGGCCCGAGGGATCCGGAACAGACCCCGGGCCCTGAAATCAGATCGCAGCACGGCTGCCCGGGGCACGGGGCTGGCGTGCGCGTTGACAGGAAGGCCGGCCGGCATAGAACTCAACTGCGGAGGGCGGGATCCCGGCCCGAACACGGACTGGCCAATGGGAAGCCACGAAAGAAAGGGGCGGGTACTTCCGCTTGGGGAAAGGGGTGGACTTTGAGGGCCGGGCCAGCCGCTAAATTCTGAGATCAAGCTTCCAGATCCTGGGAGTGGATCAAGCGTGTCCAGGTTGGAGGTACAACTCCTGGGTTTGGGGGTCTTGAGACTTTTGGAGACCTAGTGCTGCTGGGTGGTAGGGTTGCCAGAGGCTTTAGGGGTTTGGGGCAGCAGGATTCCAGGGCGCTTGCTGAGCTCAGTACTCTTGCTGGAATGATGCTGGCAATAAGTAGTCAGGGATCTGCCAAAGGGCTGGGGAGCACTCAGGAGTTCTGTGGAAGAGAGGGTCAGCTCGTTTCCTAGAGTGACAGGATGGCCATCTGTGTCCTCTGCCAGAGCTGCCCTGTCAGACTATGGACCCCGAGGTGTCCCTGCTGCTCCTGTGCCCTCTTGGGGGACTTTCCCAGGAGCAGGTAGCAGTGGAGCTGAGCCCGGCTCATGACCGTCGTCCATTGCCGGGAGGAGACAAGGCCATCACTGCCATCTGGGAGACTCGGCAACGGGCCCAACCTTGGATCTTTGATGCTCCCAAGTTCCGCCTTCACTCAGCTACACTGGCGTCCAGCTCGCCTGAGCCACAGCTGCTCCTGCACCTGGGTCTAACTTCCTACCGGGACTTCCTAGGCACCAACTGGTCCAGCTCAGCCTCCTGGCTGCGACAGCAGGGCGCTGCAGACTGGGGTGACAAGCAAGCCTATCTGGCAGACCCACTGGGGGTGGGTGCTGCACTGGTCACAGCTGATGACTTCCTTGTCTTCCTGCGCCGCTCTCAGCAGGTAGCTGAAGCACCCGGACTGGTGGATGTACCCGGTGGGCACCCTGAACCTCAGGTAAGATGACTGGCGAGGTTCAAGGGCTCAAAATCCAAGCACTCCTGGTTCTGACTTCATCTTCTCGTAAAGGGAAAACCGGCTTGGTATTTCTGAGCCTGCGGGCGCCCATGCTGCATGCTCTGCTAGAGGGCTGTCCAGGAGAATGTGGGGCCCAGCTGAGCACAGCCCATGACTCTTCACCACTACTGGGAGGAGACAAAGTGCTCACTGCCATCTGGGAGCCCCAGCCATAAGTCTAAGCTGGAACACACCTATGGAAGCTAGGGAACATGGGAGGAGAGCCTGAAGGGACGAGACCTTTTCTTATCCGATCCTAGCTAGGCTTCTGATTGCTCTCCTTGGAATAGGTGGGCCTGGGTAAGGGATGGCCAGGACTCACACACCGAGTCTGCCCTGGGCCCCATGGCCAGCGAGAGAATAGCAGCGGTGTGGGAAGTGGCATAGATGAAGTCTGAGCCTCAGCTTTTCACAGGCCCTGTGCTCTGGTGGCATCCCCCGGCACAAGGACCTCCCAGGGGAGCTGGTGGTGCGAGAACTCTTCTCCAGTGTCCTACAGGAGATCTGTGATGAGGTAAGCCATCAGAGCCCCAGACGTCGTGGAGAGTATGGGTAAGAGGGTAGAACTGGCTAGAAATCCACAGGTCTGGGCCAGAGTGAGTCTGCATGACCCTCGCTGGCGTTGAGGAAGAGTGTGGTGTTGAAACTGGGCCCGTGATTCTCTGATGCTCAGGTTCTCCCCACCCCCGACCCCATCCCCAGTGGAAACAATGAAAACTGGCGAGTCTGTGTTTGCTGAAAAGTAATGAATGAAGAGTGTGTTGCTGAGTCAGCCTCACTCGGGTACAAGGACTTCCCTGGATATCTGGTCCATTTCTCATCTGTAAAACGAACACACCCAGAACCTGTAGAGTTATGGGGAACTTGACTGAAAAGACACATGCGAGGGTCACAGCCACTGAGGACTGGGGGTACACTCGCTTTGGTCGGCTGTTTGCCTCTCAGCCTTCCTAGTGCTGTGACCCTTTAATACAGTTCCTCATGTGGTGGTGACCCCGACTGTGTGATATTCATTGCTGCTTCATAACTGTCATTTTGCTACTGTTGCATCATAATGTAAATGTCTGTGTTTCCCCGTGGTCTTAGGCAACTCCTGTGAGAAGGTTATTAGACCCCCTACCCCAAGAGGCCACCCCCCACAGGTTGAGAAACACTGGTTTAACGTATACAAGCCCGGGTTTTGTACCATGTGAACTACCATGATGTACACCTGGAGTCCCAGCACTCAGGAGGTAGGGGTAGAGGCAGAAGGATCAGAAATTCAAAGTTATCTTTGCTAAATATTAAGTTTAAGGATAGCCTAGGTTACTACAACAAGGCCCTGTCTCAACAAAAACAAACAGAAACACCAAACCAAACCAACCAATCAGGTCACTGAGATGCCAGCCTGACAGGTAGGACTCCCCGCCACAGGTGAACCTGCCACTGCACGCCTTGAGCCAGCCACTGTTGTTGGGAATCGCTTGCAATGAGACCAGCGCGGGCAGAGCCAGTGCAGAGTTCTATGTCCAGTGAGTGGGTTCCCGGGCACAGGATTCTGGGTGCGATGGGTAGGGAAGGAGTGGGTTTAAGGCACCTGGCATTTTGCAGGGGTCCTAGGAGGTGTGGATATCCACCAAGCCACACTCATGTTTTTGTCTAGGTGCAGCCTGACTTCAGAGGAGGTCAGGACTTATTACCTGAGTGGGGGACCCGAGGCCCACGAGTCTACAGGAATCATCTTTGTGGAGACGCAGGTGTGGAGTAGAGACCTTCTACGTGTCTGGTTATGGGGGTAGGGATATCCAGGTGAGGTAGAGGACTCCCAGTCTCCCAGAGTTTCCTGAGGCACAGAGCTTGGCTCTTCCTAAGGGAAAAGCCCGAGGACAGGGACAGTCTAGGAGTTCTAAGGTGTGGCAACTCTGGGCACAGGGAATCCCTGGACGAAGGGAGGCCTGATGTCTGGGTCTCATTGATTTCCCACAGAGGGTACAAAGACTGCAGGAGACGGAGATGTGGGCACAACTCTGCCCCTCGGCCAAAGGCGCCATCCTCCTCTACAATCGCCATCCACCTCTACAGTCAGGTGCTGGGAAGTCCCACCTGAGTCACCCTGGGGCCCCAGCCCTATCACTGCAGTTCTGAAGACAATAAAGGACTTTATTCTTGTATTCCGTTAGCTTCTGCTGCTTTCCTAGGAGTCTGGGGTCCTATGAGAGAACCCGGGATGGATGACAGGGGCTGATCACGGTGGCAGAAAGGGAACAAAACAATAAGCCCCATGGTGCGACCTCTGTGTCCCTCTTGGCTGGGGAAAGCGGGTCACGGCGTTATGAAGACACCTCTGCGAACCGTACCTCGCTGCTAAAAGGGAGAGGGTGGGGCACAAGACCTTCCTGGAGGTCAAGCTCTGCTCCCACCCCCGCCTCTTCGGTTTGACAGCCGTACCTTTCAGCCGTCCCAATGCTTCCGCTTCGCGGGCCCCGGCGTCCTAGGCCAATGAGCATATGGGGGCGGGTCCTTTGATGCACATTATCCTCATCTCGCCCAATAAGCGTGGCCTGAGCGTCTACCCCAATGAGGGATCAGGGGCGGGGCCTTCATAGGCGCAGGAAATGGCGGCGACCAAGGAGCCTGTGAGTGGGGCAGGGGCGGGGCTTGGCTGTGTCTCCACCTTCGCACGCCCCCTATCGCTTTGGGTGAGAAGGGGTGTCCACAGTGCCGAGCCGGTGGTCCAGACTTGGAGGGTGATGCTGGAAGGCCTAGGGCACCCCTTGTCTGGTTCTTAGTAAAGAGGCCTTCCCCGAATGTGCCTTTGTGGGAAACTGAGGCAGGTTCCTTCCTTCTGCCCCGGTCCCCGAAGTCCGGCCCGATTGACACCCAATGGACTTTTGGGGGCCTCCCTTTCCCAGCTGCCTGCCCGCCGTCGTCATGCCGTCCCTGTTGTTCCAGCTGCCCCTGCGCCTATGCCGGCTGTGGCCGCGTAGCCTTTCCATCCGACTTCTCACAGCCGCCACAGGGCAGCGGTGAGTTGAGCCCCAGAATTTGGCCATGTTCAGTGGCTTTTCTCTTGAGAGCCCACCTTGCGTCTTGAGATAGTCGTCTCTGATAGGCACTTAGTATCAATAGCTAAGAACTGACGTCCAAGATTAAGTAAGTTAAGTGACAGATCGGGAATCTGAGCTCAGGTCTGCTCTTTCCATAGCTCTGTCATGTTGTCAGGCTTCACTGTGCATACACTGGGAAAGAGGAGGTTGAGTACAAAGATTTAGATTTCTGGGCTTGAATCTGGATGCTGGTCCTCCGGCATTCAATGAAGTGGGGGCATGGGAATCTGCCTTTTGCTTTGAGATGGAGTTTTCCTATGTGACCCAGGTAAGCCTCCATAGTCGATCTCTGGCATGTCTAGAGTTCCGGCGCAGCCTCCATGCCTGGCTTGCAAATCCTTTCCTTGGGTGCTGGCACTGGCAGTGGCGCACAGGACTGCTTGCATAAGAAGCCAGGACTTTTCTGACACAGGGTGCTCTGACTTCCTAGGCTAGTCACAAACTTGCTTGTAGTTAAGGGACCTTGAGTTTCTGACTTTGTCTCCACCTCCTAAATGCTGGGATTACTGGTCAACATCACCTCATATCACAAAACCTGCTGTTTTAAAGAAGTTTTTAGGGGCTGAAGGGAAGGATGTCTTAGAGATTAAACGCACTTGCTACTCTCACAGAGGATCCAGTTTTGATTCCCAGCATTCACCTGGTAACTTAGGGAGACCCTCTTCTGACCTGTTGAAGACACCAGACATGCATGTGGTGGATATACATACAGACAAACACTCATAAATACAAAGTAAAATAATTTTAAACAGTCTTTAAAGAAGTTTTTTAGCCAGGATGGTGGTACACACATGCCTCCGGTCCCAGAATTTGGAAGGCAAAGGCAAGTGCTATGAGTTTAAGGTTAGTCTGGTCTCCCTAGGGAGCTCCAGGTCTGACAGGTAATAAGACCCTATTTTGTAAAAAAAAAAAAAAAGGAAGGAAAGAAAGAAAGAAAGAGCCAGACGTGGTGGCGCACGCCTTTAATCCTAGCACTTGGGAGGCAGAGGCAGGTGGATTTCTGAGTTCAAGGCCAGCCTGGTCTACAAAGTGAGTTCCAGGACAGCCAGGGCTATACAGAAAAACCCTGTGTCGAAAAACCAAAAAGAAAAAAAAGAAAAAAAAAGAAAGAAAGAAAGGAAGGAAGGAAGGAAGGAAGGAAGGAAGGAAGGAAGGAGTCTTCTGGGCTTGTCGTGTAGGAGAGGACTGCACTTTGAAACAGAGAAATCCTGTCCATTCTTGAAATACCCAAGGGGCAATCTGGGGCTCGATGTGTCTTGGGACTAACATCACTTCCTGGTAGCTGAACTGAAGGTGTGGTTGAGGAGGGTGGCAGATTGGGCGATGGTGCCCTCTGACCTCCTGAGCCTCTGCAGGTTTGGGCTTTTCTCCCCAGGTCTGTCCCTACTAATTACTATGAATTGTTGGGAGTGCATCCGGGTGCCAGCGCTGAAGAGATTAAACGTGCTTTCTTCACCAAGTCAAAAGAGGTATTGGTGCTCCCAAGGCGAGGGAGAAAGAGGAAACCTGAGCTTGACACGGGTGGAGTGGGGTGGGGGAGGGGTGGGGGTGTTTCTAACTTCCTGGGATAGGTCTGTATCTCTAACTGGAGGTGTTCATTATTCTCTGTGATCTAAAGGGCCACGGGTCTTTCTGATTTATTTATTTTATGCATGTGATATTACTATCACTGTCTTCAGACACACCAGAAGAGGGCACCGGATCCCATTATAGATGGTTGTGAGCCACCGTGTGGTTGCTAGGAATTGAACTCAAAACCTATGGAAGAGCAGTTAGTGCTCTTAACGGCTGAGCCATCTCTCCAGCCCTGGGGGTGGGAGTGAGGGTGTCTTTCTGGTTATGTTGGATTTTTTTTTTTTTTTTTAAGACAGGGTTTCTCTGTATAGCCCTGGCTGTCCTGGAACTCACTTTGTAAACCAGGCTGGCCTTGAACTCAGAAATCTGCCTGTCTCTGCCTCCCACGTGCTGGGATTAAAGATGTGCACCACTAGCATCCGGCATTTTTCGTTTTTGTTTTTGAGACAAGACTGGTCTCAAACTTTCAGTGGTCTTCCTGTCTCCATCTCTCTAGAATGGGAGTTACAACTGTAGTTGGTTTTCTTGACTGAGAGGGGTTAGGAGGCTGGACTTTCTGACTCTGGCCTTTGGGAGGGAGGGGTCAGCAACCCCGTGAGCGGTCAGTATCCAGGTAAGGTCTGTGGGAGTGATGTCAGTCTTTACAGGTGGACATCATCAAGAGAGGTCCTAGGAAGGGAGATGGAAAATGAGATAAGGGGTCCCCTGCCTCACCCCAGTTACACCCTGACCGAGACCCTGGGAACCCAGCCCTGCATAGCCGCTTTGTGGAGCTGAATGAGGCATATCGAGTGCTCAGTCGCGAGGAAAGCCGTCGTAACTATGACCACCAGCTGCATTCAACCAGTCCTCCAAAGTCTTCAGGGAGCACAGCCGAGCCTAAGTATACGCAACGGACACACAGGTGTAGTACAGCAGCCCTGACCCCTGCTGCCCTTACCCGCAAGTCTTTCCAAGAGAGAGCTGTGGCTTTCCATTGTCCTTCTTTTGCTTTCCAGCAGCTCCTGGGAACCCCCCAACGCTCAATATTGGGCTCAGTTCCACAGTGTGAGGCCGCAGGGGCCAGAGTCAAGGAAGCAGCAGCGTAAACACAACCAGCGGGTCCTGGGGTACTGCCTCCTGCTCATGGTGGCAAGCATGGGCCTGCACTATGTGGCCTTCAGGTGCCTCCCCATGCTTCCTGGGATACTGGGTAGAGGGTGGGTCAAGCGTGCTGTGGCTAGCCAGCCACTGCAGCCTATGACCTGCATACTTTGTCTGTCTCAAGCTAAGAGCTTTGTGAAATCAAGAATTGGAGCCTTGCCTTTCTGAGTAGAGGCAGGTCTGCACACAGGGTTAGAGCTGGTTTCTGTTTCCCATAGCTCGAATGTTAATCTTCGTTGCTGCTTGTTGGTGAGTCTGGAGCCACCCAAAACCAAAACCATACAAAAAGAGCGCACGCACAGTCAAAACCCGGGTTCTCTCTTAGCACGTCATAAATGAGGGCGGTTTTTGTTTTGTTTTGTTTTTGTTTTGTTTTGTTTTTGTTTTGTTTTTCTGAGACAGGGTTTCTTTGTGTAGAACTGGCTGTCCTGGAACTCCCTGTGTAGACCAGGCTGGCCTCGA
This sequence comes from Mus pahari, assembly GCF_900095145.1. Lineage (NCBI taxonomy): Eukaryota > Metazoa > Chordata > Mammalia > Rodentia > Muridae > Mus > Mus pahari. The sequence goes on along the minus strand of NC_034590.1, from coordinate 118,256,428 downwards.
ACTGAGTGATCCACCTGCCTCTGCCTCCCAAATGCTGGGGTTAAAGGTGTGAACCATCATCACCAAGCAAAAATTTTTTTTTTTTTTTTGCAAATTTTTTTAAGTTCAGGGTCATCCTTGGTTACATATGGAGTTTGAGGCTAGCCCAGGCTACATTAAGCTGTGTCTCAATATAGAAAGAAAGAGGGAGGAAGGACAAGTGTCGTGTAACAGAGATAGTCCTTGATAGCTGCCAGGGCCTCACCCCACACTTGCATGCATGCTGTCATACTAGTTTTCTACGGCATAGAAACCCAAAGGATGGAGCCCGCTGTCCGTAGTGTCTAGCAATGGAGATGACCTAAATATGCCCCCCCCCTTTTTTTTTTGGCTTTTCGAGTCAGGGTTTCTCCGTGTAGCCCTGGCTGTCCTGGAGCTCACTTTGTAGACCAGGCTGGCCTCGAACTCAGAAATCCATCTGCCTCTGCCTCCCGAGTGCTGGGATTAAAGGCGTGCGCCACCATGCCCGGCTAATATGCCCCCTTTCTAATCTTCTGGGAGAGGCACCCTGATTTCAGAGCTGTTTCACCAACCTTCTTCACAGGAAAGCCAGTGACTTAGGGTACCACCCAGCTCTGGGACTTGGGGCCACTTGGTGTCTGTTGTAGAGAGAGATGTAAAGTTGTGTGAGAGATGCTAGAACCTGGTCAGGGACCAGGACTTGAGGGACACCAGAGTTCGGAGACTCGGGGTTAACTGCAACTCCTTCACAGGAAGCTGGAGCAGGTGCATCGCAGCTTCATGGACGAAAAGGATCGGATCATCACAGCCATCTACAATGACACACGGGCCAGGGCCAGGTCTGTCACTGCTCTGACTTTGCTTCTTGCTTCAGCACCACCCTCCAGGATGCCTGTCCTGACCCTGTTTTTCCTTCCAGGGCCAACAGAGCCAGGATTCAGCAGGAGCGCCAGCAGAGGAAGCAGCCTCGGACAGAACCCTCCCTGCCTCCAGAAAGCTCCAGGATCATGCCCCAGGACACAAGCCCATGAGCGGCTTACCTAAGTGGGACCTGCGTTGGTCCTGTCCTTGCTGCCTGTCCAGAACTACACGTGCAATAAACTCATTTTCTGACTCCTGTCCGATTCAGTCCTTCAGATCACGCATCTCCTCATCCCTCCCCTCGTGAGGCAGCGACCCCCGGAGCTCGGCCTCCAGGGCGGTGTGTCCCCTTTCCCCTGAAGCGGCGGGAGGGGGCGTTTGGAGGGGACCGGCTCCGCCCCCGCCCCGCCTCCGCCCGCGGCCCGGTGGGGAGCGCGTGTTTAGGTCACATGAGCCTCTTGCCCGCCAGCCCCAGCCAGGCCCCCTGCCACCCCCCGCCGTCCCCGCTGCCCGCCGTCCCGGCCACCACTACCATCACCACCACCACCACCACCACTACAGGCCGCCTGCCTGTCTCGTTCCTCAGGCCGCCGCTGCGGCGCTGCGTTGCGCTGCCTGCACCCAGGGCTCGGGAGGGGGCCGCGGAGGAGCCGCCCCCCACGCCCGGCCCCGGGTCCCCGTGCCCGGGCCCGCGCCATGGGGCTCTGGCTGCCGCCGCCCCCCGCACCACCGGGCTAGGGCCATGCGGGCGCCCCCGGCGCTCGCCCCCCGCGGGCACCATGAGCCCCCTGCTCCGTCGCCTGCTGCTTGTTGCGCTGCTGCAGCTGGCCCGCACCCAGGTACGTGCGTCCGCGACATCCCGCTCGCTCGCCCGCGGTGCCCTCTCAAGGTTGGCGGAAGTGGGGAGGCGCCTGCTACCTCTACCGAGGGGATCTGCTGTTCAAACAGGGAATATCCCCGAAGAGGTGCCCCTTGGCGCAGGCCCGCTAGTCCTAGCCCATGCCCCTGGGGCCACTCCCCCACCTCACCCCATCCCCTGGGCGGTTGTAGGGCGGAGCTGCCTCGGTGCCCTCCGAACCTCGTTTCTCTCCCACTATCCCGACTCCTGACCTAAAACAAGCCTAGCTCTAAGGCTTGGGGTTTAGTACCATTCCCAGAGTATGCCTGGTGGGTCTTGGGCCAGGGAAAGTACCAGATGGCTGAGTGTACAAGAAAAATTAGAACCGAGGTCCTGGGAACAGAACAATCTGGAAAGGTGTCAGAAAGGCGCAGACGCCTGACTCAAGGACGGAGCCCTTACATAGCCACAGGGCCAGCCCTTTTAGAGTGCATCTTGGGCCCAGGTATCTTCTTTCCCACAGGCCCCTGTGTCCCAGTTTGATGGCTCCAGCCACCAGAAGAAAGGTAATAATAGTTAACAATAACTTGGCACCAGCCAGTACTAAGAGGGGTTAGCATTTGTTCTGATTTCATATCCCTTATCTTGTGTCATCCCAACTCCTTTGGGCGATGTCAGAGGAAGAAACTGAGGCAGAGGGCTTAATCATTTCTTGAGAAACAAGGCAGAGAAAGACAGGTTTAAAGGATGGTTGGGGTGGTGGTGACAGGGTATCAGAGAGGCTACATGCTCAAAGGAGCTGCAGGAGACCTGATAAGAACTTAATCCATCTGGGTCTGCCCACAGTGGTGCCATGGATAGACGTTTATGCACGTGCCACATGCCAGCCCAGGGAGGTGGTGGTGCCTCTGAACATGGAACTCATGGGCAATGTGGTCAAACAACTAGTGCCCAGCTGTGTGACTGTGCAGCGCTGTGGTGGCTGCTGCCCTGACGATGGCCTGGAATGTGTGCCCACTGGGCAACACCAAGTCCGAATGCAGGTACCAGGGCCTATGGGTCAGGCGTGTTGATGGGACAGTGATGTTCTGTGGGCTGGGCCAACCCAGGGACCGGCGTGCTGGAGGCGGGAAGTTCTGGTCATTCTTTCTCTAGCCTATCTAGCATCCCCTTTCTCTCTCTGGCCCCGCCCCCCACCGCTCACCGTCTCCTCCTCTCTCTCCTGAGCACAGATCCTCATGATCCAGTACCCGAGCAGTCAGCTGGAGGAGATGTCCCTGGAAGAACACAGCCAATGCGAATGCAGGTGCCACCCAGGTCCAGGTCCCGAGTTCACAAAGTGTAGCGTGGGGTGGGGGTACGAGGCATGGGCTTGTACCTTACTTAGTAGGGACCAGGTGACTGAGAGTTGAGCCAGGAGTAGGCATGGATCCTGGAGCAAGAGAGCAGGAGGCTTGGGTTTCTTTAATCTCTCCCCCCACCCCCTCTCTCTTTTCAGACCAAAAAAAAAGGAGAGTGCTGTAAAGCCAGACAGGTGAGTTTTGGGTGCTGGTCCACTGGTCCAGGAGAGAGCGAGCTCGGGTGGGTTAGGGGGTGCACATGTGAGCCAGGAGACTGCAGCCCCTCTGCCTTTTTCTCTCACCCAACTCTCTTCCCTTTTAAACTCCCCAAATCCACACACTCTGCCCTAACCCTAGCTCCCGGGAAGCCTCTTCCCACCCCAGACGTGTTGCTTCTCCTCCTAGGGTTGCCATACCCCACCACCGTCCCCAGCCCCGCTCTGTTCCGGGCTGGGACTCTACCCCGGGAGCATCCTCCCCAGCTGACATCATCCATCCCACTCCAGCCCCAGGACCCTCTGCCCACCCTGCACCCAGCGCCGTCAACGCCCTGACCCCCGGACCTGCCGCTGCCGCTGCCGACGCCGCCGCTTCCTCCATTGCCAAGGGCGGGGCTTAGAGCTCAACCCGGACACCTGCAGGTGAGGAGTCTGTGATGTGGCTCTTGTGTGGGAAGGCCCCAAGGTTGTGTCCTGGAACAGGTCCAGTTGAGCCTGCCAGTGGCGGAAAGACCAGGGATGGAGAAGCCAGCTGCATGTGTTAAGTCGTTTACTGTGCATCTGCTGGCAACCAGATCATCAAAAACTCAGCTCAAGACTAGATGTGCAAGTCAGAGGGTGGGAGAGCTGATGCCACTCTTAGTAGAGAGAGGATGCTGAGCACTGTGATAGGGGCACAGATCTAAGCTAAGCAATCAACCATCTCCCAGAGTGGAACTAAAGAAGACTTTAGAGCTTCATGTGATAGATATTTGCTCCATTCTGCAGGCTCTGAGAGAGCAAAGATATATGAGAGCCCCCATCTGCCTCTGCCTGGAGTGCTTAAGTAGCCCTTCTGTGCTCTATAGCGAGGCCAGGAGATGACTTATGGGCCAGGCCCTGGAGGCTTCTAGAGAATATCAGAATAAAATAGGGTTCAAAAGAGGAGTTCGAGGCCAGCCTGGTCTACAAAGTGAGTTCAAGAGGGTTGGGACTGGACACAATGGTAAATTCAGGGAGTCTTGGCACTCAGTTGGAGGCAGGAAGATCAGGAGTTCAAGGTCATTCTCAGCTACAGAGAGAATCTGAAGCCAACTTGGCTATATTGAAGCTTGTTTAAAAAGCAAAAATCCACAGAAGACAAAACAAAACAAAACTGCTTTTGGAATGGTGGTACACACCTGTAATCCCAGCATTTAGGAGGCAGAGGCAGGAGGATATGATTTTGAGAACAATCTGGGCTGTGGAGCAAAGTGGTCTCAACCAACGATAATAAAGAGGAGCTGGGGCTGCAGCTCAGTGGGTAGAACGTTTACCTAGCTTCCAGGAACCCTTCTGTCTGATCTTCACCAAATGTAACAGGTAAGATAGCACTTAGAAGTTCAAGGTCACTCCTTGGTGACATAGTGAGGCTGGCTCACACGAGTACATAATGGCTAGAGGTCTGGCTTGGTGGTGAAGGGCACTTTCTGCTCTTGCGGAGGATCCAGGTTCGTTTTCTGGCACCCACATGGTGGCTCATACCACTCATAACTCTAGTTCCAGGATATCTAATGCCTTCTTCTGGCTTCTATAGAGACCAGGCACACATGTAGTGCACATATATGCATCCTGCATGCATGCTTATACTTAATTTAAAAGATGTCACTGGCAAATAGATAAATAGGGGCTGGAGAGAAATGGCTTGGCTGGTAAAGTACCTACTATTCAAGCACGATTACTGAGTAGGAGCGATGCATTGAAACCTAGTATTGGAAGAGCAGGCAGGGACAAAAGGAACCCTGAAGTTTGTTGGCCAGCCATTGAAGCAGAATCAATTAACTTCACTTATAGTGACTTGGTCTCAAAAGATAAAAGGTGGAGCAGCGTGGAGAGAGCTGGCTCACAGTGGCTGCTGGTCCTGGAGAACACACTTGGTTGAAGGCTTCAATGCCAGCTGTGGTGATCAGACACTCTCCTCTGGCCTCTTCAGGCCTATATACAATATGCCTATACAGTCAGACATACATACACACACCTAAATAAAAATAGCAAAATATGTTTTTGTTTGTTTGGTTTTGTTTTTGAGACAGTGTCCTTCTACATGGCCCTGGCTGACCTGGAACTCACTATGTAGACCAGCCTGGCCTCGAACTCACAGAGATCTGCTTGTCTTTGCCTCCTTATACCTGGTTAAGACTAATAAAGACTTAGGATGATTAAGCCACCAGTACCTAAAATGCACGCACAAGCACACACGTACACATGAGCACACACTGGCATTTTACCTGTATGTACATCTGGGTGGGGAGTCAGATCCCCTGGAACTAGGTTACAGGCAGTTGTGAGTGGGTGCTGGGAACTGAACCTGAGTCGTCTGGGAGAGCAGCCAGTGCTCTTAACCACTGAGCCATCTCTCCAGCCCATGTAACAAAAATTTTAAAATAAAAATGAATAAGTCTAAAAGAAGAGCTTGGGGTGAAGCTCCAGCCAGCACTGACACCCCTTTTCCACTCCCCAGGTGCCGGAAGCCGCGAAAGTGACAAGCTGCTTTTCAGACTCCACGGGCCTGTCTGCCTCATGGCCCTTCTTCGCAGGGAGAGGAGTGAAGCATAGAACCACCCCAGTCTGGGAGGGCACTGCCCCAGGCTTGGACCTTTTAGAGCCGCCATCTAACAATTGTCAAGGAACCTCATGTGTCACCTCAGGGGCCAGGGCACTATCTCAGTTAACCACCCTGGTCAAGTGAGCATCTTCTGGCTGGCTGTCTCCCCTCACTATGAAAACCCCAAACTTCTACCAATAACGGGATTTGGGTTCTGTTAGGATAACTGTGACACACACACACACACACACACACACACACACACACACACACACACACACACATACACTCTGATAAAAGAGATGGACGACACTATTGCTGCTTCTGTCGTTGTTTACTACTCTCCAGGCTGGCCAGCTTGGGCATGAATGTACAACACAACATCTCTGTTCTGCTTCCCATCTTACTGTGCCAGTGCACCCAACCCAGACAGCAGTTCCCAGGTAAAGCCGCAACCACAGACTGATAAAGTCCTTGTTACATAAAGTCCTTGCCTCCTGATCACCGCAAGGATTCTGACTACCCTGGCCAGAAATTAAGGAGAGACCCAGTCCATAAGAGCTGCTTCCGAGGTTCACATGGCAAGAATAGATAATTGCCACCAACTGGAACCCTCTTGGCTCTGAAGTAGTGTTTTTGTTTTTAATATATGTATAATAGGAGGTATCACCCACTTTCTCTGTTGAGTATACACTTGCAATATTGTTCCTTGTGGCTGCCCCTTTCATGCCTCAATCCTGCCTTCATATGGCTGGAAAGCCTTTTTAAAGAAAAACACCCCAGCCTTCTCCACGTGTACAATCCCTAGGATCCCAGGACTCATCAGCTGCTGCTTGAGGGTCCTAGACTACTGGGTCCAGGCTCAGTGTCCACCCTTCTCCACTGTCCTGGGTAGCGTGGGAAGGTTAGCCAAGCACCAAGGCTTTGGCCTGCTACAGAATATCCAGGGGCAGAAGTGACTGAATGTAGCCGCCCTAATGAAGGGACTGACACTGAGGTCATGATCTTGGTGGTATCAAAGCAGGAGTAGGGTAAACTAAATAAGTCCTCATGACGATGATCGTCACAAAATTACTCACCCATTTATGAGTCTCACATAGCCCACATGACCTTACACTCCTGCAGCTGAGGACAAGGATTTCTGGTCCTCTGCACCCACCTCAAGTACTAGAATTACAGGTTTGTAGTATCACACCTGGTTTGTGTTCTGATGGAACTCAATCAAACCTGGCTTCATACATACTTGGCAAATACGACTGACCTACTGCATCTTCAGCCGTGATGCTGTTTTTGAACTTTCTCTTTTTAAGATAATGTCTCCTGAGGCAGGCGGATTTCTGAGTTCAAGGCCAGCCTGCCTGGTCTACAAAGTGAGTTCCAGAACAGCCAGGGCTATACAGAGAAACCCTGTCTCGAAAAAAAAAAAAAGATAATGTCTCCTGTATCCCAGGCTGGCTCAGATTTCTTCATGTACCTGGGCATGTCCTTGAATTTCTTAGCCCTCCACCTCTACCTCTGGAGTGTTGACATTACAGGCACGGGACAGCACACCATTTTTTGTCATGTTTAAATAACTTTTTCAGCAGTGATATTGGTGATCATGTTCTGGCTCAGTGAAGGTTAGAATTTGAGATCTAAACATTCTAAATCCACTAAGCTTCATCAGATATGCAGTATGCTTCTCTTGGCGTCCGCATCGTGATTATCTTCCTTTGGTATCCGAATAAATGGTCTTAGCAGGGCAAACTGGCCTAAGACGGGTATGAAATCGCTAGACTCCATAGCCTAACTCAGGTTTGGCTTCCTCTACATTTCAGGATCTTTAGATAAGAGAATGTGTCTCCTGGGCACTGATAGACCTGGGCCAGGAGACGTTTGTTCACCCAAAGATGAGACTGGATGCTGAAGACCACAAGATGCAAGGGGTCCACATAGCTCAGGGCCATGTGGTATAGGTGTCACAGAGCGCACCACCTAGAGAACGAACTTACTCAAGGTCACGCAGCCAGCCAAGAAATGAAAGAACTAAGATTCAAATCCGGGTTGTCGCTCCGAACCCCTAGGCTCTTCCCACAACAACTACCCAAGGCGTGCCGGTCACGATGTCAACACGGTGCTGGCTAGAACCCCTCCAGGCACGTGCAGTCATACTTGCTTGACCATGTCACCTTGGCTGGAACTGCCTTCTGTCTTTCAGACACAATTTTTGCCAAACTAGACCCGGGATCTGAACCCCGGAAGTGACGTTGTCACGTAGTCACTCAAGAGGCAGGACCAAATGAGAAGCCCCGCCCTGAGATACAGCAGCGGGTTTTGGACGGTCCAATGAGGGCGGGCAGCGTGTCCCGCCCTGTAGCGACGAAGACGCGCCTGCGCAGAAGTGACAGCACGAGCGGGATTGGCTCCGGGGGCGCGGCGAGGAGGTGAGCGGGGGGCCACAGCCCAGGCTGGGGGATCCGGGTGCAGGAGGGCAACCTGGGGCAGGCCGGCCTGAAGCGGGCCGGAGTCCGCGTGCCAGCCAGGGGCAGCAAACGAAGGAATTGGGGCTGGGGTCCGGCCTCTGGCAATGCCGCAGGGGGCGGGCTCTCACGCCGTACGGGGCGGAGCCCTGGGGCTCGGGGCGGGACGCGGAACAGTAGTGGGAGGGACAACGGAGCCAGTGCGAGTAGAGGGCGGAACCCAGTGGTCCATAGCTGGATTAGGAGGCGTGGGAGGCGGGACTTGGGGTTTAGAGGAGGAGCTGGAGCAGGTGGAAAGTGGAGCCTTGGGCTCGGAGACAGAGGGCGTGAGATCCCAGGCTTTGGAGGTGGGACTTCAGCCAGTGAGTGGCGTGGCCCCTCTGCAGGAGACTAGGTCTAACATTGCGGAGGGCGGAGCTGCAGGTCCGGGGGCGGAGCTGCATGCCGTAAAGGGTGGGGCCAAGGAGCCTTGCACAGAGCTAAGCGTGAGCTATGGCCCGGGGCGTCCACGCGGGGGCGGTCTCCGTGGTGGCCGCGCCTGGGGTCGCGGTAGACCGAGAACTCCCGCTGGAGAGGTTGTTTGGGTGGAGCGGGCTCGGCGCCCTACTGACTCTGAGCCAGTCTGGGTTCCCCGGAGGCCCCCAAGAGCTCAGAGTTGGGGAGGTGCCCCTGGTGGAGGAGGCACGGGGCCGGACTGGGGGGTGCCCCCGGAGGACCGGGGCTCCTCAGAGCCACCTAGTGGAGATGTCTGGGTGCCTCGGGGCCGAACACCTGCAGCAGCTGCAGATGTATGGGTGTGCTGGACAGGGGGCAGCTGGGTGTGGCGGGAGTGGGGTCGTCCAGTCGGGACAAATCCGGTGCAATCAGATAGGGTTTGGACTTTGCGTAAAGGGGCTAGCGGGAACTGAAGCACGGAGATGGGGACTGGGAGGGAGAGAAGGTCAGGTAGTGAGCAAAGGGAGGGGGCACTGGCTGCTGTGGCCTCCCCTGACCCCCTCCCCTCGCTGCTGGGGTCCTCGGTCAAGCCCCCTTCTCACTGGACTGGTAAGTGTGGCTACAGAGCCCAGGGGAGCGGGTGGTGACCCAAGACTGTGGGATTCCCCAGAAACAGGCAAGATATAATGGGGGAGTTGGCATCCTCCTCATACTGACTGAAGAAGTTCCATGACTCCACCCCCCAGTTTTTTGGTTGGGGGTGGGGTAGCCTTTGCCTACAGAGACATGAGGCTGAGCTGGATCCTGACAATACTGTCCATTTGCCTGAGTGCCCTGGCTACAGCCACGGGGGCCGAAGGCAAACGGAAGCTGCAGATTGGAGTGAAGAAACGTGTGGACCACTGTCCCATCAAGTCTAGAAAGGGAGATGTCTTACACATGCACTACACGGTAAGTGTCAGAGTGGAGCAGCCTCTGGGGCTATGACAGGCTTTCAGGACCTGAAAGGACTTTGGCATCTCATTTTTTTCTCTAGGTAGATACCCTCAAACACATCCATCCCCCTTTGACCCCTAAGCTCCTTTCTGTCTTGCTTTTCAGTTTACTCAGCTAGGTATCTGCATGCAAATTACCACACATGAGCTGCCCAAGGCATTGGCCCTTTTAAGAATTGTGGCCACCAGTGCTTTGGTGACCACCTACTGGGGAAGACTAGCTGGGTGGAAGGGTTGTGGAATAGTCACCTCTCCTTACTAGTTTTCCCGTGGTCTCACAGGGAAAGCTAGAAGATGGGACGGAGTTTGACAGCAGCCTACCGCAGAACCAGCCCTTTGTTTTCTCCCTTGGCACTGGCCAGGTTATCAAGGGCTGGGACCAGGGGCTGCTGGGGTAAGTCTGGTCTGGGTCATGTTGTAGTGATCCAGGAAGTGAGCTGTGGGAGGAAAGGCCCAGCTGTGGGGCAGGGGTCTAGATGCTTCATGTGCTAAGCATGCGTCATCCTACAGGATGTGTGAAGGGGAAAAGCGGAAGCTGGTGATCCCATCCGAGCTGGGTAAGAGGCCCTTGGACTTGGGTGGTAATGGGGGAGAGGGCTTAGATATGCCTAAGGATGAGTTAAATCTACTTGAGTTTCACTGGTCCCCACTCCATTTAGTCATGGCAGCATATACGTCACTTTCAAGTCTGGCTTGTGTTCAGCAGTCAGGACTGAGCAAAGCTCGCACTAGCTGAGCTGATGACAACTGCAGAGCAGTAGTGACAATTGTGGATCACTTGGTGCCAGACTTTTGGTGTTCTCACTCTCCCCTGTCACCCCCCCCCCCATCCTTTATGTTGGCCAGAAGGGAGCCTGGCCACAACTTAACTCTGTGTCTTTGTGCTTTTGACAGGATATGGAGAGCGGGGAGCCCCCCCAAAGATCCCAGGTAATACCCTTAACACCCTCAGCCCATCACTCTCCCAGAGTCCCACGTCCCAGTCTGATGACACTTCTCCCTCCAGGTGGAGCAACCCTGGTGTTTGAGGTGGAGCTGCTCAAGATTGAGAGACGTTCAGAACTGTAGCAGGCTGCAGAGGGCTAGGAGGCCCCCCCCCCCAATCAGGGACCAGAACTGTAGCAGGCTGCAGAGGGCTAGGAGGCCCCCATCAGGGACCAGACTGTTTAAAAAACAAAACAAAAAAACCTTTAAAACCCCAAGAGTGAGTCTGTGTTTCTTTGTGGATCCTAAGAAACTTAAGACTAGTATCTTATAATCAGCGTTGGAGCAGGGCACCGGTGTAACATGAATGGGTCAGTCCCCAAGCTGGACCCCCCAGCATGGGGGAAGGGCAAACAAAACCAGCTTCAATCTCATATCCTGTATCAATCAATCTCGTATCATATCTTCCCTGATAATTGCAGAGCCTTGAGGTCTAGCCTCAGCAGCCTAGAGACGTTACCCAGTGTGGATAAAAAACTCTGAAGACTGTGGGTAGCAACACTGCTCCCCAGCCGCTTGGAATAGCGATCTGGGAGTCAGCCTGAGTGATCACCATGGCTACATGACCTCCAAGAAGGCCCAGGGGCACCTGGGGAGTAGCTGAGCTGGTGACAATTGTAGAGCAGTGTGTCCCCTATAAAAGACCAGCCAAGCCTGTTAGCTGCTCCAAAGGCTGTATCCTAGCTTTATTTTTAAAGGGCCTGCGCCGCAGAGTCAATATAAAAACACAAAAAGTCCCGTCAGTTTAATAACAATAAAAAACCCCAAAAGTGGAAAACTGAGGGCAAGGGAAATGGCCCCTAGGCAGAGGCACGGGGATCCCTGCTCATGGCACCAGGCCTGGCTGCAGGGTCCCCCGGTATTGCTGTTGCTACGAGGTTGCGGGGCAGCGATTGTCCTGTGGGAGCCACGGTCATCTGAGTCAGGACCCTCACTTCTTCTGGGGTGTGCTCAGCTTCTGCATGCCCCGGATCTTGTCCAGCAGGCCAGAGATGAAGGCCTAGATAGGAAGGGGCCGTTAGAGAGGCCAGAACACACAATGATAAACTGCACACATACACACCCACCGTTAAGGTCAAGGAGAAGGACTTACCTCAGTGGGTTTGTAACAGTCAACTAACAGCTCCTGGTAAGGGAGAACACAGTACACAGTGAATTCCCGAGGACGGGTTTGGCAGTTCACCTATACCCTCCCCAGGGACTGAGGCCACTCAGGAACATGGCTAAGTTAAGTTCCACGAGCCTCGTTTTTTCCAGAGGCAGATGACCCAAACCAAAGAAGGTATGGCACTTGGGCCAAGCCTCCCCAAGGGGCCCTGTCTCCAGACAGCCCTCCCTCCACTAGGTGACCTCAGCTTACCTTGACTCTAGCAGCCCGGGTATCATCACTTTCCATGTCCAGAAGTTCATCCACATCTATCTCCAGCTCCGGGATCTCCTCCTCCTGGGACAGAGGTGGGGAGAAGCCCAGACAGTGCCTCAGCCAGGAGAGGGTGTGGAGAGGGCTCCCTGCCTCACTCAAAACCAGCCCAGCCCTCCTCGCCCAGCAAAGACAGCTGCTCTGGGAACGAAAACAGATCAGGTCTGTGCCAAGGCAAATTGCCCAATGAGGGGGAACTTCCTGTCCCTGCCAGTGGGCACCAGGGGCGCCAGACAGACAGGGCTGGGGACCTTAGGCTTTGAACCTAGCAGATGTGCCTTCTCAGCATCCGGGACCTCTGGCTCACCAGAGCACTGGTGGGCCAGCTGTCCTAATTCATCACAGCCCCTCCCCTCCCCCAAACACCTGTCACAGCTTCCTGGGAGGGGGGAGGAAGTGAGGGTGAGGGGTCAGTGTGAAAAGACCCATGCTTGATAAAGGGGAAACAAAGAGCCCATGCTTTGAGGAGAAAGGGGTACACCCCCCTCCCCAAGGGTACAGCTATCACACTTGAAGCCAGCTGCATTCCAGAGCTGGGCTAGGGTAGGCATTAGAGGGCAGGCCCACTCCTCCACCCTACCCCTGGGGGCCTGAGTCAACAACTGAACAAGCAAGGAACATGGGGTGGAGAACCAGAGCTGGGAGAGCTGGTTAACTTGTCTCTATAGACAGAATGGCAGGCTAGCCCACTACAACTACTCACATCCTTTAACACTTGAAACGGTTACACTAGTACCTTTCAACTAGTGTCGAGGCTAGCCCAGACTAGACTAGACTAGATTAGACCTTTCACTGTCAGCCCAAGCTAGACCCCTGCCTCCAGCAGGCTATCTAGTTCTTCTAGACTTGGCGAGGACACTATGCTTAACCTGAGGCAGTACCACGAAGGACACAAGGTCCCGGGCAGCGGAGAAAGCTAGAGTGACTTGGGTCAGACAAGAAAGAGCGCACACTCACTGGGAGCGGCGAGTGCAAGACCGGTGGCTTGGCAGCAGAGCTCCCATTGACTCTGGAGACAGACCGACTTAGGGCCGATTTTAGGGTATCCGCGCGGGGTGGGGAGCACACCTGGCAGTCGTAGAGTCGCGTGAGCTGTTCTAAAATCCACTCCTCCAGGTTGAGGCGCTTCCGTAGCTCCTTGCGGTCGTACTTGACGGTGACCTTCCCTTGCCGTCTCACCGGGCCATCGTCATCTGCGCCCCCCGGGCCTTCGCCTGCGGCCCCAGGGGGACTCTGGAAGTAGACTCGGGGCCCTGTGCTGCCACTGCCCGGCCCGGGGGCCGGGGCTGCTAACGCCGCGCCCCCCGCGGGGCCGCTGTCCGCCATGGCGGCCGCCGGGGCCACGTGCGCGCTCGGGCCCCTCCCTGCGCCGCCGCCTCCCGGACGCCCGCCGGCTGGCTCCGGGCCGCTGGCTCCGGTTAGCTCGCGGGCTCCGCTCCGCGCAGCTCCGCGGCGAGGGCGGCGGCGGGGGCGCCCGGGGGCAGCTGCAGCATGCGGAGCCCCCGGGCTTGGCCTGGCCGCGCCCCGCCCCCCCCCCCCCCCCCCCCCCCCCCCCCCCCCCCCCCCCCCCCCCCCCCCCCCCCCCCCCCCCCCCCCCCCCCCCCCCGCGGCCGCCGCCCGAGCCGCCGCCGCCGCCGCTTTCTCTGTCTTGCTCTCTTCCCCCGCCCCCCGACCACACCCCCTTAAAGGGCCAGCCCCGCTTCAGGCCCCCTCTCCCCAACCCCGCCTCCTGAAAGGGGATAGGGGAGGATCTACTTTGCAGGGTTCGGGGACTATCTGCCCGGTCTCCTTTAACTTAACCTCTGGCCTCAAACCTAGACTTCTATGTGTCGGAGGCCTGGATCTTCACGCCCACTAGGATCATAGTCCTCTTCTGACCCTGTTTCATTCTGTCACTGAGGCAGAAACAGACAGTCTAGGCTTGAGACCGAATGGGCGCAGATGCGGTGAGGAACGTGCGGGACCCTTGGTCAGCAAGGGGCGAGAGAACTTCCGCGCATGGGTCGACACGTGGACAGGGCTTCCGGGGATCGGAGGTGCAAAAGGGTCTAGGCACTGCCCAAGTGCCCGGATGCCCTACTTGGTCGGGTCTCACGCGCCTCAAGGAAGAGCTCGGGGTGGGGGCGTGTAGAATTGGCCGTTTGGCTTACAATAGCCAGGACCTGGGACGACCACCGCCCACCGGCTGAGATGGCGGCGCGCGTGGTATTGTGGGCAATGTAGTCCGCGACTCGTCGATGCGGCCCCTCCCAGCTGCAGAGCCCGCTTAGAAGCGCAAACTTGTTTGGGGCGCGCCCCTCTGAGCTGGCAGAGTTGTGATGGGCGAGGCCCTGGGCGCCCCGCAGCTTGAGCGTGTGCAAAAGGGGAAACTCGGGTGCCAAAAGCTAACATGTGGGGAAGCCAAAACTCACAGTGATAAAGGTAATAATAGCAGTTGACCCCAAATGAGCGCTTATTGGGACCCCTGCCTGTAGGAACAGCAAGCTGGTTCACCCAGTAACTTCTCTACCCTTCACACTTTAGGAGGCCACGTTCCAGTCTTCCTTTATTCTGTCTGCATCTTTAAATTGTTTCATTCATTCGTTTGTCTTTCTGCTAGAAAGCGAAAATTTGGTGGGCCAGGTCGGTATGTTCCTTGTCAAACCTACAGGCGTTAGGAAAGTATTGGTCCATACCATACGGCTCTAAAACTCTCAGACTCAGGCAAACGACTCTGCATCCTATTGGTTGAACAAACAACTGAAAAGGGGGGAAAAAAAAACCCCGATGGACTTCCTCTGAAGACTGTGGGGAACATTAAACAGGAAAACTCGTGGACACTTCAGTTGTGACAGCACATAGTTAAGTCACGGGGCTATATAAAGGGGGAGCTGGGATTTTGAGCCCGGGCTGTATGACAACCCCCCCCCCAACACACACACACACACACACACACACACACACACACACACTAAAGCAGAGTCTCAACCAGTTTCCTGTCACCCACTCCATCTCATACTACCCAAGGAGGTTGTATAGCACTTTCTGGATGTCTCTATGGCTCTTCAGTTTCAAATAGTCTCAAGATTACAGGGACAGCAGGTCCTAGCCCTGTATGGACATCTTTTCTACAGATGCTGCAGACAAAAAAAAAAAAAAAAAAATCCTCTGAGCAGGCAGGTTTCAGAGAGAGGTGAGTTTGGCTTAGGGTCCCACAGATGGTACTAAATACAAACTCAAACCCAAACCCGGGATTTTAGGCTCCTCTTTTTTTTTTTTTT
>NC_034590.1:118206192-118241010 GCF_900095145.1 Mus pahari | reverse complement strand
CCTCGAACTCAGAAATCCGCCTGTCTCTGCCTCCCGAGTGCTGGAATTAAAGGCGTGCGCCACCACTGCCCAGCTAGGCTTCTCTTTTGTGCTACTTTTTGTTATTTTATGTGTTATGAATTTATGTTATGACCACTTTGTATACGTGTATGCACACGTACCACCCCAAGCCTATGGAGGACAGAACAAGGTTTCAAATTGGGACTGGAATTACAGATGTTTGTGAGCCACTATGTGGGTATTGGGAATTGAACCTGGGTCCTCTGCAAGAGCAAGTGTTCTTAACTGCTGAAGCATCTCTCTAGCCCCCTCGATGCTATTTTTTGGAGAGAAGCCACAGCATTTAGGGATGTAGAGCACTTGCCAAGCATGTGCAAGGGTATGGGTTTGATTCCCAGTACCATAAAGATAAAATAAAGGGAGACGAGTCTGAGGAGGTAGCTCCATTGAAACAGAGCCTGCCTAACATGCACAGTGCCATGAGTTAGATCCCTAGCACCACATACTGTTGTTTGAAATCACAGTTATGTAGGCAGGGGGCTGAGAAGCTCAGGCTCATCCTTAGCTGCTTGGTGGGCTTGAAGCCAGCTTGTGATACATGAAACAATAAATAAGTAAGATGAGAAGGCACGTGAGTGGGGAGTGAGATGCTTACTGAGGAGATGGGCTGGGGGCGCGGTCCTCTGGATCTCAGTGGGGGAAGCGCTGGAATAAGCTGATGTTTCTTCCCTTCACAGCCTGCTGCCTGACATTAGCTTCTCTTCAGCTAGCCTGGACAGCCCGGGAGGTTGGCTCCTGCTATTGCAGTTTAGGTGGTAACCATTGCATGTGGAGCCTGACTTCCTCTTCCATGCCTGAACTAATGGGAGAATCTCTTTTCCCAGGAACAGATTCCCTGCATGCCCGGCTCACCCCACCAAGGGCAGAGCAGCATCTTTTGAATCCCAGCATGGGCTTGTACCTTGAAGGAATGGTTCCTACAGATACTGTGAGAGTTGAGTCCACGACTCTGAAGACCATCAATCCTGCCTGTGCCCCCAAGATGATGATACCGAACACTGCCTTTCCGGGCCCTTGACAGGCACATTTGGTTGTGAAAGTCTCTAGGTCACATGCCAGGTCCTTTCAGAGACATGCCGCCTTGCTTCTCCCTCTGGCTCCCTGCTGTGTCATCCCTAGGGCATCCTTGTTTTCCTGGGGCTGGCTGCTCTGTCTTGTCCCTCCCAATGACCATTCACTGTGAGAGGAAAGATGGGTCTTCTGGCCTACAGCTTTCTTGGAACCTGGGCCACTCAAACGGAGCCCTAGCCTTGAAGCACAAGGGGTTGGATTCAAGTCCTGACTCTGCCCAGGAAGTGGGCAAATCACTCATGTGGAAGGCGTGTCTTCCAGGAGGCCTAGGATCCTGACCTCCCTGTGACCCAGAGCTCAGGCTCTGGAGCCTTTATCCTGCTATGCTCATCCACCAGCCCTCCTATGGCTGCAGTGTGCCTAGCTTCTCCTGCAGCCTGTGGCTTCCCACCGTAATGTGACCCCCTCCCACCAGAGAGCAGCTAAGGCTGCTTGCAGCACCTCCCTGAAGCAGAGGCCCTGGGGAGGGACCTGTGGGCCCAGACCAATCCCTTAATCAAGGGTAGAGGCCGGAAAAACTGCCTTCATCCCCCCATTACTGCGTGCCGAGAAACTCTCTTACCATTCCAGGGCTGGAAGAAAGCATCCAAAGAGGAAGAGGGAGCCTTCTAATGGGGGGCTGCCTGGCCTCAAGAGATTAGTGGTGGGGGAAGAAGAGGGCCTGGCTCAACAAACAGCTTCCATCCTGTTTTCAAAGGCCTGCTTCCAGAAGCTTCTGGGAGGACCCAGTCATCCTGCCCTTAGCATTGGTGTGCAGGGTCCCCTGTGCCAGAGTTGACCCTGTCCTTTCTCTTCTCTTTCCCCTTTGACTTGCCACAGTTTCTTTTCTGTCACCTTTCTTACGGAGGGTGTGTGTTTATTGCACCGTGGTAATTAGCTCCTGGACAAGGGAGTCCTGGATTTGAAAGTAAGCCTGTGGGTAGAGGCCAATCTCCACCCTTAATGGTTCTGATCTCTGGAGGAGGTTGGTGGTAGTTTGAGCTCTGAAGGGATATTTTCTTATAGCCCTTGTGGAGGAGGAGGGGAGAAGGAGAAGGAGTTAGAGGTGTCCTGTATTACAGGGAGCAGAGGCAGGAAGTCAGAATGAGGGGTGAAATCGGCTCAGGAAGCTGTGTGACCTTGGGCAAGTCCCTTCCCCTCTCTGGGCCTCAAGTGGAGATAACAATCACACCACTGCACAAGGCCACAGCCAAAGACAACTAGATTCATTAAGTTTGCCGCCATTATGATGGCGATTTGGAGGACAGCCAGTGCCAGGCAGGGCTCCTCTCGAGGCTTGAGCGCCTGGGGCAAAGGCGCCGGTAGGGAAGCTCCTCCTTAGCCGACCCTCCTCCCCCAGAGCTAGCTCCAACTCTTTCTGGGTTTCTAGGTGACTTGGCTGGCCCCTCTGGATGAGTTCTACTTTAAACCTGCTGCTGCTGCCTCCTCTGTATTGGGGGGGCTCCCACAGGGGCCCCCAGGCAGGAGCCCCCCCAGCCAAGCCCTGCGGGAGGGGCTGCAGCCCCCACCCGGGCTGGTGCCCATGGGCCTGCCCCTTCGGTTCCTCCGATCACTGGAACACAGATTTCAGGGCACCTGCTGTGGGCCAGGAGCTGCACAACCCCTCCTTTGGGGACACCCACGAGGCTTCTGCCACCTCTGGGCAAACAACCATCCTTCACTATGCAGTTTTCAACTAAGAGGTTCACTGAGACTGGCTCCCGTCACAGGGTCAGCCGCGCAAGAACTGCGGCAAGGTTTTCTCTGGAAAACCAGGATGCCTGGGTCCTCAAAGGAGGTGGCAGCTCCAGGCGACCAGAGCTAGGGACGGGGGAGGGGCGCCTGCCGGCGGGAGGCCCATTAGCCAGCTAAGTGCTCCCTGGGAGGGGGGACTGTTCTGCAGCAGGAGGGGTGAGGCGAAGTGAGGGCACGCGGGTGGAGTGGGATGGAGAGAGATGGGGGTGACGTTTCCTGAGCTCATCTAAGTGCCGTAGGAGTCGGGTTGAGGACAAGGGTCTGTGTCCCCCAACCTTATTATCTTCGCCTTTTCCACCTGGTGTCCTCAACTGGCTGACCTTGGCATGTCTTGAGCAGCTCCAATACCCGTCTTTCCAGGTGCACCCTCAATAGCCCCATGCCCCCAAGCTCTCCCACTTTATCTAAGACCGAAAAATAGAGTCCTACTGAGTCAGCCGGCCAACAAAGACCCCCAATTCCAATCCATCAGCCCTTTGGCTGCAGTCGCCGCCCCGACCGCGAGGGGGCGCCGCCGTGGGTCGGGCGGCACCACAGCGGTGGGAGGGGGCGGCACCGCCCGATGGGGCGGGGCTCGGCGGGGGCGGGGCCGGGCGCCGAGTCTCCGGTCCGTCCCGGACAGACTGGCTGGCGGGCGGGCGCTGACGCCGCGGGGCCAGAGCGGGCCGCGCGGGAGCGTGTGGAGAGAGCAGTGGCATCGTCGGTTCCCGTCGGGGCTCCGTAGGTCCCCGAGCCGCCCCTGGCTTGGCCATGGCGGGCGCGAGGCCCGGCGTCCACGCGCTGCAGCTGGAGCCGCCCACCGTGGTGGAGACCCTGCGGCGCGGGAGTAAGTTCATCAAATGGGACGAGGTAAGAGAGTGGCTGTCCTCTGCTCTGCCCAGATCGAAGGATTCCTTCAACCACATTCGACTAGATGAATGCCAGGGACCCCCACTTCAGTGTTGCCTGACCACCGCACCCCCTATTCCAGCCTTGTTGCACTCCGGAAACTTGAGTCCCCTGTTGTCCTGGTAATTGAAGACTTTGTCGTCGTCCCCACTCTTCACCCCCGCAACCCAGTCCTTTGGCTGTGGTCAGTTGGGCTCTCCACTCCTTGGCATGGAGACTTTGAACCCCAGTAAATCCTGTCCTTCTTCTCACTCTTTTTCACCCTTGCCAGACGATGAATATCAAAGTCTCCATGCTGGTTCTCAGTTTCTGGTCTGGTCCCCAGACTCCTGTTCCTGGCACTGGACTCCCAGGGGGCATAGGACATCCTTGTCTTGGGTGGGGTGTCACTGGGATCCTACTCTTCCCAGTGCCTCGCTCGCCTGAGCCATTATAGTCATCCCTTTCCAGCACGCCCTGCTTGATACCCCTTCGTCCTGCTTCTGGATTCCAGCGTGCTTTCTGTTCAGATGGGAGCACCGAGCCACCCCTTACCGGAGACTTTGGTCCTTTCCAGGTTCCTCCAACTCTGGGAACTTTGCTCTCCACTCCTTAACTTAGTGACTTTGAACCTCAATAAATCCTGGTCCCCACTTTTTATTGCTTTCTCCCAGGTCCTTCCCTAATACTCACCTGCGGCTTCTTATCTAGATACCACGTCTCACCCACGTTTTTGAACGGTTCCCTCCCCTACCCCCTGGGCTCCTTGCTCCCTAGGGCCTCAACTCAGCGGCCTGAGCTGCCTTACTGTTCCTTCACAGTCGGGCCATAGGCCTGGAAGACGCTAGGTTTCTTTCCGGCTGGGTGGGGCAGGAGTGGGAACTAAGGGGAGGGACTGGGGGCGTGGCCTTAGCTGCAGGTGTGCTGGGCAAGGGTGGGTACCCCCGGGGCCCCAAGATACCCCTTCCCCCAGGCCAGCCTAAAGGGAAAAGTTTCTCCTTTTCCTTGCAGTGTGATAAACCCAAATAAGGAAGTGGAAACAAGGAGAGGGCCTGGGTTGGGGTGGGGGTGCTGAACAAAGTTTGGGACTGAAGAGCCAGGGACCTGGGTGGCCTTTGGAGGTTAGGCCCCTGAGGATGGTGCCACAGGGGCTTTAGGGACAGTCCCCACAAATTCCCTCCTTTCTAGCACTACTGGCGGCTGGTTAGTCAGGCCCAGGGCAAGGTATGGAATCTCCATGAGGAGTTGGGACCTGGTGTCCTCTGGTTAGAGTTGAAGGATTATGAGTCCCATGGGTTTAGGGACCTGTGTCCCCAGATCAGTTACTATTCTTTTGTAAACCGAGACTGCATGGGTGGGGCTGTGCAACCCCTGTTCTCCCGAGAGAGAAACTGAGCTCTCTGCTGTGAGGGTGAGGTCAGCAGCCAGGGTGGTCCTGCGGGGGTCTTGGCTCTCTGCCACGTGCCAGGACTTTGCAAGTGTGCCCCTGCAAATCCTGACTCCTCAGTTTCCTTCTGTGTAAAATGAGGGTGATGGCAGGACACACCTCACACACGAGGTGTTGGGGAACATGAAGAGGGGGTTTTGAAATTCAGGGTGTAGAACTGGATGTGCTTCCGAGTCCCGGCAGTGGGACAGGAGCGTGCACTGTTGGTGGCAGAATTGTCGAGAGGGAGAGCAGCAGTTTGAGGATGCTCATTCTCTTTTGGCTCATGGGAGTGTAGGACTGGTGCTGGTCCTGAGCACATGGCAGAGCCTTGGGCATCAGTGACTAAGTCCTTTGTTAGAAAATGAACATATTCCTACTATCCTGCCTTTCTGTCAGACACCATAGGGTTGTTAGGGAGAAGATTAAACTCCCTGCCAAGTCTTCATGAGGGGCCCTTTTCTATAAGATGGGTGAGCCTAGAGGCTATGAGGACCCCATGAGGTACAATGTGATGGGTAATGAGCTAGGAGAAAGATCTTAGGGTGGCCAGATACTGTAAGGCCTCAAGGGGCAGAGAGAAGCTTTAGCTCTGGGCTCCCAAGCCCTCTGCTCTCATACGGGAATAGTGTGCTAAAGTAAAGGGTGTGAGGCGGAGGATTGTAGCATCCCTGACCTCTCAGGCCTCCTGGGAAAACCGAGGCCAGGATGGGCTCCTGGAGGCCTCCACAGCAGTTTCATAGGTAGAGAAGAAATGAAAGTACAGGGTCGGGTGTGGCCAAAGCTGGGTGATAGGAGCAGGGTAGCTAGTAGCCTGTGGGATAGAACCTCAGGGCACAGGTGAAGCTGGGAGACATGTTGGGGACTGAACCCGCAATGTCCTGTTAATGACTTGTCTTCATCTCCAGGAGCATCTATAGGCTGGAGGAGCTTCTGCTTGGCTCACTGGCAGAAAGCAGCTACTGTAGGTCCAGGACCAAGCCTTCTCCAGCTCTCACTCCCAACTCTTGTCTTGTACTGCCCTCAGGAGGCCTCCAGTCGCAACCTGGTGACCCTGCGTGTGGACCCCAATGGCTTCTTCTTGTACTGGACAGGACCCAACATGGTGAGCATGGTGCTAATGCTGCTGGTTAGGGCCTAGGCCTCTACGGTGACCCCTACCCAGCCCCCTTGTCCTGGGGGTAAGGCCTAGCCAGGGGGCTGGTCATTCCCCAGCCTGGATGGGGCAATTAAGGACCCCTCGTACTTCTCAGACACAAACCTTGGCTCTGTTTTCCCAGGAGGTGGACACACTGGACATCAGCTCCATCAGGGACACAAGGACAGGTCGTTATGCCCGTCTGCCCAAGGTGAGGGCTAAGATCTCATACTGATGGGGCCGAGGTTGTCAAAGGACAAGACCCTCCTCCCCCCCACCTCCTCCTCCTCCTCACTCTTGGCTTTCACTATACAGGACCCTAAGATTCGAGAAGTACTGGGCTTTGGGGGTCCTGACACCCGGCTAGAGGAGAAACTGATGACAGTGGTGGCCGGGCCAGATCCAGTAAATACCACGTTCTTGAACTTCATGGCTGTGCAAGATGACACAGTCAAGGTGGGTTGGGGTCAAGCGACAACCCAGGAAAGCAGATGTTTCATTGGAAGACATTATGTAGCCCAGGCTGGCCTCAAACTCAGGGCAATCATCCTGTCAAAGCTTCTCAGGTAGTGGGATTACAAACATAAGCCACCGTGCTTGGCTATGTCCTCATGATGTTTTATGCACCAGACCCTGTTCTGGATGTAGGCTGTGGCTGGGCTAGCCCCTCTGCCCCCTTCACCTATTCTCCTTGTGTGTTCTCAATTCCCAGGTCTGGTCAGAGGAGTTGTTTAAACTGGCTATGAACATACTGGCTCAGAATGCCTCCCGGAACACCTTCCTGCGGAAAGCGTGAGCCTGCAGTTACCCTAGGGAGCACTGGGGGTTCCGCTGACCTGTCCCAAGATCTGACCCTTGTACTCGCTTTTCCAGATACACGAAGCTGAAGCTGCAGGTGAACCAGGATGGACGGATTCCGGTCAAGAAGTGAGCCCCCTTCCCCCTCAGCATCTTTTCTCTTGCCCTGCCCTTGGTGATCTCTTGCCCCCCACCCCCACTGACCCTGACCCCTCCTGCCTGCCTCAGCATTCTGAAGATGTTCTCAGCGGACAAGAAGCGGGTGGAGACGGCGCTGGAGTCCTGTGGCCTCAACTTCAACCGGGTGTGTGGGGGCAGGGCCAGGGTGAGGGTGGGGCAGGGTGGGGTGTCGCAGTGGGTACCCACTTTCTGGAACTGGCTGCCCTAGGTTCTTACTCCACATTCCTCGCCCTCAGAGTGAGTCCATTCGCCCTGATGAGTTTCCCTTGGAAATCTTTGAGCGGTTCTTGAACAAACTGTGTCTGCGCCCGGATATTGACAAGATCCTGCTAGAGATGTAAGCAACCTGGGAATGACTTTCATAGGCTGGGCTCGGCCTCTAGTTTCTGCTCAGTGTTCTTCTGATTCAGTGAAAACCGGTACCAGTAGGCAGGTTTTAGAGCGTCAGAGTGAAAAGAGGGGAACCCGTCCAGGGTACTCATGTGGTTTCTGGAACTCTCTGTCATCCATTTGCCACAGGTGGCTTGATTAGCCCATTCGGGATGGGAACCAATGGCCTCAGACATGTTGTGGGACCAACACAGTGTGGGAGGCTGGAGGCAAGACTGGTTCTGGGGTCTAGAGATTCAAGTGGTGGGTCAAGCATTTAGCAGCTTTTAAAGCTCTTTTTTTGTTTGTTTGTTTGTTTTTTTGTTTTTCCGAGACAGGGGTTTTTCTGTGTAGCCCTGGCTGTCCTGGAACTCACTTTGTAGACCAGGCTGACCTCGAACTCAGAAATCCGCCTGCCTCTGCCTTCTGAGTGCTGGTATTAAAGGCGTGTGCCACCACTGCCCGGCCGGCTAAAGCTCTTACGAATGCTGATGCCAGTCTGTCTTCCGCCTGACACTGTTGAGTGGTCAGGAGAGTGGACAGGGAAACCGAGGCCCAGAATACCAGTCTGTGACTGCTGAAGTTAGGCGCATGCCTTCTCCCTTCTGTGTCCCAGGGTGAGGGCTTAGCACTAGGGGAGAACTGAGGCTACAGCCTGACCCAGCTTCTGGGCCCCTTCAGAGGTGCCAAGGGCAAGCCGTACCTCACTCTGGAGCAGCTTATGGACTTTATCAACCAGAAGCAGAGAGACCCAAGACTCAATGAAGTGCTGTACCCGCCGCTCCGGTCCTCACAGGCTCGGCAGCTCATTGAGAAGTATGAGACGAATAAACAGTTCCTGGAGCGTGGTGAGTAGCTATTGGCAGTGGGGCGGTGTGGGTGGGGCGGGCCAAGCCCAGCTGACCTGTCCGCACCCCACCCGCAGACCAGATGTCTATGGAGGGCTTCAGCCGCTACCTGGGAGGGGAGGAGAACGGTATCCTGCCTCTGGAGGCCCTGGATCTGAGCATGGACATGACCCAGCCACTGAGCGCATACTTCATCAATTCCTCACACAACACCTATCTCACTGGTGAGTGAGACAGCAGGGAGCAGACACGCACATCCTCGCCCATACACTGTTCCTCCTCCATCACTCACTGGCCAGTGCTGGGGAAGGGGCAGCATCTCTGGATAGGTCTTCTGAGTATCTTGAAGTGTCCCTGGGGACAGGCTGATGGCATATTTGTTCATTGTATGGGAGTAGCCTGTACAGATGGGTGAGCCAGAGACAGATGGTTTTAGAAGTACAAAAAGGGCTGTAGGTGCAACTAAGGGGTCGAGTGTTAGTCTACTGTGTGTGTGTGTGTGTGTGTGTGTGTAAGTAAATGGGCCTAATGGCAGGTACACAGAAGGAGAGGGCTGGGCCCGTTCTGGAAGGCTTCTGGACTCGACTCAATGTGAGTGGCAAAGCGTGGATGGCTTAAGTAGGAAAAGCACTGTGACCTGGTAGGAGTTCTGTGGAGATTGGGTTGGAGGCAGGGAGGGGCCCTGATCCCCTAGGCAGGAGGTGGTAAGGCTGGTGCAGGAAAGATGGGTGGCAGGAATAGCTATGGTAGAAACTAGTTAGGTCCTACGGAGCTCTAGACGGTATCTGGGGACTCCATAGTGGGGCAGTGCTGGGAGCCTTGGAGGAGGGACCAGCTGTGTCTGCAGATGCTACTGAATGCCTACTCTGTGCCGCCTGATGCATACCAGGGACTGGGGCTCAGGATATCTGCCCTTCCCTGAGGGCTTCTGGGGAAGGTGGTACTGCCTCCGCACTGACTGGAGGAGTAATACTGCCCTGGAATTGGTTGGCTGGGTCAGGGGACTCTCCATCCCCGGGGTGGGTTGGTTCCATGTGGGATGGGGTGGCCGGTAGGTAGTGACACAGCCTTACCTTCAGCGGGCCAGCTGGCTGGAACATCATCGGTGGAGATGTACCGCCAGGCGCTGCTGTGGGGCTGCCGCTGTGTGGAGTTGGATGTATGGAAGGGACGGCCACCGGAGGAAGAGCCCTTCATCACTCATGGTTTCACCATGACCACTGAGGTGCCATTGCGTGATGTGCTAGAGGCCATCGCTGAGACAGCCTTCAAGACCTCACCCTACCCTGTCATCCTCTCCTTCGAGAACCATGTCGACTCGTGAGTGGGTCTGCCCTGGGGATCGCTAGAGAGACCTCTGATAGAGGCAGTCTGATGGACCCCAACACAGCCCTCTCGTACTGTCATTAGCTCTGACCCTAGATACTCACCCACTCTATAGGCCTCTGACCTCTGGGAACCTTTGACCTCTGACCTTGTCCCCACAGGGCAAAGCAGCAGGCCAAGATGGCTGAGTACTGCCGCTCTATCTTTGGGGATGCGCTGCTCATTGACCCACTCGACAAATACCCGGTATGGGGGGCTTGGAGTTAAGCCAGGGTGTATGCAGGTGAAGGGTGACTGACTAGGTCCTGACCTGTCCACATTGCCCAGCTATCTGCGGGCATCCCCCTGCCTAGTCCACAGGACCTGATGGGCCGTATCCTGGTGAAGAATAAAAAGCGGCATCGGCCCAGCACAGGCGTCCCTGACAGCTCAGTACGCAAGCGGCCTCTGGAACAGAGCAACTCGGCCTTGAGTGAGAGCTCGGCCGCCACAGAGCCCTCCTCACCCCAGCTTGGTATGGCCTGGTCTGACCTCCAGCCCTGATCCTAACGCAGACGTAACTTCTCACCCCAGTGTCTCCACCACTCCAGCCCGACCTCCTTCCTTCCCACCTCTCGGCTCTGCCCTGACTTTCAGTATGTCACTGCTGCCTGGTGAGGGTAGGGCTCTGGATTCTGACCTTTGACCTCACCCATCCTCTTCCTTCAGCCCCCTGACACTTGACGTGTAACCTCCACTGACTCTGTTTACTCACCTACTTCAACTTTCATCTAACCTTTGCCAAGTCTCCATATTGAGGCCCCCTCAAGTCTCCATATTGAGGCCCCTCATCATGTGACACATAACTGCTCACCCCACTAACCCCTGCCGGGTACAGCTCTGCGTGAGCCCAACTTGCAGCTCTGCTACTGCTTGGCCCTGCGGGCTCTTGCTCTAGGTCCCTGCTCTGTGTAGCTCTGACCTGTGATACCTCTGGGCAGCCACTAGCCCTGATGCCACCCAGACTTGGGTCCCTATCCTCTCTCCAAGCTGTGCTTCTTTAAGAGGGCAGCACCCTGACCTCCCCACCCACACACTGAGTACAACCTGCAGGCCTCCACAGTACCAGCCTGTGGGCCTGACACTGGACCCTTGGCCCTGTGCAGGGTCTCCCAGCTCCGACAGCTGCCCTGGCCTAAGCAATGGGGAGGAGGTAGGACCCGAGAAGACCAGCCTGGAGCCTCAGAAGTCTCTGGGTGAGGAGGGCCTCAGCCAGGGACCTAATGTGCCCGTGCCTGACCGCGACCGAGAGGATGAGGAGGAAGATGAGGAAGAGGAGGAAACGACGGATCCAAAAAAGCCCACCACTGATGAGGTCAGGACCACAGGCAGGCAGAGGGGTGTTTGCTGGGTGGCAGCCTTTGTGCTGCTCATTTGCTCTCTTAGAGCTTAATCTATGCAGGCTCCAGTTTATGCTGGTATGCAAATGAGTCTGCAAGAGTTAGGGTGCAAGGCCAAAGAGATGCCCCACTGGTAAAAGCATCTGCATCCACATGCTTGTCCTCCTCACAGATAACAGAGAAGGGCATAGATAGATGATACATAGATAGATAGATGATAGATAGATAGAAAGATAGATGATAGATAGATAGATAATAGATAGATGATAGATAGATAGAAAGATAGATGATAGACAAATGATAGATGATTGATAGATGATAGATTAATAGATGATAGATATAGATAGACAGGAAGGAAGAAAGAGAAAGAGAGAAAGAAAGAGAAAGAAAGAAAAGAAAAAGAAGAAAAGAAAAAAGAAAAGAAGAAAAGAGCTAGGGTAGGGGCTGGGCAGTGGTGGCGCATGCCTTTAATCCCAGCACTTGGGAGGCAGAGGCAGGTGGATTTCTGAGTTCGAGGCCAGCCTGGTCTACAGAGTGAGTTCCAGGACAGCTAAGCTACACAGAGAAACCCTGTCTCAAAAAAATTTAAATAAATAAATAAATAAATAAATAAATGGTGGTGCGTGCCTTTAATCTCAGCAGAGGCAAGTAGATCTCTGTGAATTTGAGGCCAGCCTGGTCTATCTACATAGTGAATTCTAGGCTATCAAGAGCAACAGAGAGAGACCCTGTCTCAAAAAAGAGTATTAGGGTACAGGACTGGCAAGGTGGCATAGCACGTAATAGTGATTACCATACAAGCCTAGTGACCAGACTTTGACACCCAGAACCCAAGGTAGAAGGACAGAACTGACTCTCAAAAGTTGTCCCCTCATCAGCATGTGTGCACCATGGCAGCAAGTACCCACACTTATACACACTCACACATATAAGAAGAGTAAATACAGTAAAAAGAGGATACAGAATTGCAGTCTGGGAAAGGGACTGTGCCCTGGCATGTAAGTTGGGGCAAACAGACCTAGAGGTGGCACTAGCCATGTGCCAAGGCCCTGTGGCAAGAGAGAGACTCAAAGGGAATTCTGAGAGTGGAGTTGACAGAAGGGTCACTGTGCCTGTTGTGGGAGGGAAGATTTGCGAGGGTCCCTGAGTTAGGGACAGTGTGTATGCTGGGCACTGAGAGGCCTCTCTGTCCAGGGATGTGTCAGCGTCTTGCAGGAGGCTGTGGAGCAGTATGCCTGCATGTGTGGGAAAGGGCTCTTCCCCCTGGGTGTGTGTGTGAGGGGAGTAAGGGACACCTGGTACCACTGATCTTGAGTTTGGGGCCACAGGGCACAGCCAGCAGTGAGGTCAATGCCACGGAGGAGATGTCAACGCTCGTCAACTACGTTGAGCCCGTCAAGTTCAAGTCCTTTGAGGCTGCTCGAAGTGAGTGGGGATGGGTGACTGGGAGCTGGCCCTGCCAGGCCTTGGCTGCTCTTACATCCCCCCTTCCCCACCCCCACCCTCAGAAAGAAACAAGTGCTTCGAGATGTCATCCTTTGTGGAGACCAAGGCAATGGAGCAACTGACCAAGAGTCCCATGGAGTTTGTGGAGTATCCTCCCCAGGCACTGCGGCTAGAGTGGGGCCGACAGCGGGGGACTTGCTGATGCCACAGAAGCATCTGCATGGGGTCCTCAGTGGGCTGAGGCGGAAGGCTCAGGGACAGCATGGGCAGCTTTGCTGGGAGTGGGATTCTAGGAGAGTGAGGTGGGGCCCGAGACAGAGACTGGAAGGGAGGGAGTGTTACTTCTTCCCTTATGGCCCTGACCGACAACCCCAGATACAACAAACAGCAGCTCAGCCGCATCTACCCCAAGGGCACACGAGTGGACTCCTCCAACTACATGCCTCAGCTCTTCTGGAACGTGGGTTGCCAGCTTGTTGCCCTCAACTTCCAGACTTTGGGTGAGCTCTGGCCCTGTCTCAGGGATTTTATTGGTGGATAAAACAATGTGACCAAATGCGACTTGGGAAGGAAGGGGTTTTTTGTTCCATCTTACAGTTTACATCATTGAGGGGAGTCAGGAAAGCAACTGGAGCAGAGGCCATGGAGGGACACTGCTCACTGGCTTGCTCCTCATGGCTTGCTCAGCCTGCCTTCTTACAGCATCCAGGACCACCAGCCCTCCCATATCAATCCTCAATCAAAAGAAGTGCACTACTGGCCAGTCTGATGGGAGGCACTTTCTCAATTGAGGTCCCCGCTTCCAAAGTGACTCTAGCTGGTGTCAAGTTGACATAGAACTGGCCAGCACACCGTCCTTGACCCTTGCCCATCTTACTGGCTCCTGATTTACCTAATCTTCAATTCCCCAAATTTAACCCAGACTTTGTCTGAACCCTTACCGAGACTGATTCCATGGACCCTCACCTCTATAGTTGTTCTTGAACCTGGACCCTTGATCCATTGATCCCATTCCTGGTCCTGGACCTTGAACTCTGGCTGACCCTTGCTAAGACCCTTTACTGATCTGCCTGTGTTGCCTACAGATTTGCCAATGCAGCTCAACGCAGGCGTGTTTGAATACAATGGGCGCAGTGGGTACTTGCTGAAGCCTGAGTTTATGCGGCGGCCGGACAAGTCTTTTGACCCCTTCACTGAGGTCATCGTAGATGGCATAGTGGCCAACGCCTTGCGGGTCAAGGTGGGGCCCAGGAGGGGTTGGGCCTAGGGTGTTTTGAGGAAGAAACGCAGCAGCTGCCTTACTTACCTTCCTGGGCTGTCCCGCCAACCCCAGGTGATTTCGGGGCAGTTCCTGTCTGACAAGAAGGTGGGCATCTACGTCGAGGTGGACATGTTTGGCCTCCCAGTTGACACGAGACGCAAATATCGTACACGGACATCCCAGGGGAACTCATTTAACCCTGTGTGGGATGAGGAACCCTTTGACTTCCCCAAGGTAAGCCCCCTCTGTGGCAGGCCAGCCCATCATGACTGTGCCAGGCACCTTGACAGTGACAGGTGACCTCCCTGTGACCCTGCATATCGCAGGGTCAGGCTTCGTTCTCTGACCTTTTCTGAGTGACAGATGGGATAAGAAGAGACAAGGGCCGTAGCATAGGGATGATGACAGCATGTCCTATCTTGTGCCGTTCCTGTTCTTTCCCCACATTAGGAACAGGCACTGCCTTGTCTCCACGGCAGGAAGTACTTGCCAGAGACCACAACTACAAGCTTGACCTTCCCCAAACCCCCCAGTGTGGTCCCATGGGAATGTGGCCTCTACTCTTGACCTGGTTGAAGTGTGTCCTGAATTTATACACATAGCTCAGTATAGTTACTAAGCAGGCCACAGTGTGACCTGTGCTGTCCTATCCTATGGATAGCCCTGAGGGCTTCTGGCTACCTCTATTCTTGGCTCAGGACTCTGGTGGTCATCCCTTGAGCTGGGCTTCTGTGCTCTGAGGGGGAGGCCTTGGCGGCTATGGTATGGTGGTTGGTCCTGGCTCTGCCCCATGGCTCAGCATTGTGGGCTCCACAGGTTGTGCTGCCCACGCTGGCCTCGCTTCGCATCGCAGCCTTTGAGGAGGGTGGCAGATTTGTTGGGCACCGTATCCTGCCTGTCTCTGCCATCCGCTCAGGTGAGTCCGCAGGCTTTGGGCAGTATTGGGGTAGCTTGGGAATTTGGCCAGGCCTAGATCAACTTTCCCCACTGCCCACCCAGGGTATCACTATGTCTGCCTGCGAAATGAGGCCAACCAACCCTTGTGCCTGCCCGCCCTGCTTATCTACACTGAAGCTTCTGACTACATCCCAGATGACCACCAGGGTGAGGGAGACAGGGTGATAGGTTCGGCGGAGCCCAGAAGGGTGGGGACTGGGCTTGGGCATGGCTGATTTAGGTGCCCCAGTTCAAGTGGGGTCAGACTTCCCACCCTTGGAGCCCTGGGCTGGCAGGAAGAGTGAGCCTTCTACTTCCTCTAGACTATGCGGAGGCCTTGATTAACCCCATCAAGCACGTCAGCCTAATGGACCAGCGGGCCAAGCAACTGGCTGCTCTCATTGGGGAGAGTGAGGTGAGTGGGCAGCCACTGAGGTGGGCAGGGCTAAGCCCACCTTGACAGTGAACAACTCTTCCACAGGTACCCCCAGCTCCCAACCCTGCCATCTGATGCCTTTCTCCAGTCTCTGCTGTTAAGTGTCTTATTGCAGAGCCTAGTTTCCTGTCTCCCCAGCCCACTCCATGCCTGGGAAGCCTGCTCCTTTTCTGGGTTCTTTTGTCCTACTCAAACCTAGAAATGAAGTGAAGTGGCTGTTGCTGCCAGCCCTAGTATGAGGTCAGTCACATCCTTGGCTCACTGTCCTGTCCCTCACAGAGATGGGACACTGAGGCTATGGGAAATGGCTCAGTGCCACACAGCCTGGCCGGGCCTTTGGCCTATTTTCAGCCCCTAAAGCTTGCCCTTTCTGCCATGTGGTACTGTCGGGGGATTTTAGATAGCTTACAGTGGGCAGAAGGACTGTAGATTTTTGCTTTTGTGTGTAAACATGTTGGTTTGTGTGCACATATGTGTGCGTGGGGGTTTTTCCAGACACACACTCTACCTGATTTTCTGAGATAGGGTCTCACTGAACCAGACTGGCTGGCCAGTGACCTCAGATATCCCCTTGACTTTGCCTACCCAAGCAGTGGGGTTATAGGCATGAGGTGGTCCAACCAAAGGCCCTCATGCATTTATGGTAGGTACTTTACCAGTCATGCTGGGTAGGGATGGAGCCCATGGTCTTAAGCCAGCCAGGCAAATGCTCTACCACTGAGCTATACCCTCAGCTCACTTATGGACTCTTGAAAGAGGACATTCCCATTTGCACTGATTTGGGTTGTGTCTAGACAGGGTCAAAGCATTGGGTGTACACACACTGGGGTACTGGAAGCTTGGGAAGCCATGAAGAGATAGTGGCTTCAGTGGGAAGGCGCCAGGAGCAGAGGTTCAGCCACATGTCCTGACCCGGTCCCCATGGGGCCTGTGGCCGCCAGGAAAGAGCTGACTGCAATTAGGGCTGTTAGTCGAAGAGACTGGTGCCCGCTCTGCACTTGCTTCCTTTGCTGATTAAATCAGAAGCTAAGCATCCAAGAGCAGGACAAACCACCAGGCGAGTGGGAGGGAGGGAGGGGCGCAGAGGAAGGCCCGCCGGGGCGGGGCGGGGCGGGGCCAGGCTTCTCCAGAAGCATCTGATCTGGTAACAGGGAGCCTCCCTGATGGCTTGGGCAAGGGTCGAGGGGTGCCTACTGCTAACCTCCTCATTGTGTAGGCAGAGGGCATACAGGAGGTGGAAGGAGGAAGAGAACATTTTTGGAAAGAGTTTTCTCTTACAGGCTCAGGCCAGTACAGAGACATTGCAGGAGACCCCGTGTCAACAGCCAGGGTCACAGCTCCCCTCCAACCCCACACCTAACCCACTGGATGCCTCGCCTCGCTGGCTCCCCGGTCCTACCACTTCCCCCACTAGCTCCTCCCTCAGTAGCCCAGGTAAGGGACAGCCTGTGCTAGGGGCAGGCCACGGGGAGCCACCCGCAGCTGGATCCCGCGGCTTCTCACCACAGTCTCTGCTCTCCAGGGCAGCGAGATGATTTGATTGCCAGCATCCTCTCTGGTAAGGGGCACAGCCTGATCCGGGGTAGGGCCACCTGGTAGGCATCTGCCCCACCCAGCTCAGCCACGCCTGGCCCACCCCAACCGCTAACCTGCCTCCTTTGCTCTCCCTCGTAGAGGTGACCCCTACACCTCTAGAAGAGCTCCGAAGCCACAAGGCTATGGCGAAGCTCCGGAGCCGGCAGGATCGAGACCTGCGGGAGCTGCGTAAGAAGCACCAGCGCAAGGCCGTGGCTCTCACCCGCCGCCTTCTGGATGGCCTGGCCCAGGCCAGGGCTGAGGGGAAGTGCCGGCCCTCCCCCAGTGCCCTGTGAGTGCCCTGCAGCCTGTTGCCACCTGTGTTGTGTGCTGATAGGAATATCAGAGGGAGGCGTGCCTGTGAGTCTCCGGGCTGGGTGGGCATGCTCAGGTGGCAGGAAGGTGGAGGCAGGCTCCCATGCTGGGCCCTCACTCTTCCCTGGGAGTGACACCTCTTCTGAAGTCCCCGGCCAGCCTGCCGGCCAGGAACCCATCAGCTGTGTGAAGCTAACAGGACAGCTGCTGGCCCCTGCTAGGCCTCCTGATTTGCATAGCATGGCTTACCTAACTGGTGCCTGCTACTCTGCTGGCATGAGCTCTGCTCTAACTGTCCTCCTCTACCGGAGACCTGGCATTGAGAAGGTTCTCCCTATAGGGGCAAGGCCACCAATGTAGAGGATGTGAAGGAGGAAGAAGAGGAGGCCAAACAGTATCGAGAGTTCCAGAACCGACAAGTCCAGAGCCTGCTGGAGCTGAGGGAAGCCCAGGCAGATGTGGAGACCAAGCGGAGGCTGGAGCATCTGCGACAGGTGAGGGGCACTGGTATAGGCAAGGAGAGCCAGCTTCCTGGGTAGCTGTGCCTTCAGCCCCGTGTTACCTGCTGGCTGCCTGCCTCCCCAGGCTCATCAGCGGCTCAAGGAAGTTGTCCTGGATACACACACAACTCAGTTCAAGAAGCTGAAGGAGCTGAATGAAAGGTGCCGACAGACAGAAGGTCCTGGGTGAGGAGGGTGAGGGACTCTGGTGCCCAGAGTCCAGCCTCTGACTCCCTCCTGTCCCCTCCGCGCTGCTCCAGGGAGAAGAAGGAGCTTCAGAAGATCCTGGACAGGAAGCGCAACAACAGTATCTCAGAGGCCAAGACAAGGGAGAAACACAAGAAGGAGGTGTAAGTGTGCTGGGACTGGAAGCCACTGAGTAAGGGGAGGCCGGAAGAGAGCCTGGCCCTGAGCCCTCCCTTTTACATCTGCAGGGAACTGACAGAGATTAATCGGCGGCACATCACTGAGTCAGTAAACTCCATCAGACGGGTGAGTGAGGTCCCCCTCCCCTCCTTCACTCATCAGGAACTTGGCTTTTCAGTGCCCACCTTGGTGCCACATTTTTCTCCAAAAGGCTCCTAATGGCTTTCCTCCGGGGACTGTACCAACTGCCCCGGTCCCATATCCAACACCTTGGGAGCCCTGACATCCCTCTGCCCCAGTGACCTCCCCCCCCCCAAGGCCTTGCCACTCCCTCAGCTGAACCCTTGCCCTCCTTTACAGCTGGAAGAGGCCCAGAAGCAGCGCCATGAACGCCTGGTGGCAGGGCAGCAGCAAGTCCTCCAGCAGCTAGAGGAAGAGGAACCCAAGGTGAGGCCTGGGAAGGAGGCGCACAAGCGGGCAGCAGGGGAGCGGGGCAGCCTGGCCCCTCTGGGACACTCACCCTCTTGTAGCTGCTGGCCCAGCTGACCCAGGAGTGTAAGGAACAGCGAGAGAGATTGCCCCAGGAGATCCGTCGGTGCCTGCTGGGCGAGACATCAGAGGGACTGGGGGACGGCCCCCTGGTGGCCTGTGCCAGCAATGGTCATGCACCTGGGAGTGGTGGGCACCTGTCCAGCGCTGACTCGGAGAGCCAGGAGGAGAACACCCAGCTTTGAACTGAGCAAGAGGTGGCCACAAGTCTGGGTGGGCACTGGGCTGTGGGTAGAAGACACTAATACTTTGGGTTTTTTTTTTAACCTTTTACCTTTAGAAATTTTATTTTTTTAAAATCTGGGGCAAATGCCTCACACTAACTCTAACTCCCTTCATCTTCCTGGGACCTCTTGGTCCTCAGCCTCCCCTTCTAACTTCAGGCCTAGGGAAAGGGCTAGCTTGTACCCCATAACATTCACCTAAGATAGGTACTCCCCGATTCCCAAGGAACAGCAGGTGGAACCCTGGAGTTCTGGGTAGTAGAAAGCAACCATTTATTAGGGGACTTTTTTTTTTTTTAACATGAATAAAAGTGGACTTCAGGGACCCTGTGTACAGTGTAGTTTGGATGAAAACACTCTGGGCTCTAGCTCTGGTACTGCCATTTCTCTGGGGCCTCAGTTTCCTCATCCATAAAATGGGGGTGTGCCACTGTGGTCAGATTCCTATCGAAGAGTTTCAAGGTTTGAACTTGGCTGCCTTGTCTAAGCTGTGGTGACCTTAGACCCTGTCAGAGGTGGCTTCTGACATCTGTCCCGAGCCCCTAAGTTTCCCAAACCCATTAATCTCTTTTCCCTCAGCCTTACCTCATCTCTCTTTGTTCAGGCTCAGACCCTGCTTTAGGAAGCCTTCCCTACTCCCCACCACTTCCTGTTGCCTGATATGACCCAAGCACCCAGCATCTTCTACCAGGGCTGCTGAGGGCCCCACTAAGGGTTGAAGCTGAGTTTTCAGATTTGTGGGAAAGGTCCGTGGCTCTTAAGAGAGAGAAAGGAAATTGATAGTCTTAAGGGTTATTGCTGGCAGAGCTGATACTCTGTGGATACCCCGTGGCCCTCTCATCCCTATGAAGGAGATGTTTTGCCTGTTTTACAGATATGGAAACAGGCCCCGAATGGAAGATGCATTTACTGGGCCATAGCTAAGTGGAGGCCTGCTGGAAGGCAGGATGGACTGCGTGTTAGCCCTGTGCTAGATGGTCTTCACCAGCTGGAGGACATGCTCTGAGCTTGGGACCAGCCAGGAACACCAGAGACTTTGTGGCAAGAGAATGGGCCCAGCTCTGCAGCTGGGGCAGGCTGGCACTCCTTCAAGGCCTCTCCCAACTTCCTGGCGGTTGGGGACTGGCTGCTCCCTCCCTCGGAGGAAGGCAGCCTCTTATCTGGGCTTATCTCCTGCCAATCAAGTGTTTGCTTTGCTTTGTTTTTGTTGCAGCCCCAGGCAAACAGATCGGGTAGGAAGGCCAGAGAAACTGGGTGGCCAGGGTTGGGCTTCCCAGGGCTAAGGCCTCAGCTCTCCCTGAGATTCCTGTCATTGCCCAAGTCACCTTCTTCAGCTGTCAGTCCGTGTCATGTTCCCAGATCTGCCACTTTTCCGCATCCCATGTCCTATATCGCTGACTGGCTGACCTCCATTTTCCCAAACACTCCATGTGGTTTGGGCCCTCAAAAACAAGCTAAGTCCCAAGATCCTGGAGTGTCCATCTGCAGAGTGTCAGTTCCAGACATAGCCTCACCTTCAAGTTTGACCTACTCCTTGAGGCCCCGTTGTGGAGGCCATCCACTCCCATGTTCCGGGAAGCAAAGAGTTGTGGCGCAACTTATCTGCATATCCAGCGCAAAGCACTGGCCTGGGCTATAGGGGCGCCAATAAATCTCTGAACTGAGCTCTGGGCCCTGCTCCAGGTCCCTGTGAGAAGCTTCTACGTTCCCTAGCGATCAGTCTGCCGCGCCGCCCCGCCCCGCCCCACGTGTCTTGCCAGGTCCCTGAGCTGCGCTGGCCCCAGGCCGGTCAAACAGTAGCTGCTCACAAGGACTGACCCAAATAGGAGCAAATGACCCCCCTCCCGCCCGCCCCCTGGGAGCCGCGACATGGTTTGCAGAACGCTAAATTCCGGCGGCCGGCTGGGCTGCAGCTCCCAATTACCATATTAGAGATAAGGGCCTGGCAGTCCCAGGGGTCTAGCCACGCTCCTCTTCCCCACCCAAGCCAAGCAGCCCGACTCCGCGGGTTGCCTCTTCTTCGTCTCAGCCCTTAGAGCTTGTTTCTTCCTCCGGTAAAACGAGTCTCTCTTAAAACTATCAGCGATAGAGATCCGGTTTGCGGAACCCCAAACGAAGGATAGAAGGATAGAGGCGCGGCGGCACATGCGCAGGCTTTATTATAAAGCACGTTTCTCGCGACCTGGGGTCCCCAGTTATGACAGGACAGCACCCAGACCCGCAACTTAGCACAGGCGCCCGTGGGCAGTCCAGACCGGAGAGGGAAAACAGCCACTTCCGGAGGCTTAGGGGGTGGGGTTGTGGAAAACTTTGAAACTCCAAACAGGAGCCACCCCTCCGTGGCTATTGCACGCACCGGAAGGGACCCAAGCTGTACGTCAGCTCTTCTCCCGGTTAAAAGGGACACAGCGATCCTCTTTTTTCCTAAGGCCTCGAAAGACTTCCGCCCACACCCAATATGGCGGGCGACGGGAGCGGGTAGAGTTCCGGGAATGTGGAGCAGATCACTGGGAGGGGGTGGAGCCTCCTTTGCCCAAGTTTCGATCCCACCAGGACTGGATAATGCGCGTCCAGCTGGCGCTTTGTCGCATCTGTGTTGCAGTGCCTGCGCTCTTTGGGCGAGGAAGTCCCTTCAGGGAAGGAGGAGGAAAGAGTGAGCCTCATTCTGGCATCCCGAATCAGGTCCCCACCACCAGCTTGCTCTGCACTGGGCGGTCAGACACACGGGATGATGCGTGTGCCGGAATCCTAAATGAAACCGCACAGCCAGAGATCTAGTGTTTAGAGGATGGGGCAGAACTTAATTTAAAGTAGTTTAAGAAGTTAGGAAGAGGCTCAGATGCCAGCAAGCCTCGTGCACTATGAACCTGACGGTTCAGAAACTTTGGCGTGAAGTTGGTCTGTACTACAGATTTCGGTTATCATAGCGGTCTGGCTGTAAGAACTCTCAATTACAGGTGAAGGCATAAACCGGGACTGGGGGCGGGGTCTTGGACAAAGAAGGAAGAGGGAGGAAATCCCAGCAAATCACTGGACACTGGTACAGGATGGATTAGAACTGCAAGTCCCAGCATGCTCTACAACACAAAAGGGAAAATTGATGGCTCTGAAACTAGAAATCCCGACATGCCCTAGATCAAAGGAGGGGCGGCGGCTGAGGGTTCAGGTCCCATCGCACCCAACGCTGGCGCTCACCTTGAAGGAACCCTCAAACTCATCGCTCATCCTTCGGAGCTCACGGCCGTAGCGCTGCGCTGCCCAGAGATTGGGGGGAGCCGAACGCGAGCGTCCTCGAAAAGGGCTAAGCTCCTCCTCCATCCCTTCATCCTCCTCGGTCCCCGCTGGGTACGAACTGTGGCGACTCCGGGTCTCCATAGCCCCAGCGCCTGCAGAGGTCAGGAAGTGGAAGAGGTGTGAATCTCTAACCTGTTATCATCCGTTCCAATCCTTTGTGAATGCAGAGAACTCAGGGCTTTTGTGAGAAATCGGTTACTTCCACAAATCCTTGTACAGTGCTAGTAAGGAAGCCTTTAGTGTACAAAAAGGAGTTTACTGTGCCTTTCATAAAATACGGACATAAACTATCACATGGTCTCATAGCAACCCTTACGTAGAGAGGCGTCTTGCTGTGTCTTTGCAGGGGTCTTGGAAAACAATGCTCTGCGACCCCTCTTGCGCCTTTCTTGGGAGACAGTGTCAAGAACTGTCATCACGCATCCGTTTTATTTTTCTGAGACTGGAGTATGTATGTGCTAAAAGTATCCTCCTCGCACCACCGGGTTCAACAGACCCAGCATGGAGGCTTGAGCTGGGCGTGGTGGTTTATATTTATAATCCCAGAACTGGTGAGGTCAAAGCCGGGAGGTTTAAGGTCAGCCTAGACTACAGGAGAACTTGTCTTTTGCCTCACAAAAAAGGAGTGGGGTGGGATGGGGGACACTGGCCTACATAGACACATGCACACAATAGCTACACAGGTGATCAGAGAGGTCACATTCCCTCGGGTTAGCTCGGCTGTTAAGGCCTGAGGCCAGAAGTGCCTGGGTTTGGAACCCAGAGCCCATCAGGCTGTGCAGCTCTTGCCTTGCCCAACCACCCTTCATTTTCAAGTTCTCTTCATGAAGGGACAGTCTCGCCTTGCTTACTACTAACGCACCACACCTGTGTGAAGGTCGCATTGGCGTGTAGACACGTTCTGTGAGCAGCAAGAGCATTGTGGGTGATCTCCTTTGGTCTGGGTATTGTGTGCCATCCTGACTTCTGCCATCTGTACCCCTATCTCCAGACCAGTGAAGACCCAGAACCACTCCTAGGGGCAGAGTCCAGAGCTAAGCACAGCCTGTGGCCCACACCCAGGTGTCTGCAGGCTTGGGAGGAGGTAAAATCACCCTCCCATTCAGGGGTTGATAAATTTGCTTCTCTCTCTCAAAGGTCGGCTAACAAGACTCTGAAGCTCAGCTGTAGGATCCCAGCTGCAGACATGGGACAAAAAGCCGAGATAAGGAGCCTCATGAAAGACCTGGCCTGGGTCTGCTCCAAGCATCTGGCCAGAACAGGGTATCATTGCTCACCTACAGAGTACTTTCACCAGAACCACTCAGTAGCTGAGTGGGTTCCCTTTTGTGATCTTGGACCCATTTCCCCAGTTCCTTGTCACCTCAGTCTTTGTCTGGGGCACGGGGAGAGCCTGCCCCATAGTCACCACTCTACCCTGTCCTTTGAGCATCCATTAGTTTCTTGGCTCCTGTGTGGCAGATGCGGAGTTCTCCCCATCTTACACAGAAGCCTGACACCGAAAGGAACATGCCTGCCTGTGGTGGTACAGCCCATCTGCTCTGAGTAATGAACCTGAGCCCTGGAATCATGGCGTTTGTGTGCTTAGCTGTGGTGGCAAGGCAAATGTCTTCCAGGTGGCCTTGGTCTGAGCTCAGCCCCTCCTCCTTCATGAAGAAGCAAAACAAGGGCTGGTGAGATTGCTCAGCCGGTGAAGGAGCGTTCAGTAGAGCCAGATGAGCTGAGTAGGGGCCTTGGAATCCGTGGAAAGGGAGAAAGAACCTCCACAGGCTGTCGTCCCCTGACCTCTACTAGCACCTGGACACGTGGCACCCACACCCCTTCCCGAACAAATCTGCTTTCCTAAGCTACATTAAAATCCTTGTTTAGCACCAGGCTTGCTTAGTATACAGCTTTAATTCAAGCACTCTGGAGACAGAGGTCTTTGGATCTCTTGAGTTCAAGGCCAGCCTGGTCCAGAGTGAGTTCCAGGATGGCCAGAGTTACATAGAGACAGTCTCAATACACAAAACAAACAAAAATCCTTGCTTAACATGCTCAAGGTTCTATCCCAGCACCTCACAAACCAACCAACCAATCAGAACACTGACCAGGTCAGGCTGGACGATCCTTTGCATCGGTTCGTTTAGTTCTTAACTCACACGGAGGCAGCTCCTCTTTCTACAGGAAGTGAAACGAAGGCAAACAGCCTAAGTGACAAAGACTGGTACACACCAGTCTGATTCTGGGGTCTTCTCATGCCCCAGCCCCGCTTCAGCAGTACCACAAACCACCTTGGTGGCCCAACTTGGAGGAGTCCTGTTCTCCAGCCCTGACTAGTGTCAACCATGCCAAGCGCCATGCTGTGCCATGGAGAACTAAAGGCACTCAGCAATGCCAAGCACCTCGGCGACAGAATGCCATCCGTCTGTGTCAGAGCGTTTGTACTGGCTGATGAGAAAGGGGCTCAGGTGGCAGAAATGCTGACCTTAAACTTCTGGCCCTCCTGCTCCTGCACACCCCCGGCAGCTCGCGTGGTGCCAAGGTTAGAGGCTGAGGCCCCACACACACTAGGCAGATATTCCACAGACTGAGTCACATCTCCAGCCCCTTAATGGGATTTTAAAAATTATCTTTGTGTTTACGGGAAAGAACCTGGAGATTCTGTGAACTACTGGGACAAAGAGGGTGGGTAGGATATGGCCTAGACCTGCCTCAGTCCCTCTGGGGAAGGGATGGGTGGTTACTCTCGGGGTGGATGTGCAGGTCTGCCCATAAGCCACCCTCTCAGACAGACTGTGGGTCGGGGAAGCGGGGAGAAACTGGTTGATATGCACCTTTAGTTTTAAACTCCTTACCCACAGGGCTTCTGGCTAAGTGGGTGTGGCTGAACCAGCAAATTCACTGAGCAAGGAGAATCCTAGCATACTCCTTTAAAATTGGTGGGAGTGCCTAGGGGATGACAAGCCATGGAAAGGTGGCTGCCACCAAGCCTTTAATTCCTGAGACCCACAAGGTAAAAGAGAGAACCAAATTAACTCATAAAAAAGTATCCTCTGGCCTCCATACATGTCTTTACACACACAAATTAATTAGTAAAAAACAAAACAAAAAAACACAAGGTGACCAGGGAGGAGAGTAATAAAAACAAAAGCAGTGTTTTTCCAGATGCTTCCAAGCACAGTGAGGCTCTGCCCTCAGGCACTGTCTGCCTGTCTCCACAATGGCCTGCCCAGACCTGTGCCTGTAGCCTTGAGGAAAGGCATTTTAGAGTCTCTTGCCTGGGGCCTTTCCTGGCCCTGCTCTGGCCAAAAATTCTGTCTCTATTCAGAGACAACATGTCCCAGAAAACACCTTTGTGCCCACCACTGCTTCACTCAGTAACACTGAAATGTGATTTTCACACAGTTCTTACCTGTTATAATAAAATACTTTGTTCCCTGGATTTTGTCAACCACTTCAATAGATAAAACTGTTCCTAGCTAGGCGTGGTAGCACATGCCCTTAATCCAAGCCCCTGGGGGTAAGAGGTGTGAGTTCGAGGCCAGCAGAGCTAGTTCCTGAAAAGCTGGAGCTACACAGAGAGACTCTGTCTCAAAAAATCAAAATAAAGACAGAACTATTCCTGAAGTTGGTACAGACCGGTAGTCCCAGCTACTGGCTAGTTGGGTGTCTGAGGCCAGGTGGCTGCTTGAGCCCAGGAGTTTGAGGTCAGCCTGGGCAACAGTGACATTTTGTCTCACCAAATGTAACAGAGGCTGGAGATGTAGTTAAGTGAGAGTCCTTGCCTAGTAAGCTGGAGGCCCTGGGCCTGGATCTTTTTTTTTTCTTCAGTTTTTCAAGACAGGGTTTCTCTGTATAGTCCTGGCTGTCCTGGAACTCACTCTGTAGACCAGGCTGGCCTCGAACTCAGAAATCCGCCTGCCTCTGCCTCCCAAGTGCTGGGATTAAAGGCGTGTGCCACCACGCCCGGCTCCTGGACCTGGATCTTAAAAACCTCAAAACACAACAACAAAAACATTCCTAGCTCAGGGACTGTACGAAAGCCCAGGGATTATTCGGTCCACGTCTAAATCCCTGTTCTAAAACCCAACTATGTCTATCTTAAACCTTCAGTGGCTCCCTATTGGCTATCTGCATACCTTCAAGTCACCTCAATCCTGAGTCTAACCTATACCTCGTTTGGCAGGCAAGAGCAACGGATGTTTAAGGCACTGCATAAATTGCACTTATTACTGAAGGAACCCCAGGTCTGCAGAGAATGAGCCAACTCAACAGCAGCAATGATACCCACAACAACTAGGGTGGTAGGCGGGCATAGGGTCTCCATCACGTCTCCTCTGTGCCCAACAGTTTCTAAGCAGTTACTGGAACCCTGAGAAGTAGGACCAGTTCTATTCCCATTTTACAGATTAGGAAATTAAGGCAGAAGCAGTTACCCTCCTCTCTCTCTCTCTCTCTCTCTCTCTCTCTCTCTCTCAATCTGCACTTAAAAGGCCCTCCTCAGCTGCCGCCATCTGACCCAGGACCAGTACTGGCTGTTTCTCCCATTTTATGGCCTCCCTACTCTCTTCCTACTGTATAGTCCCTGCCCCAGGGATGCTCACAACCCAGCGGGTGCTGGTGCAGGTAGTCAGGAGAGGTAGGACCAGGGTGAGCTGATCTCACTTGTGTTGCTTTTGCTTTGCTGAGGGGAGGGGGGTGTCTAAGTAGCCCAAGGCATCCTCAAACTCACCTGTGGCTGGGGCTGAGATTATAGGCATAGACTACCACACCCAGCTCTGCATGGGACCACTGAAAAGTAAATCAAATGTTGATGAGCCCATCATCACCTGCCACATGCACACACGCGCGCGTGCACACACACACACACACACACACACACACACACACACCACATACACACTGGTCCAGGGAGTGTCTGTCTCTGCCTAGCATGGGATGGGAGGGAAGCAAAGAGGACACACATTCAGCTACCTTCCCCATGGCTGTTTGCCCTGGTCGTCTTCATCCACAGTAGCTCTCCTTCATAGAACTGGGGTGCACCTCTGCTCCTCGCAGCAGCAGGCCCTGCTTCTACTGTGCTCTCTAAAGCTGTTTTCAAAGCCTGTCAGTGTCCCTCCCAGACCTTGAGCCTCAGGCTTGCCCTTCCTCCTCTGAGTGTCCCCACCTTTCCTCCCAGTCTCTCATCCCAGACCCTGTCACTTTGTCCTAGCATGATGCCAGCCAATTGTCACCTCCTTCCTGTTGGAGCACCCCTTGGAGTAGATGTAATACTCAAGGCAGCTCCTCTTTTTGGAGCTGGACCAACTCACCCCACAACCACAAGACGGAAGCCACATTCCTCAGTCCCATATTGCTAGGACAGCTCTAAAGAGGGGGCTTCTAGCCTGGGGTTGTCTGGACAAGGCTGGGCCCTTCACTCTGCAGACTGGAGTACTGTGACAAAGCAGTGCGGGACCCAGCCAGGCCCCACCTGTGGACGTGCACCAGTCGCCTGCCTTCCTGCACAAGCTGCTGCAGCTGAGTGGGGTCTGCTCCCAGGCGGACCGGCAGCTGCATGGGGTACGTGAAGCTCATGGTGAGGATGAAGCAGAACGAGGCCTTCCCGGGCCCCAAGGTGAGTCCCAGTGATTGGGAATTTGATCCGTGGGGCTGGAGAGACTGCTCAGTGGTTCAGAGCACTGGCTGCTCTTTTAGAGGTCCTGAGTTCAATTCCCAGCAACCACATGGTGGCTCACAACCCTGTATAAATGGAATGTGATGCCCAATTCTGGTGTGTCTGAAGACAGCCACAGTGTTCTCACATTAAGTAAACAAGTTAATTAACTAACTAACTAATTAATTAATTAATTAATTAACTTTTTAAAAAAAAGAAAGAGAAAGAAATCTGGAGGTATGCCCAGCAGTGGTGGTGCACATCTTTAATCCCACCACTTGAGAGGCAGAGGCAAATCTCTTTGAGTTTAAGGCCAGCCTGGTTGAGCAAGTTCCAGGACAGCTAAGGCTATACAGAGAAATTCTGTCCTGAAAAACCAAAAGATAAATAATAAAAACTAATAATAAAAGGAAGAAGAAAAGTGAAGGTTAAAAGAAGGGATTGGGGGGGGGGCTGGAAAAATGGCTCCGTGGTTCAAAGCATTTACTGCTCTCGCATAGGATGTGAGTTCAGTTCCCAGCAACCACAGGGGGCAGCTCACAGCCACCAGTAAAGGTAATTCCAGCTTTAGAGGATCCAACACCCTCTTCTGGACTCCAAGCCTGCGCTTGTACATGTGTATTTTACACGGACATACACATACACATAATTTAAAAAAGAAAGCGGAATGCCAGGCGTGGTGGCCTGTGATCCTAGTACTTGTAGGTAGAGGCTGGAGGATCAGGAGTTCAAGGCTAGTCTCAGCTGTATAGATGTTTGAGGCAGTCCAGGGATACATGAGGGGTAGGGATAAGTTAAGTTCTATGGAGCCAGTGACAAACCTGGCTGAGCTCAGATTTCTGTGGCTGTGCAGGGTCAGCAATGGGAAGTGAGGGGTATAACCAGTATCTCCGACGCCTCTCCTTCCATCTCGGCACTCACTCACACTTTCCAACTTCACAAGGCTCTTGTTTGTCGCTTAGGGTCACCTGCCTGTCCCATCTGGGCAAGAAT
Organism: Mus pahari; assembly: GCF_900095145.1. NCBI lineage: Eukaryota > Metazoa > Chordata > Mammalia > Rodentia > Muridae > Mus > Mus pahari. Next base: position 118,212,281 of record NC_034590.1, on the reverse strand, counting down.
AGTCCTGCTGAAGGTGAGCCATAGAATAAGAAAAAACCCACTGAGCCGGGTAGTGGTAGTGCACACCTTTAATCCCAGCCCCGGGGAGGCAGAGTTCAAGGCCAGCCTGGTCTACAGAGNGAGTTCCAGGACAGCCAGGGCTATAAAGAGAAACCCTGTCTTGGAAAAAAAAAACAAACAAAAAAAACAAAACAAAACAAAAAAAAACAACAAATAAACCAAGGGCCGGAGAGACAGCTCAGTGGTTAAGAGCACTGACTGCTCTTCCAGAGGTCCTGAGTTCAAATCCCAGCAATCACATGGTGGCTCACAACCATCTGTAATGAGATCTGACGCCCTCTTCTGGTGTGTCTGGACAGCTATAGTGTACTTATATGTAAAATAATTCTAAAACCAATAAATAAATAAATAAATAAATAAATAAGAGAAAAAAGAAAAAAGAAAGAAAGAACAAACGAACGAACCTACTGGCCACTTCTTGGGCTTGAGAGATGGCTCAGTGGTTAAGAGCGCACTGACTGCTCTTCCAGAGGTCCTGAGTTCAATTCCCAGCAACCACATGGCAGCTCACAACCATCTGTAATGGGATTCAGTGCCCTCTTCTGGTGTGTCTGAAGACAGCTACAGTGTACTCGCGTACATACAATAAATACATTTAAAAAAAAGGAAAGTCATTTCTTTCGGGCTCTGCTTACCTCCCACTGATGTTTACCTTGGGACGTAATAAGGGGGTCTGTTTTCAGCATTCAGTGAATCAGCTTAGTCATTAAGGGCACACCATACATCTCTGTGAATTGGCCTAGTGATGGCTGGTTTGTAGAAGAGGCAATCTCATGAAAGGGGCTATCTGGAGCTTCCCAAGAATCTTCAGGAAGTATGGCTGCAACAGGGATGTAAGGGGCAAGCAACTGAGTCAGGGGGCATGGGACAGGCAGGTAGTCGTAGTGAGGAACCTACCTCCATGATGACTGTTGGAAGATGCCCGTCCCTGTTGATGAACGATGCTCCCCAGGAGACCTGGGGCCAGGTAGGGACCTGGCTGGTCCTCAGTGAGGCTAGGGCCCAGGCCCCTATCTGTAGCACTAGCGTCTTCCTGCTCACTCGGCTCAAACTCTGGGATCTGGAACATACTCTGGGCTGTAGAAACAAGGTAAGAAGTACTCACTACAGAGCTAGGCAAACAGTGTTTGTGAGAAGCGGAGGAGAGGTACTCCTGTCTCCCTCTCCCACCAAGGTAGCTCAACTCCCCAAATCTTCCCAATCCCTCATCAGTCTGCTCAGTCTGGCCTGGCTGTCGCCGGAATATTAAATCTCTCTTTAGAGCTCTGTCCAGACACTAGTGCGTTCCCCCTGCCCGTTAGGACCTGGAATAGAGGTCTCACCCCAAGCCCGATCTCGAGGCCCCTGATCCGGGCCTGCCTCCTCCCTCGAGTTCTAAGGGCGCCCGGCCCTAGTTTCCTGGGCGACGAGAACTGTCACAGATCTGACCCAATCAGTTCTCGAAGTAAATCCCGGGTCGGCCTGGAGGCGGGGCCACCCCAAGCCAGGTCCCACCCCTGCGCCGACCTGCTGGTCTCCACCGCCTTCCTCCCGCGTCGCTCCCCAGGCTCCGGATTCCGGGATCGGACTTCCTCAAGCCTAGGGCGTGTGCAGGAGCCAGCGAGGGCTGCTTTGGGGTTCCCATTTGGATCCTGGAGGCCTGTTTCGGCTGATAAGTCCTCCAGCCCTTCTGGGCCCGAATTCCCTCCTGTAAAATGGGGCTAATGACACCTCCCTGGGGAGCTGGTGAAAACTCTGTAAACAGCTTAGTGATTACTTAGAGAGCCGTTCACTGAAGCTCGGCCGTCGGATGCAATGGTCGTTGCGATGGTTATTGCTCCCCCTGGACCGAGTGACCGGGATGGGAAGACCAGCTCCTTCTTCCCGATCGTGGAGGCCTTGCACTGCCCGTCTTGGGGACAACTCCCCGCGCCATTTCGGGAGCTCCTTTCCGGCAGGATGGCCGCCCGGGTGCGGAAGAAGGGACAGGGGCGCCCAGGAGGGCGAGCCGTGGGGCTCTAGGGGGCTCTGCTGCCAGGATAGGTGTGCGTAAGCTGCCCCAGGCCTGAGCGCGGGGTCTGCAGGAAGAAGCTAGGGGGCGGGGTCCGGGTACCATCTTGGTTGTGGGCGGAAGTTTCCTTCAGTGACCCTGTGCGGGGAAGTCGTTGCCGCCCCCATATGGGCACGCCGAACGCTATGTGGGTTTGGGGATCTAAGCGTGGGAAATGGTAGTCCCCAAACATTAAGAGCTGGCGGTCCGTGGCACTGGTAACCCAGGTGCTTGCTGTGTGCGGCCTGCTCTGCTCTCGGCCGCCCGCCGCCATCCGTAACCCGGGACACCCGCCAGCAGCGCACCTTGCGCCGATTCTCGAAGAGATGCACGCCGGGCGCGGCGCATGGCTTCGGAGTCCCTGCCGGCCGCTACGCAGTTTACGTAGCGAACGGACGCCCGCGCAGGCGCAGGAGTGGGGCGGAGCAGCGGGAGCCGGGGAGCTGGAGCCCGGTGTCCCGGCGACCGAATCCTGCTTACCCCGCAGCGGCCTGAGAACCTGACATCGACTTCCTCTTATTCACCAGGGCTGAGGGTGGACGCGGTGGGGGAACACGTCTGGAATCTTGAGGACAGAGGAAGAAGCCTCCCAATCCGGATTATTGGAGGGGAAAGAGGAACCAAGCTTGGGGAGGGGGAGAGCGGGGCGTTGGGCGCCCCCGCAGCGGCCGCTGTCCTAAGCTGACAGGCATCGGCCGGCTCTCCCCCTCCTGCCAGCGGGACACGAGCAACCAAGGCCAGGGACTCTGTGCCACTGCATCCTCGCATCTTGGCTCTGGGGCTGGCCCAGGGAGGGACACCCCGAACCCCCATTTCATTTGCCCTGGGTAGGAAAGACTACCTTATACACTCCAGAGTGACGGGTATAGGGCCCAGGTTACCCGTGCCCATCCCCACCCCCACGCCCGTCTCTGCTGAGGAGGAAAGGCCTGACAACCCCAACTTCTTTTTTCCAGAGTTTCCAGGTCTCACCACCTATTGCAGTCCCACCCCCTCCGTATTTATTTCCTTGGCTTCTGGCCAGCCCTCTATCCCTGTCTCCGGGTTTCAGGCCTCCCTTCTTGACATGGAGAGTAACCTGTCTGGTCTGGTGCCTGCAGCTGGGCTGGTACCTGCACTGCCGCCTACAGTGACCCTGGGGCTGACCGCTGCCTACACTGCCCTATACGCTCTGCTCTTCTTCTCTGTCTATGCCCAGCTCTGGCTGGTGCTTCTGTATGGGCACAAGCGCCTCAGCTATCAGACAGTATTCCTGGCGCTCTGTCTGCTCTGGGCAGCCTTGCGTACCACACTCTTCTCCTTCTACTTCCGAGATACTCCCAGGGCCAACCGCCTGGGGCCCTTGCCTTTTTGGCTTCTCTATTGCTGCCCTGTCTGCCTGCAGTTCTTCACACTGACGCTTATGAACCTCTACTTTGTGCAGGTAACCACGGGAACTGGTGTGGTGGGAGTAGGAGGGCAATCCCAAGGGTCCAAAGGAGTGATGGGTATCTCTGCTCCCAGGTGGTGTTCAAGGCCAAGGCGAAGCGTCGGCCAGAGATGAGCCGAGGCTTGTAAGTACTGGAGATGTCAGTGGGTCAGTGGCAGGGAGGAAGGAAGCCCACCCAGCAGGGGTGAGACAAGGAGGAACCTCAGAAGTATTTGTGATAGAGCTTGAGAAACCTGAAACATCTGATACAGACATCTAGGATAGTGTCAGGAGAGAGAGACCATCAACATCACCTGTGGTGGAGACAGATGGAGGCTCCAACCCATGGAATGCATGAAGTCTTCCTGTACTCTTAGTGACCTTGGCTGTAACACCCCTGTCCTTACACAGTGCCTTCTAGTTTATAAAGATAATTCACAAGCATGGCACATCTCACCTGAGGTGCTATTCCTATCCTCATTTGAGAGAATAACTGAGGCCCAGTTAGACAAAGTACCATGTTCAAGGTCACACAGCCGGAATGAGGCCCACTCAGGAGCAGATGTTTGACCTGGTGCTCCTATGATGCTGTAGCTCTCGATCCCCTCCTCAGTTTCCTCATCTGCAGAACTAGATGAGCAGAGTTTAGATGTGACCATCTGAGTTCTACTTGACCCTGGGGTCTCTTGAGGAGTCCGGGTTGCTGGTGAGGGCCGAGGGGGTCTGTGGCCTGGGGCTGACTTTGCTGTGGGCTGCAGGCTGGCTGTCCGAGGGGCCTTCGTGGGTGCTTCACTGCTCTTTTTGCTGGTGAATGTACTGTGTGCAGTGCTGTCTCGCCAGCGCCAGGCACAGCCCTGGGTCCTCCTGCTGGTACGTGTCCTGGTGAGCGACTCTCTCTTCGTCATCTGTGCCCTCTCGCTTGCTGCCTGCCTCTGCCTCGTGGCCCGTCGAGCCCCTTCCACCAGCATCTACTTAGAGGCCAAGGTAGGGCCACCAACCCTGATGTAGTACCCTTGGGGCTCCTTGGACAGAGTTCTTTAGGATGTAAAGGAAGATAGGAGCCCTCCTCTCCATGAAGATCCTCTATTGTCATCTCTGCCAGGGGACCAGCGTGTGTCAGGCAGCTGCTATAGGGGGTGCCATGGTCCTGCTCTATGCCAGCCGGGCCTGTTACAACCTGGCAGCTCTGGCCTTGGCCCCTCGGAGCCGGCTAGATGCCTTTGATTATGACTGGTACAACGTATCTGACCAGGTAGGCGTTGGTCCTGTTGGTCCTTTCTTTAGTAACTATAATATCTAGCCTCCAGCTGGCCAGGACCTTGCCAGCATCCTCTGTGGTGGCAGAATGTCTGCAACCCCTGCTTTTCCCCAGGCAGATCTGGTGAATGACCTAGGGAACAAAGGCTACCTGGTGTTTGGCCTCATCCTCTTCGTTTGGGAATTGCTGCCCACCACATTGCTGGTGGGCTTCTTCCGGGTACACCGGCCCCCACAGGATCTGGTAGGCCCCCAACCACCTCTTGGTCTGGTGTAGAGGGCTGGACCCTGGGAATTCTGGCCTGGGGTCCTGGGACAGTTACGGTGGCAGAAGAAAATACCCATAGTGCCGACTTCTTCCCCATACCTTACAGAGCACCAGTCGGATCCTCAGTGGGCAGGGTTTTGGCTCCCGATCCTACTTCTTTGACCGGGCTGGCCACTGTGAGGATGAGGGCTGCTCCTGGGAGCATAGCCGGAGTGAGAGCACCAGGTAGGCGCCTCAACCCTGCCTGAAGTGCCTCGAGATCCAGCCTGCCTCCATGAGGCAATGGGAACCAATCTGTTCTGAGTGAAACCCCTCTGGGTTCCCAGTGCCCACCCCTGCCCACAAAAGCAGTTTACCCTTTGACCTAGGGCTCTCTGTCTCTTAGCCTCTCCCATCTCAATAATGGCACTGTCTGGGACTCACCTTGCTTCTCTGCCCGCAGCATGTCCGGCAGCCTGGGCTCTGGCAGTTGGTATGGTGCCATCGGACGTGAGCCAGGCTGGGGAGGGGCCAGCCAGACGAGGACCACTCCTCTGCTCTTCTCCCAAGTGCCAGGACCTGGTAGTCACCACCACAGCCTCTATTCTACGCCACAGACGTGATCTCCTTTTACTCCCCTTAGAATACCCAGGCCCCAGCTCCCCTGACCCCTGGCCCCTGTGCCAAGTACGGCTGCTGCTTCTTGCCCAGGATGCCAGGAGACTGTGGCTGCTTCTCTCCCCTGGCCAGCTCCTTGCTGCTCCTGTTGTAGTGAGCTTGTGCCATCCCCCTAAAATGGAAACAAGGCCCCAGGATACCAGATGCCCACAGAGCCCTGGCATGACCTGCCACCTCTGCTTCCACACTGGAGCCGGCTACCTCTCCTGTGCCTACCACTCAATAAACAGAGGCTGTGCCCTGTCCTCCCTCCTGTCACTTGTCTGAGTTCTGTTCCTTCTCACCTTGACCTGTTTGGCATCAGGATGATCAACCGCTGGCCCTTGACATGGGTTGCCGGGCTGGGCAGGTGCCACACGGCACGTGCCTCTGTTCTCTCTCTCTCTCTCTCTCTCTCTCTCTCTCTCTCT
>NC_034590.1:118200345-118205562 GCF_900095145.1 Mus pahari | reverse complement strand
GGTTGTGAGCCACCATGTGGTTGCTGGGAATTGAACTCAGGACCTTTGGAAGAGCAGTCAGTGCTCTTAACCACTGAGCCATCTCTCCAGCCCCCTTAAAGTTTTTATTACATTTATTTATTGTGTGTGTATGTGTGGGCTCATGTATTGTAGAGGCAACTCTCTCCTTCTGTCCTGGGTCCTATAGATCAAACTCAGGTGTAAAGTTTTGGTAGCAAGTACCTTTGCCCACTAAGCCATCTCATCAGCCCTTCAACATTCTTTGTTGTTATTTGTGTTTTTCCAAGACAGGGATTCTCTGTGTAGCTGTGGCTATCCTGGAATCTCTCTAGTCCAGGCTGGCCTTGAACTCACGGAGATCCGCCTGCCTCTGCCTCTTGAGTTCCAGGATAGGCACGTATACTACCACACACCAGGCTAACTTCCTTTTAATGACATGCATTTATTTGTATGTATGTCTTCGTATATGTATGGACAAGCATTTGGCACAGCACATATGTAGAGGTCAGATGACAACTTACAAGTTGGCTCCTTCATATAGATTGGTGAGGTAGAACTTATATCATCAGGCTTGGTGGCAAAGGCTTTTATCTGTTGAGTTATTTCATTGGCCCAGTTTGGCATAATTTTTTCTTTTCTCTCCTTTTATTTTTCTTCTCTCTTCTTTCCTTCTTTCTTTCTTTCCTTTTTAAAAAAGATTTATTTATTATTATACATAAGTACACTGTAGCTGTCTTCAGACATGCCAGAAGAGGGCGTCAGATATGGGTGGTTGTGAGCCACCATGTGGTTGCTGGGATTTGAACTCAAGACCTTCAGAAGACCAGTCAGTGCTCTTACCTGCTGAGCCATCTCGCCTGCCCCCCTCCCTCATTTTTTTCTTAAGATTATTATATTATATATAGGTGTATCTGCACCTGTGCCTGTGTGTAGTGCCCAAAGAGGCCAGAAGAGGGCATCGGATCCCCAGGAGCTGAGAGTTAGGTTGCTGTGAGCTGTCAGCACTGGAGACTGAACTTAGTAGGTCTTTTGGAGAAGGAGCAGCAAGTGCTCTTAACTGCTAAGCCATCTCCACAGCCTGGTAGGCATCTTGTCTTCTAGTGGATTAAATTAGTTTTGTGGATGCCTAGTGTGTGTGTGCTGTGCATGTATTTGTGTGTGCATACATGGATGGATACACACAGACACACACACAGGTATAGAGTTAGAAAAACCCATATGGGTTCCAGGAAACAGATGTGGAATTTCAGCTTGGTGGCAAGCAGCCCTACAAAGCACTGTATCATCTCACTGACCTGAGGCCTGGCTCCTGGCACCACCTCTACTGTGGTCTTCAAGTGTCAAGTTTATGGAGGGTCTACAAAGGGGGTGCTTGAGTGACACAGCTTCCATTTCCTTACCTGAGTATGGGTTCACCCTGATCCCCTGGCTACTTGCATGCTGAGTCAGCTCCTGGTACACAAATCCTACTGTTCCTAAAGGTTTAGTCACTGCCCTGAGATCCTGACATCCTTGTAGATCTGCCCTGTGGCTCAGGATTGATTATCAGAGCCTGTGACTCCGGTCTATAAACCTGGTGATTTCTAGCTCCTTCAGCCTAGCAGTAAGTCTGCCTTGAAATTCTTTCTTTGGGACTCTTCCTGGAGCCAGGTCTATAAGGTCTCAAGAGAGAACAGCAGAGGCTCAGACTTGAGCAGTAAGCTGAACTATATCACCTTTGGATGGAAGCAAAATTGCTAACATTTATAGGGCACTTAATTCTGTGTGCTAGGCTTTAAGCATTTATAAACGCTGACCTCCCCTGGGCAGTGGTGGTTCATGCCTTTAATTCAGCATTTGAGGGGCAGAGAAAGGTGGATCTCTGTGAATTTGAGGCCAGTCTGAACTAGAGAGCAAGTTCCAGGACAGCCAAGACTACAAAAACAAACAAGAAAAAAGTGAACCAAACTAAAACCTACTGTCTTTGTATGTGTGCACAGGTATTGGTGGTTTGCCTACATGTATGTCTGTGTGAGGGTCCCAGACAGTTGTGGGTGCTGGGAATTGAATTCCAGTCTTCTGGAAGAAGAGCCAGTGCTCTTAAAGACTGAGCCATCTCTCCAGCCTCCAAGTACTGACTTCTTAAATACTCAAAATCAGCACCCAGAGTTAAGTAATCACCCTTTTACTGTAAGTGGGAACTAGAGAGTTTGGTAACTCATCCTGACCCTCTATCATCTGGGTGGTCACTTAAACAAACTTACAATTACCACAAAGCCGAGTGATGGTAGGGCACACCTTCAATCCCAGCACTCCGGAGGCAAAACAGGTGGATGTCTGAATTTGAGACCACCCTAGTCGACAAGACAGCCAGGAGTACACACCCTGTCTCAAAACAAAGCAAAATATCCCAACAACAACAAAAGTACTGACCACAATAGCATGGGCTCTCCGAACGCTACAGAAGAGATTTTGCGGAGATCAGGAAAGAAATGGATATAAATAAGAACAGAGAAGGATAGAAACAGGAGAGGACCCAGCTTTAGCTGGTCAGAAAATGCTAGCACTCTTTCTGCTGGAATAGTCAGGCAGAAGATTGTCCCGGGGGCTGACTCCAGGGCCTGGAGGATCAGAGAAGGGGATGCAGCCTGAGGAGCAAGAGATGCTCCATCAGTGACTTCCCAGAACTAGGACCCATTCAGCTGGTTAAATCCAGGTGGCCTTAAAGAGAACTCCCTGCCTTCCACCCCCACAAACCCTCTTCTCCCTGAGGGCCTCTCCCTCGTAAGTGCAGAGCCCAAGGGCCAGACTATCCTCATGGGCGGAGAAACGAAGACTCTTCCCAGTCCAGTAATAGACCTAGAAGATTCCAGGAGATGAGTGTGGCGGCTGTCCTGAGCCCCGGGCCAGCTGATGTCCAGGTTAGGGCAGCGTTGGGGCCCTGATCCCAGCCTGGAAGGTTGGACTTCACGTCGACCCTTTCCTGGCTCTTCTGCCGCTCACTGGCCTGGACCAGACAGGATTGGGGAGCCCAGAGGCTGCAGGTGCAGGTAAAGGGCTGGGTGCAAGGCGGTTGGTGGCAAGAGCCGGTGGCGAGGGTGCGGCACGTAGGAAGATGCAGCTCTGGTAGGGTTAAGCTCCCAAGGAGGGGGCTTTTGAGGGCGGGAGGAGGGGGGTCCTAGTCAGACGGCCGCCGGCTCGGTTTCTGGGCTGCTGCCGGCACCTCCTTGGCTCAGCCCGCACCCCCTCGAGGCGGCGCGGGAGACCTGGCCGCAGCCAAAGCCGCAGCCACAGAGTGGGCAGACAGTAAGTGCGGAGCAGGCGCGGGAATGTGGGCTGGATCTCAGGCCCCGGGAGCTGGGAGGCAACCGGCAGGGCGGGACACTTCCCGCGCGTGGATGCTTTCTTCGAGTGGTGTGACCGTGCGTCCCGTCGCCGGTCACGCTCGGAGCGTCGGCGTAAGGACGCGGGGGAGGTGGTGGGAGCAAGCGGCTGGCGTGCGGTGTCACGCGGGTCCCGTGTGTGTGTGTGTGTGTGTGTGTGTACGCGAGCGCGCGCATTCGTGCGCGTGGACCTCTAGGGTAGCTCGGCTCTGCGGGCACGCCCATGGTGGTTAGTTGTGCCAGGGTCTGCCGGAGCGTGGTGCAGTGCTAAGCCTGCAGCCTGGGCAGCGCGCAGCTAGAGCTGCAGAATGGAATGCGTCTCAAAGATCTTTGTGGCACATGTAGCAGACTGTGTATATGTATGTGTGTGTGCGCCCGCCATCTCCCGCTGTCCCCTAGGTGACAGCTGTCCCGTGGGCTGCTGTATCCGTGCTGCCCTTCCCACCCTGTGCCTCGCTTCTTCTGGGAACTTTGTGCCCACTTTTCCTTTCCCTGGCTCTGGGCCTTGCCTATACCCTGCAGCCAGATCTGCCTCGGGGTTCCTCGAAAGCCCAGCGGGCGGGTGGGGACCCTGGAAGATTCCTGCCCGGTTGGTCCCTGCTAGGCTGGAAGGCAGGAGGGGACAGATGCATCTGAGGAGGCTGCCACAGCCGCACTGGGAGAGACAAGTATGGACCTGCTATTCCTGTCTCCTGTTCTGCAGGCTCCAGCCTCTTCCGATTTCCCCCGGAACTCCCTAGTTTTCCCTTGGTCTTCTCCAAGGCAGGCTCCCTTATGCCTCACAAGTCCCCCCATTTTCTCACTCACCCTGCCTGGCTTAGTGTTTTCTTCTTTATCCCACTCTCCTGATGGCTAGGCCTCGGAGGTAAGAGGGAGGCTGGAGGTGGGGGCCTAGATGTTAGTACCTGGAACCAGAGGCTGTGTGGAGGTTGTATCTATGGATAATAAAGCTAGGGGCTCAAAAACTTTGGGGAGTCTAAGCTAGAGAAGGAGGGTGTGGATGTCGGATCTCCTCGTGACCCCATAATCCTTGGTTTGGCCTGCAGTGACCACTGCTCCCCAGGAGCTCCCTGCTCCTCCTTCCCAAGCAGGAAGTGGAGCCAGACCTGCATCTGGAAGGGCCATGCGCGGCACCACACTCCTGGCCCTGCTGGCACTGGTGCTGCTTTACCTGGTGTCTGGGGCTCTAGTGTTCCAGGCTCTGGAGCAGCCTCATGAGCAGCAGGCTCAGAAGAGAATGGATGATGGGCGAGACCAGTTTCTGAGGGACCATCCCTGTGTGAGCCAGAAGAGCCTGGAGGATTTCGTCAAGGTGGGTTGGCAGAGTTGGCTAGAGTAGAGTCCTGCTCAGGGTTCTGCTTCCAGACATGTATCTCTGAGGTCCTGCTACATCTCTGGGCGTGCTGGGCAGGAGCTGGGACCCAAGTGTTTGCTTTTAATATGCCGGCCATGTTGTCGCTTGTCTTTGCTTGCACCAGGCTGTGCCCCTGGGATGTCTGCTTCCCTGGGTGATGGTGGAAGGAAGGAAGGAAGGAAGGAAGGAAGGAAGGAAGGAAGGAAGAAAGAATGAACAAATTACTGAATGGAGTGAATGGGTGGAGCACATGAGATGTTGTATTTGCACAGCTCCAACATCATTAGCTCACCAGACCAAATCTTGGATGCTTAGTCACAGGTGACTTTGAGCTAAACATCTGAATTTAAATATAACCCTAGTAATGATTTTTTTTTCTTTTTTGCTATTTGTTTTGTTTTTCGAGACAGGGTTTCTCTGTATAGTCCTGGCTGTCCTGGAACTCACTCTGTAGACCAGGCTGGCCTTGAACTCAGAAATTTGCCTGCCTCTGCCTCCCAA
>NC_034590.1:118160608-118200235 GCF_900095145.1 Mus pahari | reverse complement strand
ACTCACTCTGTAGACCAGGCTGGCCTCGAACTCAGAAATCCGCCTGCCTCTGCCTCCCAAGTGCTGGGATTAAAGGCGTGTGCCACCACGCCCCGCTTGTTTTTGTTTTTTTGAGACAGGAGCTTGCTATGTAGCCCTGACTGGCCTGGCACTCACTGTGTTACACAAACTGACCTTGATGACCTTGAACTCTGGGTCTCCTCTTGCCTCAGCCTCCAGAGCACTGGGATTAGAGGCTTGAGCAGCCACACCTGGCTCCCTGCAGTTTTTACTTGCTAATGTAAATGGCTGCTCCTCCCACATAGTTCCTATGCTTTTTTTTTTTTTTTTTGAGTTCAGATGTTTTAGAGAAACCCAAGAATACAGCTCACCTCCCCCTGTGTTCCCAAGTTTGAATATAAACAAGTTCAGATGATTTTAGAGGACTTCTGTTCATACTGTTGTGGATGTTCAGGGGCCCTCCTCCCCAGGACTCATGCTCGACAGTCAATCGCGTGGGAAGGGTGGGGGCGGCAGGCTTTCCCAGGCTACTTTTGATCGGCTCCATTCTGCCACTGAGGGAAGCTCTGAGCTTCTGCCTTCATGGGTCCAGTTAGTGAGCTCCTGCGTCATTCCCTTTGATCTCCCAGTCACTGCTCTGGAATGCTCCGGTTTCACCTTAATAAATTAATATTTCTCACTTGACAGAAGGGTATGCCGGGTCCCTGACTGTTCTTTGTGGAGGGTCTGCATGTAAGCCTCAGCATCCCAACTGATTCTTAAGGTGGCAGGATCCAGTGCAACGATGAGGCTAGAGAGATGTGTCTCTCCCACTTCCAGAAATCAGGGCAAGCGCTGCTCAGAAGTGCTTGGGTGGAAAGTGCGCCTGGCCAGACCACAGGGCAGAGGGAGGGAGTCTGACCTATTTATCTTCACAATGGAATTGCTTTATTCTGGGATAAGAAAGAAGAAAAAGAGAGGCAGGGAACCTGGCAGGGTGGACAGCTGAGGAGCCACTCCCAGAATGAATGAGTCCTGTAGCAATTGTACACCTATGAGTTCTGGGGAGTGGGTGGAGCTTCTCCGGAAGGTGTCACATCCAAGGCACAGATCAGGGACAGATCACTGCAGGAAGCAGTAGACATGAAGGAGATTTCCTTCTTCCCACCCTGTGGGCTGCTGAGCCTTGAGTGCTAGGAGTGAGGGAGATGCTGGCAGTTGGAAAGTACCAAGTGAGAGGGATGGACATTAGAGTGTGGGGACAAACAACTCCCAAGCAGAGGGACAGCGTGGCCAGTCACAGTGTGGAAGCCACAGTGCAGTTCAGTGAGGAGCAGATGCCTTGTCATTGAAACAAAGCTTAGACGACCCTGGATGATGAAGGACTTGGGGGATGTGGAGAAATGCTATTAAAGTAAATCCTGAGCCCTGGGGGTGGTGGCACACACCTTTAATATCAGCAGAGGCGGGTGGATCTCTGAGTCTGAGGTCAATCTGGTCTGCACAATGCACTCCTGGAGAGCCAGAGCTACAGAGGGAAGCCCTGTCTCAAAAAACCAAAATGAAACAAAACAAAACAACAACAAAAATTAAGTCCCTGGAGCTGGTGAGATGGCTTAGCAATTTGGAGCACTGTTTGCTCTTCAGGGGACCTGGGTTCCTCATAACTATCTGTAACTCTAGATCCAGAGGCTCTGAAACCCCCTGGCCTCTGTGGGCACCAGGCACGCACATGATACACATGCATACAAATCACTTTAAATCGGACATCTCACCTCTTTATACAAAGATCATCATTACAGAAAATGGAATCACCTCAGAAAATCTGGGGAGAAGGTTGCTCTATTTTGGGGTGCAAAATCAGGATCTCATGGGAGAAGACTGGGGAAAGCTTGAGACTAGTTTGGAAAAAGTACTTGTGGCTCACACCTGTAATCCCAGCTCTCAGGCTGAGGCAGGAGCACTGCTGTGAGTTCCAGGTTAGCTTCAGCTATGACTCCTACTCTGTCTCCCGAGACAAAACCAAATACACCTCTGCTAAGAGAGGGGGAAGGGCACCTCTGCTAAGAGAGAGGGGGAAGGGCACCTCTGCTAAGAGAGAGGGGGAAGGGCACCTCTGCTAAGAGAGAGGGGGAAGGGCTGGGGCTTGCATGCTGCAGGCTTGGGTTGGTTCTCCAGAACTGCAAAAAGTGGGCAGAGCAGTTCACACTTGTAATTTCCTAACTTGGTAGAGGCAAGAGGATCAGGAGTTCAAGGACATCCTTAACTACATAGTGAGTTTGAGACTAGCCTAGGCTACATGAGACATTTTTCTCAAAACAACAAGTAAATGCTGGACTAAGGAGTCTAGACTCTCCTTGGGACAAATAGGAGCCTTGAGGGTTTGCAGAGGTTTCTTCAGCGAGAATGAACTCCTGAAGTGGGTCTTACTAATGGGGACTGACATCAGGGAGGCCAGACAGGTTGTTAACTTCCCTGTGGATTCTCTCCTTGCTTAATTTGGGGAAAGGCCCCCTCTTCTGGTGCTCCGATATCCCAGTACCCAGGGCAAGCTCTTTTCAGACACAGACTGTTCCCTGGGGGAATCTGAAGGCAGGGAGAAATGCCTGTCCCCTGGTCCTTCAGTCATGCTCCTGAGCGCCATAGGAATCACTGGGTTTGCCTTAGATGTTACAAGGTGGCCTGTGGGCCCCAGCACACACATGCAAACCTCCTAAAGTTGGCAACAAAAATGTGATATGTGAACCTTTTCTGGAGAGAAGGTCTCACCTTTCAACACATTGTTTAAAGGCCACACACTTTCAGATTCCACAGGAGCAGTGTGAAGGGTGGAGTCTGCTGCTCACAGGACATAATGACCCAAGGAATACCCAGTGTTTATTCTGTATGCCAAAATCTATGACACTGGTGCTCTGCCCATCACTCCCATGTGTGAGAGGAGAAAACTAAGGCGCCATGGTTAACTTGCCCAAGGCCGCAGAGATCAGAACTCAGGCACCTTGGTTCCAGCATTTATGTTCTGGAATGTAAAATTAGGAATTGATCCTGTTAAATCAGTTATGGTGGCTTAATCCTGTAATTCCAGCACCTGGGTGGGCTGTATAACATGTTTCAGAAAACCAAACCAACCAACCACAAAAAGATAGCTAGGCAGAGAGAGTGAGGGAGACATCTCAAAAACTAAAACCAAAGAACACACACACACACACACACACACAGAGTCAGAAAGCTGTGCAAGCAAAGAAGGGGGGCGGGGCTGGGAGTTAGCCCAGCTGGAGGGAAGAACTGAGGTTCCTCCTTGTGCGCCTTATCCTGCAGCTCGTGGCTGAAGCCCTGGGAGGGGGCGCAAACCCAGAAACCAGTTGGACCAATAGCAGCAACCACTCATCAGCTTGGAACCTGGGCAGCGCCTTCTTTTTCTCGGGGACCATCATCACTACCATCGGTGGGGGTGGAGACGGGGCATGTGGAGGGAGGCGAGGGGGCAAGGAGTTTCCCTGTGGGGGAAGGTGCAGGGAGAGGCAGGGGGTACCAGGTGGCACCTAGAATTCCTGCACTGCCCTCTCCATCCAGGCTATGGCAATATAGCCTTACACACAGATGCCGGGCGTCTCTTTTGTATCTTCTATGCACTGGTGGGGATCCCGCTGTTCGGGATGCTGCTGGCAGGAGTCGGGGACCGGCTGGGCTCCTCTCTGCGCCGGGGCATCGGCCACATCGAAGCAATCTTCTTGGTGAGCTGCACTGTGCCCCTCACAGGGTCTTCTTTCCTAGGTCCCTGGCAAGTGAGTGTGCCCTCCTAGAGAGCAGGAGCCTCTCACATCACGAATTATGCCAGGATGGGGGTAGGGAGAGGGGAGAGAATGGAATTGTAGGTTACTGGCATCTCAATGGCTCTATCTCCCACCCTTCCCCACAGAAGTGGCATGTGCCACCGGGGCTGGTGAGAAGTCTGTCTGCAGTGCTCTTCCTGCTGATCGGCTGCCTGCTCTTCGTCCTCACTCCTACCTTTGTCTTCTCCTACATGGAGAGCTGGAGCAAGCTGGAAGCCATCTACTTTGTTATAGTGACTCTCACCACCGTAGGTTTTGGTGATTATGTACCCGGTGAGTCTGCCTTGGCCCAGCATTACGTACTTTGTTGCTGCACTCCGCCTATGCACTACTGTGGGGGCATTTGCCCCAGCTTCCACACCAATCATGGAACATACCGTACTTTCTTCTAGCAGGCAGCCTCTGATGCCAGCTTACATCTTGCATGTCTGAGTCCCATGCCTGCTCACACATATATTAAGTTCACCTCCTCTTGCATGCTCTTATCATACACAGTTATGACTGGAGCACACTCATTGTATACATTTACACATTATAGCACATTCCCTTCTTTTCTAGGGAGAGACATTCTCTCAAGGTGCAGAAACAGGCGGTGACCCAGAGGCTCACAGACTTGCCTCCTCCCCCATCAACTTACTTTTCCCTCCCTTTGAACCGTCTAGGCGATGGCACCGGGCACAACTCTCCAGCCTACCAGCCGCTGGTGTGGTTCTGGATCTTGTTTGGCCTAGCCTACTTCGCCTCAGTGCTCACCACCATCGGCAACTGGTTGCGAGCGGTGTTCCGCCGAACTCGGGCAGAGGTATTTCTATGTGTTCCAGGAGCTGTTCGCTGCCGCGCATGCGCCATGCATGCCATTTGTGTGTTGTGCCCTTACCCCCGGGCACAGGGGTTGTTGGCCAGTCTGGCTCCCTTCCAAAATGTGGGCTTCTCTGAAACTGAGACCCGGACGGTGCGCTAACGGGAACATTGGAGTAAATTCAGGTTTGTCAGAGACTCTTCGTGGATAGATAGGGTCTCCGGGGTTAGTATACAAGAACTCAGAGAGGCAAGGTGGTAGGTAGTTCATGTCTGTAAATCCCAGCACTTGGTAAGCAGAGCAGAATCAGGAGGATTGCTGCGAGTTTAGACTTGCCTGGGCTATAGAATGAGACTCTGCTTCAAAAACAACAGAACAAGAAAGGCCAGTTACATGTGAATTTCAGATGAACAATGATTGCGATTTTAAACTATGTCCCAAATATTGTATGAGTCGTCCTGGTTTTGTAATTTATCTGCATTTTGCTAGCCGAATACAGAGAGGCATTGAAGGTTAAAACAAACCCGAGGCTTTCAAGAAAGGTTCCTAGAGAAGGGGGTGGGTGCTTTTGGGCCAATGCAGGAAGGGATGGTGTGGCTCTGGGATCATCGACAGGCTAAGGTTCGAGGGTCAGGCAAAAAGGTGGATGCAATTGGTAAAAGGGCAGCTTTCGGAGCTGCAATGGGCCGACCCTTTTCCTCTCTGTGCAGATGGGTGGCCTCACGGCGCAGGCTGCTAGCTGGACCGGCACAGTGACAGCACGAGTGACCCAGCGAACTGGGCCCAGCGCCCCGCCGCCAGAGAAGGAGCAACCACTCCTGCCCTCATCTTTGCCGGCACCTCCTGCTGTTGAGCCAGCACACAAGCCCGGCTCCCCTGCACCTGCAGAGAAGGTTGAGACTCCTTCCCCGCCCACGGCCTCAGCTCTGGATTACCCCACTGAGAATCTGGCCTTCATCGACGAGTCCTCAGACACGCAGAGTGAGCGTGGCTGTGCCCTGCCTCGGGCTCCTCGGGGTCGCCGCCGACCCAACCCATCCAAAAAGCCCTCCAGACCCCGGGGTCCTGGGCGACTCCGAGACAAGGCCGTGCCGGTGTAGGGACAGGATCTCTGGCCCGGGATCCCACGCCAGGGCTTCGCCCCTGCTGATGCTCAGGCATGCTTGGCTTATTTGACCAAAGAGCCCTCCCTCTTTTGTTCCACGTGGTTGCAACCCTGACAGGAGTCCAGTGGTTGCCAGAAGCCACCGCTCTTCCCTGGCTGGTTCTTCACATCCAACCATTTCCAAAGTCCACCATCCAAGGCTTTTTGTCTCGCTTCCCTGCCGGTTTTGCCCCTCACACCTCACGACTGTGCCTCAAAACCTGCACCAATAAAACAAAAAGTCTGCACCACCGAGTGCATGCGCCTGTGACCCAAGTGGGTGTGCGAGTGCTTTTCTCGCGCCACCATGGGCTTATATCAGGCCCACTGCCGTCCTTGGGCACCCACACCGGACAAGTCGTGTTCTTTTGGTTAAGTTCAGGTATTCAGACTCTTGTCCCTGCCATGAGGAGACGCGGACTCGAAACTGGATTGGGCACTTCCAGTCTTGGCATTGATATTGGGGGTGGAAGCAAGTTAGAGTCTTGATGCAATCTGCAGTTTGAAGTCTCCTCCCGCGAGACCACTATAACCATGCGGGAGGAGACTGCCCCTCCCCCTTCCTGGAGCGTGACCCCCCTCCCTTCTCGATTGAGCCCTGTGGATACTGGTCCGTTGGTGCAGAACGATGGAGGAAAGCTTTATCAAAGTAAGAAGTCTGCCCGAGTTCCCCAAGCCCAGACGAACCTTAGTACTCCTTCAGGTCTTTAGAGTCTGGGTGCTTGGCAGCTCTCCTAGAGTCAGCTCTAGGTCTGGGTGCTTGGCAGCTCTCCCAATCCCAGTCCAGTCTCCCTGCTCCCTCCAGCTCTCTGAATTCCTTAGCTACCTTACCTGTGTGTGACCCGCAGCCGGTGCCCAAACAAGCAAACCGTCGCCGCAGCTCGGTCAGATCCAGCCTGTATGGAGATGTTCGTGACCTATGGAGCACGGCCACGATGTCCACAGCGAACATGTCGGTATCCGACGTCTGCGAGGACTTCGACGAAGAGGGCAAATCTGTAAGCAACAGGTTTCGCAAGTACAGCCAGACCATTTCTATTAGGGACAACCTCAACCTCGAGCCAGAGGAGATCCAGCAGCAAGCACGTCTAGAGCTTGAACTGTGCCATGGCAGGTCCTTGGAGCATGGGGAGGACCACGTAGAATCTGAGGCCTCCTTAGGTCAGTATAGCCTCGCCGAGGCGATGGGTGTGCCATAAGGGTGGGGGCTAGCCCGGGTCTTAAAAGTCCCTTTCTGCAAAATGGGGGTAAGCCCTTATCTAGGATTTCTTAGGAGAGGACTCAGGAGAATCGTTCACGCTTTAACTCAGACATTCTTTGAGCGCCCCCTACCGGGCAGGCGTCCTACTACGAGGAACCCGGGAAACGCAGAAGGAAGCACAGGCAGGCTTACTGACCTGGTCAGTTTTTTGTTTGTTTTTTGTTTTGTTTTGTTTTTTATTTTAATGTGGGGATGGGGGTCGAACCGAGTGCATCACGCTTGATAGGATAATTCTTTACCACTAAGCATATTTCGAGCCCTCCCTCACCTGTGTATTTAATTTCATCATTGTGCCAGCTGAAAGGACAGAATCCCTTCCCTGGCTGGGATCTGGCTGTTCTGAAGTCTCTCTTTGGGTTAATAGTTACTTTATTGTTGTTTTGTATTTCTTTTTGTAATGAGAGTCTCACTGTATAGCTCAAGATGACCTTGGATCTTGGTATCTTCCTGAGTATGCCAAGCACTGTTTGAGACTTGTATGTGTCCTTCCGTTTCCACCTCCATCAAGGAATAAGTACTGATAAGAACCCAGTACTCAGGAAGCTATGAATTCAAAGCTAGCCTGGTCTAGATACCAAGTTCCAGGATAGTTAGGTCCACATAGTGGGAACATGTCTAAACAAACAAGAGTGATACAGATATAACAATTGATATATATTAAACTTGTTACAGAGGCATAGGACTTCTTGTACTGTGACCTTTACATGTCACAACTGCCATAAGAGACTGTTCTGGACTGAGGAACATAGCTTACTGGTAGAATTCTTTCATAGTTTATACAGTGTCCTACATTCAGTTCCCAACAACACACTTACAGAGGGCACACAATTCTCATAAAAGGGAATTCCTACGAATGACTCCATTTACAGGTGACGAATCCAAAAGTCTCCAAGGCTCACACAGTGGGACAGTTGGTTCTGGATCCCAGCTGAGTGGGATTCTGAAGCCAAGGGCTGAAACCAGTGTCCCTTATGGCCTTTGATGCAGGGTGTAGCTGCAGCTATTCCCTGAACCCCACTCCTACCATGACCCAGGAGCCTGACCACGACTGATTTCTCTTTTCATGTCTCCAGCATCATCTACTTCAGAGTCACTAATCTTAAGTCTATGGAAGCCACATCGAGCCTACTGGACAGAGCAGCAGAACAGGGTTGGAGGAGCCTGGGGAGACTGCTGGGGTTGAGGAGTGGGCAGCAGATGGGCAGATTTCAGGGAAGTGGGGCGGGCAAGCTGGGGAGGTCATGTGGGGACCACTTCAGCTTTCCATGGAGCCTTTCCATGGGGTCCCTTGATTGGTTGAGTCTCTTGTTGCTTTTCCAGCTGCCTCTGCCTCTGATGGAACTCATGGAGAGTGAAGTTCTGGACATTCTCAAGAAAGCCCTCAGTAGTGAGCACCCCCACCCCCACCCCAGCTTCCACAAAAGATCCTGGTGGCTTTGGCAGAGCTTGGGGCTGTGGAGTTTCAGAATATGTAGTCTTGTCAGATCCCCTTAGCACTCACAAGGATGCCCTAAAAATTAAAAGTCAAGAGACTAGGCATAGGCAGACTCAATGGAGCGAGTGACTCAGAGGTCTTAAAATAAGCCCCTTTTTAGCAAGTCTGTTTTCTGTTTTCTCCACTTGTCCAATGGAGTGACAGCCTTTGGGTAGCTTTGCTTCACTCCCAGGTGGGGGAGCTGCGACACATCGGGATTTTTTGGGTACTGGATATTAGATTATCTGCATAACCTTCTGCTCACGATATATAAGCATATAGAGGGAAGAAAGGGCCAGATAACTAGTTAGAGTGAGCGGCTCAGGAGGAGGTTGGTTCTCACTGCCTCTGTTCAGGCTTGCAGCAACTTCTTCAGCCTTCTTCCCCTCCACTCTTCACATCGCACCTAGGAGATCCAAAATCCCCAAAACTAACACAGATCCAAATCCAGCACTAACTGCCACCTCAAATCACCTGTGGTTCCTCAAATGGGAGAAGCCCTTTGCTGCTGCTCATGGCCCTGAGCGCAGCTCTTCCTACTCCCTAGCATATAGGTCCACGATTGGCAGGAACCACTTCATGACTAAAGAGCTTCAGGGATACATCGAAGGGATCAAGAAGCGCCGGAACAAGAGGCTGTACTTTTTGGATCAGTGAACCTCCAGCTCAAGTGGCCAACAAGACGTCCGTCCCGTGTCCTTTCCGGTTCCTCGAACCCAAGCTCAACCCCATCAGCATGGAATTTGAATCCTAGAGAAATTAAAGAGTCTATGCATGGTCCCAGAGTCAGTGCGTGGCTGCTTGCGTGAGGCGGACGCACGTGGCTCCGCCTTTCCCCGTGACCTTCATTCGGTCACCGCAGTGACCTTGAGTTTTGTCCGCTCGCGTCTCACCAGTACTGCCTTTGAGGAACTCGCAAACCAGGGCTACTTGCATGTTTTAGGTCTGCTTCTCCACTTGAGGGTCCTCAGGGGTGCTGGTCTACCAAATCGGTCAAGTGTCCCATCAACATAATGGGGTGTGTGTGGGGGGAGCAGCACCCTGTTAGGCCCCACCCCTTATGCATATGCAGTTACATAAACCCGCCTTCTTATTTACATACACGTTCAACGCCCTCACAGAGTGAGTTCACTGAATAGCTACGCCCACTCTTATAAGGCAGAGCACCGCCCTCCTTCGTGATGCAAGGGTGCTCCGGCTTCTCTCCCAAACCAGCTCCTAGTCCTCGCTCCTCCCCTAGGCTCAGGCCCCGCCCACAGGACGGCCGCGCACGCGTGTGTGTCGACAAGGCCCGCCCACTGGCCTCCGGGTACGCAGGCGCCGCCGCCTCCCTCGGATATTAGCATAGGGCACCTTGCCCCGCCCCCTGTTTTGCATGCGCACGGCCGACCCCGCCTCCGCTGTCAGCTGGAGGAAGCGGAGTAGGAAGCAGCCGCGATGTCCTTTTGTGTCCTACAAGCAGCCAGCGGCGCCGCCGAGTGAGGGGGGACGCAGCGCGGCGGGGCGGTGCGGCCGGAGGAGGCGGCCCCCGCTCACCCCGGCGCTCCGGGCCGCTCGGCCCCCATGCCTGCCCGCCAGCCCTGCCGGAGCCCAAGGTCCGGGGGCGGAGGGGAAGGCGGCCGCGGGGGTGGGCGGGCGCGGCGGGGGCCATGTGCAAGCGCGGGCGGGGGGCGGGCTGCGGGCGGGGTCGCGCCTGGTGCGTCGGCCGGGTCAGGACTGGCTTCAGGTCCTGGCCTCCGGTTAGCCTCGGGCCTTGGAGCGAGTCCCTGGGCAGCGTTCAGATCGATCCTTGAGCATTGCGGGAGTCCTCGGGGTGGGCTGGGATTGAAAGGGTCCCTTGAGGCCACGTGGGGGCGCTTGCAGGGGCTTTGGGCCACCCTCCTCTCTGGGTCATAGGTTATCGTAGCGCGAGGGAGAACTTCTTCCTCGTCGCCTCTTCTTACTTCCTGATAACCTGATAGAAGTCCCCCGCGGGCAATGGGGGGAGGGGAGATTAGTAACTTCAGGCAACTTCCCATAGGTGTGCGCAGGTTAATGGGGGGGTGGCCCTGGAGGTCGCGAGAGGTGCTGAACTCTGCGGTAGCTGGAGTGTAAGAATGAACCTTGCAGGTCTGGGGTGCAAAAGAGGTGGAGCCGCGCCCTACACGGCGTGGCTGGACTGGGCTTGCTAAGGCAGGAGGGGGTGGCGTGTCAGAGGTGAGAGACTCCCTTATAAGAGTGTGGTGAGGGATTAGAAGACTTGAGTGTGAGTTTGCTTATTGAGTGTGCTCTTTTGCTGGGAATATGTGAGAACTTGGGACTGGTTAAAGGCCATGTGTGAGTGGAAGGTTCCCAGGAGAGAGTGAGCATGTGTGGACATGTGGAAACTCCTGAGAGAGTGGCCATATCCTTTGCCTCCGCCCCCCTTGGCCACCCTTGACCCCCCCTCCCGGTTCCTCAATATGCTCGTGAATACTTGAGAGTAGCTCCTAACATCTGGAGAAAACTGAGGCGAGGATCATGCTTATGTTCGGGGGTTGAGGGTTGCCTGCAGGTTGAGGTTACCCTGCTTCCTGGCTTGGGTGGGAGCTAGACTTGCCAAGCCGCTCCAAGGTTCCCAAGAGGAGGACCTGCTGTCAGTTACTGGCCCCAGAGGCTCTGGAGACTCTGTTCCCATGGCGACAGCTGGGGGCCCTCTTCATGGGCAGCCCTTCCTTGGACTCTGCCTCCTCCTTCTCCTTGGCTGAGCCTGGAAGCCTGGCCTAGGCCCAGTGTTGCCCAACCTATGTGGCAGGATGCCTCCCTGTGACCCTGATGGTCTTTCCCTGCAGGTGACCAGCACCATGTCCAGCCAGGTGGTGGGCATCGAGCCTCTCTACATCAAGGCAGAGCCAGCCAGCCCTGACAGTCCAAAGGGTTCCTCAGAGACTGAGACTGAACCCCCGGTGACCCTGGCCTCTGGTCCAGCTCCAGCCCGCTGCCTTCCAGGGCACAAGGAGGAGGAGGATGGGGAGGGGGCAGGGTCTGGTGAGCAGGGCAGTGGGAAGCTAGTGCTCAGCTCTCTACCCAAACGCCTCTGCCTGGTCTGTGGGGATGTGGCCTCTGGCTACCACTACGGTGTGGCGTCCTGTGAGGCCTGCAAAGCCTTCTTCAAGAGGACCATCCAGGGTGAGCCCCTACCCCCACCCCCTGCTTCTGTGCCCTTTGCCCTGTACCCTTTGGGCCTGGCACTTTCTAATTGGTACAGTGCTGCATGCAGGAGGCCCTGAGCCTGTCTGTTGCTGCTTGAGGTCGGCAGTATGGAGTTTGAATTTCCTTGTTCTTCCTGGGACATCTTTTTTTTTAAGGGACATGATAGCTGGGGCTATAGCTGAGGTTAGTAGAATGCTTGCCTAGTTTACAGGAGGCTCTAGGTTCTGTCCTTCGCATCATATAAATCAGGTGTGGTGTTGGGTACCTAAAACCTCAGCACTTTGGAGATGGAACTAGGAGTATCAGAGAGTCAAGGTCATCATTAACTACGTAGTAAGCTGAAGGACAACCTGGGCTCTGTGAAAGCCTGCTCCCTCCCCTCAAAAGGGTGGGGTGGAGCTGGGCAGTGGTGGCGCTCACCTTTAATCCCTGCACTGGTGAGGCAGAGGCAGGTGGATCTGTGAGTTCGAGGCCAGCCTGGTCTACAGAGTGAGTTCCAGGACAGCCAGGGCTACACAAACTCTGTCTTGAAGGAAAAAAAGTAGAAGAAAGAAAAAGCTACTAGCATAGGTCACTGATGGTTTGGAATGGGATATGAGCCAGGATGTAGGTGCCTGCACCTGTTATAATAAAACTTCGCTCCTGACTTTCCTATTGCCTCTAGTAGCTGCCTGTAAATCACCTCGCACAGCACAGAATCACTCTTCATGACTCCCCCGAAGCACCACACTACTAACCTAAGGCAGATTTTTAGATTTTTATGGATAACTGATACAGACTTGTTAGGTTTTAGCATCCAGCAGGCTTCCTTACTCTTCAGCCACTGATTTTCTCTCTCTCTCTCTCTCTCTCTCTCTCTCTCTCTCTCTCTCTCTCTCTCTCTTTTTCTCTCCCTCTCTCCCTTCTCACCCGGGAGAGCAGTGACGACAACGACATTGAGACATTCTCTGGGGCAGGCCTATTGTTCTTAAGCAACCATTGATTACTTTGAGGCTATAACATCATATCTATATATATTGGGGGGGGAGAGTTTTGAGACAGGGTTTCTCTGTATACCCTGGCTGTCCTGGAACTCACTTTGTAGACCAGGCTGGCCTCGAACTCAGAAATCCGCCTGCCTCTGCCTCCAGACTGGAACTTACTGTGTCTTCCGGGCCTAAACTCTACATCACTTTGCCTCAGCGCCCCAGGAGTGTTGTGGTTACAGGCAGATACCACTACAGCCGACTTGTAAAAATGTCCTTAGCATGAATTTATTTTGTGTGTGGGGTATGTATTTGCACCCACTGTATGCGTGTAAAGGTCAGAGGAAATACTATGGGAGTAGGTAGGCTCTTGATGTCTGCCGTGAGGGACCTGGGATTGAACTCAGGTCATCAGGTCTCGCAGCAAGCGCCTTTACCCACAGAGTCATCTTGCCAGGCATCAACTGGCTTCAGAACATTTTTTTTTCTCGTGTGTTTATCCTGTGGTAGGCACTGCTCTTTTTACTTTCAGGATTTCACCCCCTTATTGCAACCCCATGAGAAGGGGTCCGTGTAGAGAGCCGACGCTCAGGGAGTTTGTAGCTCCTGGGATCTCTCAAGCAGGAAATGCCAGCCCTTGTATTTGGTGCAGGCCCAGAGCTGAGCTCTTAAACTGCAGACTGCTGCCTCTGTGTCCCCAGTGACCTGGACTCTGGACCACTGATAGTGACACTCCAGAGAGTTGTTTTATGGGGTTTTGATGTTGTCTTGAGATAGGGTCTCATTGTCCTAGTACTCACTCTATAGACCTGACTGGCCTTGAATTCACAGAGCTCTGCCTGCTTCTGCCTATGGAGTGCTTGGTTCCAGTGAGTTTTCACTCAACTGAAGTACACTGATCTAAAACTGCCTTTTGCTGGCCAGAGCCAGGTGCCTCCCATACACCTTCATTCTGACTGTAGGCCAAATCTAACTGCTGGAAACTACCTTCATTTATTCTTTTCTTTTTCTTTCCCTCCCTCCCCTTCTCTCTCTCCTCCCCTCCCCCCTCGCTCCCCATCCAACCCCTCCCCACTTTCTTACTCTGTGTGTTTCTGTGTGTATGTGTGTGTCGGTCCTGGAACTCACTATGTAGACTGGGCTGGACTCCAAATCACAGAGATCTACCTGCTCCTGCCTCTCCAGTGCTGGGATTAAAGGCCTGAGCCATCATGCCTGGCTCTATTCCTTTTTTTTTTTTTCAACTGGCCTTCAAAGTATGATTTTTAGGGGTGGGGTGGGGAGGGAGATTGTTAGTGATGGAATTTAGGGTCTCATGAATGTTGGTCAGCACATCCTATACCAGTGTGTTACACTGTAGCGCCTCAAGTGTCTGGGGTTTGTTTTTGTTTTTTTTGTTTTTTCCAAGACAGGGTTTCTCTGTATAGCTCCGGCTATCCTGGAACTCACTTTGTAGACCAGGATGGCCTCGAACTCAGAAATCCGCCTGCCTCTGCCTCCGGAGTGCTGGGATTAAAGGCGTGCGCCACCACGCCCTGCTCAAGGGTCTGTTTTTTATCACGCCAACTTTGCAGGTAGGGAACCTGAGCGCACAGGTGTTAGGGCCAGGAAGTGCAGTGGGGCGGTGGTTGGCGCACGTCTTTAATTCTAGCAGTGGCAGAGGCAGTGGCAGGCAGATCTCTAAGAGTTCAAGGCCAGCCTGGTTTACAGGCTGAGTTTCAGGACAGCTACACTCATGTGCCTCCAGACCAGGGGAGACACTGTCTTGCTATATAGCCCACATATGCAGTATTAGAGTTGA
Organism: Mus pahari; assembly: GCF_900095145.1. Lineage (NCBI taxonomy): Eukaryota > Metazoa > Chordata > Mammalia > Rodentia > Muridae > Mus > Mus pahari. Next base: position 118,185,808 of record NC_034590.1, on the reverse strand, counting down.
ATGTACTTGAGCTGAGGATAGCAGGACAGAGAAACCCTGTCTTGAAAAAACAAACAAAAAGAATAGGAACCACATAAGGTCACAGTTGATACTCAGGAGACAGAGGCAGGTGGAATTCTCTAAGTTTGAGGCTAGCCTGACCTACATAACGAGGAGTTTCAGGGCAGCTAGACCCAGGTCTCAAAACAAACACCTAAGTAAGTAAATGAAGCAGAGATGGTGTCCCCACCGCCCTTCACTTTCTTAAGTGGGGTCATGCTGTATAGCCCATGCTGGCTTCCATCTTGAGATTTTCTTTGCTTGGGCTTCCAAGTGTTAGAATTACCGGTGTGTGCTGCAGGTCACAGGTGTTCCCACCCAGCTGGGCCTGAGGCTGGGGAGGTGAAACTGACTTGGTCAGAACTGTCAGGTCTGATTTGTAGCGTGTGTTGGAAGGCAGAGAGCAGGGTGTGTGCTAAGGGCCCTGGAGGGTTTCCCTGGGGCGGCATCTTGAGCTGAGCATAGCAGCCCTGTGGACACAGGGGGAGAGATGCATGAAAGGCCTGTTGGCTCCTTGTGTGTTTTGGTCTTTGGGACAGCCCTGTGAGGCTGAGGGGGTCACTGGTACCTACTGCACACCAGGCCTTGTTGAGAGAGAACACACAGGGTAAACGGTTTACAATAGCATCTGTCTAATCCCAGCATCTGGGCGGCTGAGGCGAGAGGACTGGGAGTTCAAGGCAAACTTGGGGTACATATTGAATACATATGGACTATCTAGCAAGACATTGTCTCCCCTGGTGTGGTGGTACATGCTTGTGATTTTAGCATTTGTAGATGGAGGCAGGAGGACCAAGGTTCAAGGTCATCCTCCACTATATAGTGAGTTATGAGGCCAGCCTGGGCTACATATGAGCCTGTTTCAAAAAAAAAAAAAAAAAGGAAAAGGGGTGTGGGGTGGGCACTTTTGGTGTTAGCTGCCCAAGCAAGAGAACCTGAATCTGATGCTTGGTACTCACATACAAGCCAGATGTTAGGAGGCAGTGACAGGATCTGGGCCACTCTAGTTGAGTTGGTGAGCTCCGGGTTCAGTGAGAGACTTTGTTTAAAAATATAAGGTGAAGTCAGGCATGCTGGGCACACCTTTACTCCAATGCTTAGGAGGTAGAGTTTGAGACCAGCCTTGTCTATATAGTGAATTTAAGGTTAACAAGGGATACACAGTGAGATCCTGTTTCAGAAAAAAACGTGGAGAGCCAATGTAAGAGACACTGTACATGAACCCAGGGCTTTTACAAACATACCCACATCTGCATGGAACCATGCACAATCCCCCAAAAAATCTAAAACCAGACAGCTAGGTATGGTGGCTTATGCCCAGGAGACTGATGGAGAAGGATTGTTACAAATTCAAGACTAGCCTGAGCTAAGGTGTGAAACTCTCAAAAACAAAAGCCCAGCTACCCAACCAGAACAAAGGGAGCAGAAAGCGGCAGGGTGACTGCACACTCACACATGCGATGTGTCGGACAGTGGTAAGGCCAGAGCTGCATACTCACACACGCGATGTGTCGGACAGTGGTAAGGCCAGAGCTGCACACTCACACACGCGATGTGTCGGACAGTGGTAAGGCCAGAGCTGCACACTCACACACACTATGTGTCAGACAGTGGTAAAGCCAGAAGTGGCTTCGAAGAGGAGTTTGACACAGGGCACTCAGGAAAGGCCTCTCGGAGGTGATGGGGGGAAGGGAGCAAACGTGGCTGCCAGAGATCAGGCAGGTACAGAATGCCCTGAGGCCGGCCCTGTCTGAGGAGCAGGCAGTGTAGACCAGACTTGGAAGGGATGACTGGCCTGGAGGATACTTATTCTCAAGAGGACTCTGTGGAGTTTGATCAGAAGAGAGGACTAGGGTCCCTCGGGCTCCTCTGCAGAGAACAGAGACAGCAGGAAGCTAGTGAACCACCGTGGTGACAGGTCAAGTTGGAAGTTGCAGGCCAGAATTGGGTAGGTGAGGTGAGACCCCCAACACTGCCAGTGAGTTAGACATCAGTTGACAGGAAGGGAAGATGGGACTCAGGTTTCTTGAGCAATGGAAGGTAACTGCATGCTTGGTGGAAGTGGGGTCCTTGTACAGCGGGTGGATTGGAAGACCCTCCATATGTCCTGCAGCTGCTGGACCTGTGCATGTAGATAGCACAATGCTGTTCAGGCTAGAGATGCAAACCTGAAGGTCTGAGAGATAGGGAGGATGAGGTAGCACAGGCCTAGGGCTGCTCTATCAGTTTGCTATACAGAAACCATAGAGGTACCAGAGGGCACGAGGAATATGAGAGCCTGTCCTGGAAACAAGATAGCCCTGACAGGTTTCTAGAAGTAGAAAGCAAAGCTTTAGGCAAGGGAGTTGAGAACTCAGTGGAGCCCTGGATTTAGCCTGGAAGCCATGGTAGCCTTTGACAGCAGATGAGCCCAGAAGTCTGGTTTCAGGGCAAGTATGCAGCTTGGCCTCTGGGGCCCTGCTTCATCCAAGCAGGGTTCTCCCAGCCCAGTGGCTGTCCCCTCCCTGTCCTGCTCATGGAATCCTGCTCTCCCTTTCCTCCCAATACCCCCAGACTGGTGCTTGCCCGGGGTGAGTCAGGGCTCTCCTGTCATCTGGGCCCCCTCCGGGCTCTGGGAGGCCGCCACTGGAGCCCTGCCTCTTCCTGGCAGGGAGCATCGAGTACAGCTGTCCGGCCTCCAATGAGTGTGAGATCACCAAGCGGAGACGCAAGGCCTGTCAGGCCTGCCGCTTCACCAAGTGCCTGCGGGTGGGCATGCTCAAGGAGGGTGAGCACTGGGCAGAGCCTGGGTGAGATGGGGGTGGACCCGTGGGTTGGGTGGGAGCCTGGGCAGAAGGTGGGGAAGTAGGGCTCCGCAGAGCAAGTATTTCATGAACAGTCTGGCTTTACAATTCAAGGTGTGCGCCTGGACCGTGTCCGCGGCGGGCGGCAGAAGTACAAGCGGCGGCCAGAGGTGGACCCTTTGCCTTTCCCGGGCCCCTTCCCTGCTGGCCCTCTGGCAGTACCTGGAGGACCCCGGAAGACAGGTGAGACCCTGGCTTCCTAAGCACTGGGGTGGTGGTGGGGCAGCCATTACAGGTCTGTCTGGTTTCCTCACTTGCCCTGAGACCCAGGTATTACTTTTCTCATTTCTCCCTAAGAGATAATTATAAAATATCTTTACAAACCACAGCTCAGGATGTAGCTCAGTGGAGTGCTTGCCTACCATGTATGAAGCCCTGGGTTTGATCTTCAGCACTGCATACACCATACGCACTTTAATTGCAGCATTCAGGAGGCAAACCAGGATTGGGAGTTTAGGGTCATAGGTGGCTGTAGTACATTCAAGGACAATAAAATACTTCACAGTCCAGACACCCAAGCAGAAGTGTGATCAGGATGGGGGAGTCTTAGGGTTTCTGTTGCAGTGTTAAAACGCCATGACCAAAAGCAACTGGGGCATTTCAGCTTCCAACTCTCAAGTCACGCCCTCACTGAGGGAAGTCAAGGCAGGGACTCAAGGTAAGAGGTGACATAGCGGCCATGGAAGAATGCTTCTTACTGCCTTAATCCTCTTGGCTTGCTCAGTCTGCTTTGTTGCACAGGCCCTCCTGCACAGGAATGACACCAGCCATAGTAGATAGGGCCCTTCCACATCAACCAGCAAACCCTGCCTACAGGCCAAGCTCATCCGGGCGTTTTCTGAAGAGTCCTCTTCTCACACACACACGTGTGTCAAGTTGACAAAAAACTAATCAGCACAGGGGACTTTCTCTTTTGTAAAGGTGTTGGGGGGCCAGGACCCACTAGATGCTAGACTGTGGTGTCTGTAAACGACCCCCAAGTCTCAGGTAGATTTTCTAGTGCTCACAGCCCCTCTCTGAGGAAGTGAACGCTGTCTTCTGGCTTACCATCAGAGTCCGGGGAAGGCCAGAGGGGAACGTCAGGAAGGCACCTGGCTCTGAGGGGCTTCAGAGGGCTGCCAGGTATGTGTTCGTGACTCTGGTCCTGCCCCTGTCACTGTAGCTCCAGTGAATGCTCTAGTGTCTCATCTGCTGGTGGTTGAACCAGAGAAGCTGTACGCCATGCCTGACCCAGCAAGTCCCGATGGACACCTCCCCGCCGTGGCCACTCTCTGTGACCTTTTTGATCGAGAGATAGTGGTCACCATCAGCTGGGCCAAGAGCATCCCAGGTAAGGGCTGGGTGGTTGAGCACCCGTGAACAGGTAGGCCATATTTGGCCCTGCTGCCTTCTTGACCTGTCCTGTTCCCCCTGCCTTCCAGGCTTCTCCTCACTGTCACTGTCTGACCAGATGTCAGTACTGCAGAGTGTGTGGATGGAGGTGCTGGTGCTGGGCGTGGCCCAGCGCTCACTACCACTGCAGGATGAGCTGGCCTTTGCTGAGGACCTGGTCCTGGATGAAGAGGGGGCACGAGCAGCTGGTCTGGGGGACCTGGGGGCAGCCCTGCTGCAGCTGGTTCGGCGACTGCAAGCTCTCCGGCTGGAGCGGGAGGAGTACGTCCTGCTGAAAGCTCTGGCCCTTGCCAATTCTGGTGAGTGATCAGGGTAGACACACACAGGTCTTCCCATAAGGTCCTCCAACTGTCAGTGATGGTGGCATGACCCTTTGTTGTGGATGAGGACAACTGAGGCGTAATTATTGGAAATCACCAAGTAAGCCAAGGTCCTGAATTATACATAGGATTCTGAGTCCTAGTGGTGTGCCAACCAGGCAGTAGTGAGAGGGGAGGAGGCAGTGTGGAGGCTAGGAGGTGTCCACTGGTGAGAAAGAATGGGCCCCGGCTCACAGGCAGAGCAGCAAGTGTATTAGCCCAGCCAGAGTATCCAAAGAGATGAATCCTGCCCTTGAGTCATCTCAGCCAATGGTTCTCTCCCTTCCTAGACTCTGTGCATATTGAAGATGCTGAGGCTGTGGAGCAGCTGCGCGAAGCCCTGCATGAGGCCCTGCTGGAGTATGAAGCTGGCCGGGCTGGCCCTGGAGGGGGTGCTGAGCGGAGGCGTGCAGGCAGGCTGCTGCTTACCCTGCCACTCCTCCGCCAGACAGCGGGCAAAGTCCTGGCCCATTTCTATGGGGTGAAGCTGGAGGGCAAGGTGCCCATGCACAAGCTGTTTTTGGAAATGCTTGAGGCCATGATGGACTGAGGCAAGGGGTGGGACAGGGTGGGGTGGCTGGCAGGATCTGCCCAGCATAGGGTGTTAGCCCCAAAGGGGCAAAGCTGGAGTCTGGGCAGTGCCACAGCCTGCTGGCAGGGCCAGGGCAATGTCATCCGCCCCTGGGAGAAGGCTTCATGCCCTCCCCTCCCCCCTTTGGGGGGTTGTCAGAAGCCAGGAAAGTGAATGCCCAGGTGTGGGCACAGTGCTGCCCCTTGCAAGCCATAACGTGCCCCCCGAGAGTGTTGGGGGCCTTGCGGAAGCCATAGGGGGCTGCAGGGGACGTGTAGGAGGCGGAAACTGATCTCAGGGAGGGAAGGGGATGGAGGCCACAGTCTCCCAGTGGGTGATGCTTTTGTTGCTGCTTAATCTGATCCCCTCTCCAGAGCAGAGAGGGGCTTGGAAGGCAAAGGCCCCTGTCCCTTCGCTCCTCTCCTCATCTGCATTGGGCATTATTGCCCCCCCTTGAAGCAATAACTCCAAGCAGGCTCCAGCCCCTGGACCCCCGGGGTGGCCAGGGCCCCCTATCAGCTCCCACCTCAAGGGGTGGGGGACAGCACTGCCTCTATGCCCTGCAGAGCAATAACACTATATTTATTTTTGGGATTGGCCAGGGAGGCGCAGGGCCATGGGGCAAGCCAGGGCCCAGAGCCCTTGGCTGTACAGAGACTCTATTTTAATGTATATTTGCTGCAAAGAGAAACCGCTTTTGGTTTTGAACCTTTAATGAGAAAAAAAATATACTATGGAGCTCAAGTACACGGTGGTCGGTGAGTCACTGGGGGGAAGTCTGGGGGTCACACATGACGCGTCTATTTAACAGACCATACAACACAAACACACAGTCAACAAAATACCAAAGTGGCGCCTAGCAAGGTTACGTCTCGGTCTCCTCATCGTTCAACAGCATATTGGGGATCCCGCGGCTGATGGGGAAAAGACGACCAGATTCTGGACATTGCAGGGTACCCTCCAGTACATCAACCTGCGGGGGAGCAGGGCAAAGCTAAGCACCGGTAGCCTGGGTGGGAAGGCTAGGCAGGCGATGTCCAAGGATTCTCACCTCAAGCAACACGTGGTGCATCTTCCTCAAAAACGTCTCGTCGTGCTCATAGCCTTCAGTCGGCTCTTTGGGTACCTCGGCCAAGTTTAACTGTGGAAGGGGAAGCTTACGTGGTCAGTGGGCACACAGCGAGCCCGCCCGGGCAGGGAAGAGGCGCAGAGCCCGAGCCCGCCCCAAGGGACGCCAGAAGGGGCGGGGTTCTCACGGTGTCCGCTGCCTGCACAAGCGCCGCCCACTCCACTTTGGGGATCATCCGCGCCACGAACTCCGGGTTGAACTCCACGGGGTTGATGCGGACCTCGGTGGCCTGCGGGGGTGGGGGAGAAAGGTTTAGCGTGGTAGGTCCGGGTCCCTGAGTCTCCATCCTGAGCTATAAGGGCAACGAACCCTTGTGCAGTTACCTGCAGGCGCAGCGGGAAGCCACGCGTGCCCACGCCCCGCACATGGGAGCTCAGGAGATTGTGGGTGAGCAGTTTCATGTTGTCACAGCGGAGCGCGTGAGGCCGGAACCGGAAGGAGTCCACACGTCTCCTTCGTACCACTTCCGCTTTGAAGCCGTTGGACTCTTCGCCGGACCGGAAGTGGCCGGCTTAGGGGACCTTTGGGGGGCTTGGCGGCCGCCGAGATGGAATGGACTGTGTTGGGTCACGTCCTGATACCGGAAGCGTTTCTCGGGGGAGACTGCCAAGGCTTACGCCGAATCCCGCTCACTGTAGCGAGTACACACTATGCAGGTCACATGTAACCCGGCTGCGTTGCGGCGCGCGGGTTTGAGGCTCAGCCAGATCATCCCCGGGTCCCTGTTTGCGGCTAGGGGTCAGGACTGTCAGGTCCGTAAACCAGGCACCTCTTTCTGCGTCTGAAGGCGTGGCCTGGGAGCCCCGACGCGTCGTAATGCGTCAACGGCCCTGCCCCTTTAAGCTGGCGCAGTGGCCACGTGCGACGTGGGCGGAGCTGTCCCTGCACCCACCTCCCGTGGGCAGAGCCATCTGCGGGTGGGCTGCGGCAGCGGGGCGGGAATGCTACAGCCGGGGCTTCGCGTCCTGGGCTGTAAAGCCGGTTCTGTGCTCCGTGCATCGAAGTGCGTGGCAGGCAGAGCAGGCCGGAAAGGAGCAGGTTGGGAGTGTGGCGGGGCCCGCAGCTTCAGCAGCTCCGCGGTGACCATGGCCCCGATCAAGGTGACCGGTTATACCTTTCCTGGGTCCAACCTATCGCGTCTCTTTGGGTTCCGCGCGGGGTCTCGGGCTGTCCTCCTTCACGTTTCTTCTTGTCATGCTTTCTGTAAGACCCTGTCTCTGCCTCTCCGTCCTGGGACATTTCTTGAGCTGCCCTCACACCTACTATGCCACGTCCAGGGACAAGTCCCCACCATTTTCAAGCAACCGAATGCTATGTCATTTCTCACATTCTTTTATTAAAATGCCTCTTTTGCCGCATGGTCGCTTTTCAAACCCCTTATACCCTTCCCCAAAGCCCCAGCATTTTTGTGATTGTACTAGACTCCATTTCATCTCATCTTTTGAAAGAGCCATGGTCCCTTGGAGACCTGGGTTGATCTTTTCCGGCCCCCCGCCCCCCCTCCCGCCGCCCATCCTGCCCTTCTGTTTGGTCTTTCTGGGAATTCTTGAACCTATCTTCTCTCCTGTTCTTGGACTTAATTTTTAGAGAAAGAGAGAGGGAGGGAGAGATGGATGGAGGGAGGAAGGGAAGGAAAGAGAAAGTGGGGTGGGGAGACAGAGACGGAGACAGAGATTGACTCATTATATAGTCTTGGCTGGCCAGGAACTTGGTGTGTAGACCAGACTGGCCTCAAACTCCAAGAGATCTGTCTGACTCTGCGTCCTGAATGTTAGGATTAAAGGCCCTTTAAAAAAAAAAAAAAAAAAAAAAAAAAAAGCAAAACTTAGTGTGTGTGTTTGGTAACAGGCATGCGAATGTGGTGGCCAGAGAACCATTTTCTCAGGAGTCCGTTCTGTCTTTCTACCATGTCACTTGTGGGGCTAGAGCTCAGGTGATCAGGTTTGGTGGGGGGCACCTTTACTGACCCACCCAGCCTTCCTTTCCTCTTGTGGCTCCTCCAGGTGGGCTGACACTTCCCACCTACCCCGAGAGCCTCATCCTGAACATTTTGGCTTACATAGCTAACCTGGTTTTCCAATGTGTTTCTCTTGGTGTGGATAGGGTTTTTCTTCCCGCCTGTTGCCAGGCGGTTTCTCAACCCCAGCCCTCCGTGCTCCTCCTCTGTGCATTGACCCATCTTGGGTGGCTTGTTTACACAGTATTGCAACACTTGAGAAGGCCTCTCCCTTTCTCTGTTGCCACCAACTGGCCTTAAGCAGAATCAGGCTTGGAAACATGTTGGATGTGGGGCAGGCGGGACATACAGGAGAGCGAGGACAGAAATGGACCCCTGAACCGCCAGGCACTTTTCCTGCTGGGTGTGAGCACTGGCTCCATCCAGGTCTGTCTGTCTGTCTGTGCTTTACTGGGCTCTCTTTACTCCATTTTACCCTGGAGTCTTTTTTTTTTTTTCTCCAGGTGGGAGATGCCATTCCCTCAGTGGAGGTATTTGAAGGGGAACCGGGAAAGAAGGTGAACTTGGCAGAGCTGTTCAAGGGCAAGAAAGGTGTTTTGTTTGGAGTCCCGGGGGCGTTTACACCTGGCTGTTCTAAGGTGAGACTTCTCCTTTGAGAATCAGAAACTGGGACCAGGAGTGTGGGAGAAAAGGACCCACATTAAATCTGATAGCTCTAATTGACGCTGGTGGTGGGAGCTGGTGGTGGAAGCGCTGTGAACTCGGGCTAATGAGACAAAAGGTTTGCCTGTGGGATTTCGTGGTCTCGACCATACACCCTTAGGTCCAAGTAGCCAAGTAAAAAGGAAGTGGCGGGTTTCACACTGGTTTCCTTACCCTGGTCAGGGATGTGAGGACATGGGGGGAGCAGGCTGCGCAACCGCAGTTGTCTCTCTTCTGATCCTTTGTTTTCCGCTCAGACCCACCTGCCTGGGTTTGTGGAACAAGCTGGAGCTCTGAAGGCCAAGGGAGCACAGGTGGTGGCCTGTCTGAGCGTTAATGACGTCTTTGTGACTGAGGAGTGGGGTCGAGCCCACCAGGCAGAAGGCAAGGTGAGGTGTGGGACCTGTGAGGGGGTGGGGCCAGGTAGGAAGTTTCCTTGTTTTTTATTACATCTTATTTTCTCATTTTGTGTGTGGGGTGGGCACTTGTGCCATCATGCACAAATGGAAGCCAGAGGATAGCCTGTGAGACTTGAGTCTCTCTTACCATGTGGGGTCGTGGGGTTGCCAGACTTGGCAGCAAGCACCTCCAGTCACCGAGCCCTCTCACTGGAGATGTCCTTGTGACATTTATTCTCTTTTCTGCAGGTTCGGCTCCTGGCTGACCCCACTGGAGCCTTTGGGAAGGTGAGTGTGCCATTCTTCACTCAGCCTGCAGTTGGTCCTGGAGGGAGGACGTGTTATATGGGAGCAGCCCCTGGCCTGTTTGGGGGTTCCTGACCCCCATCTCTGACTGTTCCCTAGGAGACAGATTTATTATTGGATGATTCTTTGGTGTCTCTCTTTGGGAATCGTCGGCTGAAAAGGTAAAGTAGACCCCCCTCCCAGCCCCTCCCTGTTGGCACCCAGCCCCGCCCTGTTGGCACCCCCTCCCATCCCCTCCCTGTTGGCACTAGTGGCCCTGGTTGCTGCCTGGGCTTCTGCAGTTGGACCTCTCTCCGGCAGGTTCTCCATGGTGATAGACAATGGCATAGTGAAGGCACTGAACGTGGAGCCAGATGGCACAGGCCTCAGCTGCAGCCTGGCCCCCAACATCCTCTCTCAACTCTGAGGCCCTGGCCAGATGTCCTCCGACTCTCCCATCTCCCCCACCCGGCTCTAGGCCAAAAGGCTCAGTACCTCCTTACCGGGAGCTACTTACCGTATTTCTGCAATAAACAGTTTAATTTGTGTCTTTGCCATGGTGTGGGGTTGTCTGCTTTGGCCTTGCTCACGTGCAGCCATAGATAGCGCTGACGTCAGTGGCAGGGGTTTGGAGGAGAAAGTGGAGGGATAGCTAGGACAGGTTTCTGGAAGTCGCATCCTCTAAAACAGCCTGCAGCTGAGAGGAAGCCAGAGTTGGTTTTGCTTGGTACCCCCTGCGACACTGGGTGCTTGGTCTAGGAGCTGGTAGATCCCGTTGACTTGATACACACGGCGGGGAGCTTCACTCCAGGCCTTCCGTCCTGCAGACTGCAGTTCCCCCAGGAGCACCCTGGCTCTGGCTCGGCTTCATCGGGGCACACAGTACCAGGGTCAATACTGGAGACTTCCTGAGGAAGGAGCCTCGGAGAGATGTGGCCAGTGATGAGGGAGAATGAGGGCCAAGGGCCAGGGTCACCAGTGGGGCCTCAGGAGATACAGATCCTGCTCCTGGCCTTTGAAATCCATGTTCAGGGGAACAGGGGCATCGCTGGGAACCCCTTGTTGTGTTTAGGAGGTTGTACCCCAACAGGAAGATTCTCACAGAGCACCTGCCTGATATGTGTAACACAGTGAGGTATATACCAGGCCTGTCAGCACTCTGGACTAAACCAGCTCTGCAGCAGCCAAAGGATGGGAGGCCAAGCAGCGTGGAAAAGGCCCTGTACCTGAAAGGAGCCTAGGGAGGGGTGGCAGAGGGGAGTCAGGTTGAGCTGGAGGGGTAGCTGGCGCAGGCACCCTGGGCATGTGGGCTACTTGCTGAGGCCATCTGGTAGTCCGCAAGAGTTGAGGCCTCAGCAGGGCGTGGTGGCACACTCCTTTAATCCCAGCACTTGGGAGGCAGAGGCAGGTGGATTTCTGAGTTCGAGGCCAGCCTGGTCTACAAAGTGAGTTCCAGGACAGCCAGGGCTACACAGAGAAACCCTGTCTTGAAAAACCAAAAAAAAAAAAAAAAAAAAAGTTGAGGCCTCTGAGATCGGTGAGCAACTTGCCTCCTAGTTCCCCCGTCAACCATGGGACTTCTCCAGGGCACAGGTCAGATTCCAGTCTGAGCCAGTGTGTGGAGCTGGAAGCTGGGAGCCAGAGGAAAGGCATGGAAAGATCTGTGATGGGATGGCAGGGAAAAGTGGGACCAGGTGAGGCCAAGGGCTCGCAGGGGAGAGACCTCCGTGGTGACACTGGGCTCTCCTAAGGGACCCACAATTCAGCCATCTGACTGGCCAGTGTACCCATCTTCTCTCCCAAGATTCTCTCATCCCACCCACTACCCCTTGAATCCCTGGCCACTTCTGGTCTGTCCTCTTTTGATGCTTGGGTAACAGTGACCCTGACAGGCACAGCGCAGAGAGACTTGTCATTTCCCAGGTCCCATATCTCAGATCTTTAGAGTTAAATGGAGGAGCTGAGGGGCAGGGCTTCCTAGCCCAGGGCACTGTGTGGAGCAGTGCAGAGCCCTGGCCTCTGGGTCGGTGTCTCCTCTTCCCTGAAGCTCACACTGCCTGGGCAGTCAGTCACTCTCACAGGTGCCAACTCCCACCTCTCAACGGCTGCCTGGTTTTTCCCATCCTGTAAGGCCTCTAAAGAAGTGTCCCCTCTGGAGTCTGTTGCCACTGCCTGGGTCTCAGCTGAGAGGAAGGAGTTTAGCGGTTCCCTGTGGCGCCTTAGCATCCTGGAGGGTTGGGAGTCCTGCTTGCTCAGCACCTGGGCTGGTGGAATGTCTAGCCTAGCTGTTGAGCTAGCCCTGGAGCAGCTCCAGGCCCCTCAGGAGATCAGTAACTGTCAGGAAAATGCAGTAAGCTAGGCTTCAGGCCTGAGGCTGCACCTGGCACCTTTCCTGGACTGTAGAGACCAAAGGGCCAATATTAAAACCAAACAGTTGAACAAAATGTCCTAAAATGACCCAAACACACACTTGCCTTGTGCTGCCGGAGCAGGAAGCCTGAGGGTTAGCCATCAGGAAGAGAGGTTGGGGGCTAGAAAGAGGCTCAATGGTTAAGAGCACTGGCTGTGCTGCCAGAGCGCCTGGGTTTAATTCCAGCGTCTATATGATAGTTAACAACCAGTTCTAACTCCAGTTCCACGACTTCTGATGCTCTCCTCTGGCATTCATGGTCATTGTGCACATGTGCATAGACATACCTGCAGGCAAAACAACCATGCTCCTAAAATAAAATTAAAAAAGAAAAAAAGAGCCAGGCATGGTGCCTTATACCTTTAACCCCAGCACTCAGGAGGCAGAGGCAGACCAACCTGGTCTACAAATTAAGTTCCAGAACAGCCAGGGCTGTTACACAGAGAAACCATGTCTCCAACAAATAAATAAATAAACAAACAAATAAATAAATAAGGAGGAAGAAGAGAGGAGAAAGAGGAAGAGGAAGAAGAGGAGAAAGAGGAGGAGGAAGAGAAGGCTGAGGAGGAGGAGGAGGAAGAGGAGGAGGAAGCTGGACCTCAACTCCACACTCCGCCATGGATGGCCTAAAACTCATCATCCTATTTACTTCCTTCAAGTGCTGGAACTGTAGGTGTAGTCTCAGTATGGCCTGCTCATCTTTTCTTGTTATTGTTAAACAGGGTCCCACTGTGTGCCCCACAGTGCCCTGTAACTCTCTATGTAGATCAGGGTAGTCTAGAACTCCAGAGTTCTGCCTGCCTCTACCTCCCAAGTGCTGGGATTACAGGTATACAACACCATACCCCACCCAACTCTGTGTGTGTGTGTGTGTGTGTGTGTGTGTGTGTTGTTCCTGTTTTGTTCTTTTTTCTAGACAGAGTCTCACGGCATAGCTCTGGCTGTCCTGGATTTCACTATGTAGACCAGACTGGTCTCAAACTTACAGAGACATGCCTGCCTCTGCCCCCCAAGTGCTGGGACTAAAGGCATGTGCTACCACTCCCAGCAGGGGACAAGTTTTTGTTAGATAGCTCTGGTTGGACTGGAACTGACAATCTCACATCAGCTCCTTAGTGGTGGAATTGTAAGTGTACACTACCATGCCTAACTCCCCCACTACCATGGCTAAATCCCCCCTGGGGGTGGGAGGCTTATAAGAAATCACTAAAGACTCCCCCCATACTTAAGACTTGAGGAGATACCATGGAAGAGGGGGCAGAAAGATTGCAAGGTCCAGAGAACCAGGATGTCTCTGTGAGATCCTGTTTCCTAGAACTGACAGGAAAACTACACTCATGACACCACAACAGTGCAACTGTCTAAACATAAGGCTTAAACTACGGCACCACGAGACATACTGACATGTAAGGGGAATGTCTCACAGACCCCACCCTAGACAAAGAACTACAGCAACTAATGACTGCTGAGAAGTCATTTTCTCCAGGGAGTTGGCCCCTAATTGATTATTCAGTTAGTCCTATAATCATGTACATACAAGCAACACTGAGCAGACTTAACAGGTTGTATAATATACACTTTTATGTGCATGCATATAGCTAGTAATAGTTTTAGTCAGGGTTTCATTGCTGTGAAGAGACACCATGACCAAGAGGCGAACACTTAATTGGGGCTGGCCTACAGTTTCAGAGGTTGAGTCCATTATCTTCGTGTTGGGAAGGAAGTATGGCAGCATACAGGCTGACTTGGTGCTAGAGGAGCCCAGAGTGCTCCTCCATGATCTGAAGGCCTCCAGAAGGAGACTATCTTCTGCAGGCAGCCAGAAGGAGGGTCTGATCCTGGGTGAGCGGAGCCTCAGCACAGGGGAGACCTGCAAGCCTGCCTATACAGTGACACTTCCTCCAACAAGGCCACACCTCCTAATGTGCCACTTCCCATGAGCCAAGCATATTCAAACCACTGCAATAATGAAAGAAAAGGAGACCATGAATTTGAGAGGAGGGGAGATATGGAAGGAGAAGCAGGTGGATCTCTATGAGTTTGAGTTTGGTCTACATAGTGAGTTTCTTTCTATATAGCCAGGGCTATATAGAAAGAGACCCTGTCTTAAAAGGGGGGGGGGAGATTAGAGTAACAGTTCTCAACCTATGGGGTGTAACCCCTTTGGAGGCTGAAGGACCCTTTCGCAGGACTTGCATATCAGATATGTACATTATGATTCATAACAGTAGCAAAAACAGTTATGATGAATCAAGGAAAATAATTTTATGGTTGTGGGTCACCATAATATGAGGACCTGTAGTAAACGGTCACAGTGTTAGGAAGGCTGAGAAGCACTGGGTTAGAGGGTGGAGGGATGGGGAAAATTATGTAATTTATTTTAATTTAAATGTTGCAAAAAGTAAAAAAAAAATCTTGACTGAGAAAAACAAAGAGAAATCAATAATGGAGCTGGAGAAATAGCTGTTCTTGCAGAGGATCCTGGTTCATTTCTCAGCATCCAAATGGTGGCACACAACTATCTGGGACTCCTGTTCCAACACTCTCTTCTGGCCTCTACAGGCTCCAGACACACATACGACATACATATGGACAAAATACCCATGAAATAAATTTTGAAAAAGAAAGTAAACCAATAAAAAGGAGCTGGGGAGGATTAGAGCGATGGCCAGTGGTTACAAACACGCTCAGTATAATCTTGAGGCTCCCAGAACCCATGTAAACTGGCAGCCTGTCTGGGCAAACCTATTGGCTCTAAGGTGGGTGGAGGCAGGGGAATCACTGTGCCTTGCTGACTTCCGATCTAGCTTGTGTAGCAAGCATTTTAGCCATTGAGCCTTCTCCTGAGCCTGAATGTTCCCAATGCATATGTGTGAATAGGTGTGTGCTAACAAATGCTTCTGACTGTTTGCCATCTTACAATGTGACAATTCTCCTCGCCTGAGCTGGGACTTGTGTCATTTTACTCAGAACAGACAGTAAAATCTGAAATGAGTGGGTGGCTGTCTATCTCCCAGCTTCACTTGACCATTTTGGGTCTGGGATATAAACGTTAACCAAATGACCACTCCATGGTATAAGTAAGAAGTTTTTGTTTTTGTTTTTCGAGACAGGGTTTGGCTGTCCTGGAGCTCACTCTGCAGACCAGGCTGACCTTGAACTGGAGATCCGCCTGCCTCTGCCTCCCCAGAGATGGGACTAAAGGCGTGCGCCACTACTGCCCAGCAAAGAGAAGGTTTTTATTGCAGAGATGTGAGAGAGAGAGAGAGAGAGAGAGAGAGAGAGAGAGAGAGAGAGAGAGAGAGACAGAGAGACAGAGAAGAGAGCCAGGCATCTGGGAGAATTCGGAGCAGAGAAAGAAAGAAGTGGATTGGCCTGGAGAGACGGCCCAGTGGTTAAGAGCATTGACTGCTCTTTCAAAGGTCCTGAGTTCAAATCCCAGCAACCATGTGGTGGCTCACAACCATCTGTAATGAGATCTGATGCCCTCTTCTTGGTTGTCTAAAGACAGCTACAGGGAGCAAGTCCGGAGCAAGAGCTGGACAGTTTGGCTCAGCAGTTAAGAGCACTGACTGCTCTTCCGGAGGTCCTGAGTTCAAATCCCAGCAACCACATGGTGGCTCACAACCATCTGTAATGAGACCGGATACCCTCTTCTGGTGTGTCTGAAAAACAGCTACAGTGTACTTAGATATAATAAATAAATAAATCTTAAAAAAAAAATGAAGTGGACTATGACCAGCAGGCTGGACATGGCCTGGGCTTTCTGTGCCGGGGAGTAGCAAGGGGTACAAGCAGAGAAAACATAGTAAGAGAACAAGGGCGGAGCACAGAGTGGGAGGAAAAACATAAGTAGCAGAGTTGTAAAGAGAATGAGGAGCTGGGGAGGGAAGCCACTTAGCTAGAGGGAGTTTAGGGCAGGAGACAGGAGAGAGCCTGAACTTTGAAATGCCTGAAAGTCCTGTGACACCCATGAAGCCTGGAGGCCAGTATTCGCTTTGTTATGCTGGTGGGCACCATAGGTAGCCATAGGTCTTTTCTGACAGAGGTCAGGGAAATTATTCCTTTTGGTAGGTAGGAGCCAGTTTCACAAGCTCCGGAGGGGTGCTGGCTTTTATCTAACCTCCAGAAAGCCTCCAATAGTCCAGGTATCCGAGACATCTTTGTTGAGGTTTGGCCTGTTGCGAGGCATTGTAAATGCTAAAATCTGTACCTGAAGGTTACCAGCTTTTTGTTGTGCAAACCTTGTTCATTTTAAACTATTAAACCTTGTTAATTTTAAACTATTGGTTAAATAAAAAGGGCTACAGCCAATTACTGAAGGGATTGGCAGTAGATGGGTTTTGAGTTTGATTGAAGGCAGCAGGAGGAGGAGAAAAAGAAGGAGCAGAAGGTGCCATGAGAGGAGATGTACATGGCCAGGAGAAGCAGCAAGTATCTGGAGTTCACCACTGGGGACGTAGCCGGGCCAGCTGCTAGAAAAGTAGGTTAGGGTGACCCTCCAGTAGTTGTTGAAGCCAAATATATTAGCCATGGTCTGAGTATCAGTTATTTGTAAGCCAGTCAGGGATAAGTTTAAGTTCGTTGTACTACATATCTGAACTGCCTTTTGGAATTTGGGAATTGATTTTCCTTTGAACCTGGTGTGAACTTGACCTAGTTTTGCTTGGAAGCTCATAGACATACTTGAGGTGGCAGTGGCCGCTGGGTGACTGCTGGGGGACTCACACTTCTAGCTTACAGTTTGAACATGTTTTCACCTGAAGACCCAAGAGGGTTGCTGGAATTGCAGATATCACACCTATAGTCTATCAGACAGAAAGGAGTGCTGTGTCCTGTGCAACTTAGGTCCTGGAACCCTGGCTAAGGGCAGCAAGGAACTGAAGAAAGGACAGCCAGGGACATGGACAGCAGATCCGGGATCAGGTGGACTCTGCTACCAATACTGCAGTAGGAAGCCTTAGTGTGTGCACTAAGTGTAGCACTGGTGGAAGAGTTACCTAGTTTCAGTAGGTGGTCTCTGTAGGTGATCAGTCTCTTGTTATAAACAAACAAGGAGAAAGCTGTACACACTGATCAATAGTTCATACACACTTATCCTTGTACTCCAGAGGAGAGCAGTGCCACTTCTCTTGAGCCTGGTCTATATGAGTAACAGCTTTGCCCAATTCTCCATGAGTTCAAGATATTTAGAGCTTTCACCATGGCCAAGTCCATGTCAAAATATTCATCCAGGGCTTCCTTAGCTCCCTACAAAAGAGGAAGTGGGGAACAGGAGAAAAATATCCCTTACCTTTAAGGGTTTCTGGAAGCTGCCACTGTTCCCTTGGTAATTCTGAGACCCCCAATGAGTGTCTTTCTTAGTTGGATTTTTGCCATCTTGAAATAAGCTAGATGTAGGGCTGGAGAGATGGCTCAGTGGTTAAGAGCAGGAGACAGAAGCAGGTGGATTTCTGAGTTCAAGGCCAGCCTGGTTTATAGAGTGAGTTCTAGGACAGCCAGGGCTATACAGAGAAACCCTGTCACAAACAAACAAAAATAAAACAAAAAAAGCTGGGTGTGGTGGTGCACGCCTTTAATCCCAGCACTCGGGAGGCAGAGGCAGGCGGATTTCTGAGTTCGAGGCCAGCCTGGTCTAAAAAATGAGTTCCAGGACAGCCAGGGCTATACAGAGAAACCCTGTCTCAAAACAAAACAAAAACAAAAAAAGAAAACAAAACAAAAGAAAACAAAACCAAACCAAAACAAAAAGGAACAGCCACAGGCTGCCCACATTACCCATAAGTAGGACTCAACAATTATTTCAAAGCTACCAACGGCTCTGTCTTTAAAATGGCTAACTGACAAACCCGTGTGAATGGAACAATGGTCTTTGACATCAGATAAATTACAGGTATTGGAACAGCTAGTACAGGAGCAGCTAAATGCTTAACACATCGAAGAATCTGCTGGCACATGGAATTCCCATGTGTTTGCTACAAAAGTGAAATCAGGAAAATGGAGGATGTTAACAGATTTAAGAAGCATAACTAAGGGGCTGGAGAGATAGCTCAGCGGTCAAGAACACTGACCGCTCTTCCGAAGGTCCTGAGTTCAAATCCCAGCAACCACATGGTGGCTCACAACCATCCATAATGAGATCTGATGTCCCCTTTTGGGGTGTCTAAAGACAGCTACAGTGTACTTACATAGAATAATAAATAAATAAATATAAAAAAAAAAAGCATGAGTAAGATGGGCTCTTTACAGCCTGAAGTCCCACTGCTGTCTTTGTTACCTAAGTCATGGTCTATGATAGTCACTGATTTAAGAGATTGCTTTTTCACAGTCACCTTGCGTGAGCCTGACAGGGGAGGTCTGCTTTCTCAGTAACTACTTATAATAATAGTTGTCCAATAAAGGGATTTCATTGGAAAGTCTTACCACAGGAGATGTTAAACACTCCTACGTTGTGCCAATATTTTGTACAATAGCTGTTAGAAATAATTTGTAAACAGTTTTCTTCATCTAAAACTTATCATATGGATGATATCTTATTGGCTGATTCAGATCCAGGTACCTTAGGAAAAACGTTTGATGAAGTAAAGAGAGTTTTGCTTATTGGGATTAAAAATTGCTCCTGAAAAAATACAAAAAAGAAGAGTCTATCAATTATATCGAGGATATAAGATTCAACCACAGTCTAACACTTTAACATGTAATTAAGACACATGGTTTAAGAAAATTCATGGAGGCAGAGGCAGGCAGATTTCTGAGTTTGAGGCCAGCCTGGTCTACAAAGTGAGTTCCAGGACAGCCAGGGCTATACAGAGAAACCCTATCTCGAAAAAACAAAACAAACAAACAAACAAACCCCCCAAAACAAAAAAACAACAAAAAAAGAAAATTCATTTTTCTTTTATTTTTCTTTTTTCTTTTTTTAAAGATTTATTTATTTTATTTTATGTATATGAGTACACTGTAGCTGTACAGATGGTTGCTGGGAATTGAATTCAGGACCTCTGCTCACTCTGGCCCTGCTTGCTCCAGCCCAAAGATTTATTATTATATCTAAGTCCACTGTATCTGTCTTCAGACACACCAGAAGAGGGCATCAGATCTCATTATGGATGGTTGTGAGCCACTATGTGGTTGCTGGGATTTGAACTCAGGACCTTTGGAAGAGCAGTCAGTGCTCTTACCTGCTGAGCCTCTTGCCAGCCCTAAAATTCGTTTTTCATTTCATGCCAGTAAGGCAAATGTGCCTTTGGTAAATTATCATTTGAAAAAATATTTTTAAATTTTTTACTTTTTCATGGCTGGTTATGTTAGTCTTTATAAGTTAGTTTGGACTGATGAGGGGGTCTGTGCCTTTCTGCACTGAGGAAATAACTCAGTTGCCTATAATCCCCTTCCCTAAATTGCTCACCCCTCCCCCAAAAGAGGCACCAACTGATCTGTGGAGACAGACTGAGTGGCCACAACATTTGACTAATGCAAGGTTTACTGATGGTTCATCAACCACTGATGGAACCAAGACTAATGGAAAGAGGCAGCTTATAGATGAGGGGATGGACCGGCCAACATCGAGAAAGGAGCCACAGAATCAGCCCAGCACTGATGGCTGTGAGACAGACAACAAGGAAAACAAAAGGAAACTATCTTCTCCAATTCATGATGCGTGTGCGATGGTCTAGCTATATCATCATCAAAATGGAAAACCACTAACTAGAAGATAAATGGCAAAGACATCTGGTCATGGGAAGCATGACCAGAACTGGCAAAAAAAACTAGCAAAACATACCAAAGACATCAAATTTTATTTAGCTCATATAGGCAAGACCAACAAAGCGTCTGAAAATTATGAAATAGTGAACAAATTGGCATCATGTTTAATTAAGACTAGAATATTACAATTCGCCAGGGAACAAATTCAGAATAAATCGGTAAGAATGATAGATTACAAATTGGAAAAATTTGACAGTTTACCACTAACATTAAAAAGTAAGGGGAAATGGAGAATCAAATCAAATCAGGCTGACCCTATGAGGAGAACTACTATAAGGAATCCATAGTCAGTGGCTCACACCTTTAATCACAGCACTTGAGAGGCAGAAGCAGAAGGTCACAGTGATTTAAGTGTAAAAGCCACGTGTAAAAGGAAAGCTGAAATTCAAAGTGAGTATCCTCTGTGAATTACAAATATACCTAAACCTTGAATTTAAAGAGAAAAGGAAATCTAGGTATCTCTATCTATACATACTAAGGTATATTTTAATTTTCAAGAGAATTTTTAAAATTTCAATTATAAGATATACTTTTGCTGTTGCCAAAAAACACTTTGTCTCAGGAAAGATATAACCTGCCAAGAAAGGAAACCTCAAGAGGTAGGGTTGGGGAAGGGTTTTTTTTTGGTTTTTCAATACAGGGTTTCTCTGTGTAGCCCTGGCTGTCCTGGAACTCACTCTGTAGACCAGGCTGGCCTCGAACTCAGAAATCCGCCTGCCTCTGCCTCCCGAGTGCTGGGATTAAAGGCGTGCACCACCACGCCCGGCTAGGGTTTTGTTTTTACCTTTCCAGGAGAATCAAAGCATCTAACTAAGGAAGCCAGAGACCACTGGACAAGGGGAACATCAGAAGAAAGAGGAGCTCATCAAGAGAGTGAGTCCCATGACAAAGAGTGAATTGGCCAAGTGGTATCGCTCACCTCCCGCTCATCTCTGCTGCCCTCAGCAGACACAAGTGGTAATTGGTCTGTCTGTCTGTCTGTCTGTCATCCCAGTTTAATTAAAACTTAAAGCTGGCTGTGGGGTTGAAGCATGGCTCCCTCCTTCTCTAAACCCAGGAATGCTTGTTAAAGGAAAATCTAAAATCTCTGTCCCATATCAGAGAAGCCACTTGGTATGTGACAGAGAAAAATAAAAAATAAGGGCTGATTCTATAGTCACTATCTCACAATCTTTTGATTGTCATTTGACTCTTTAAAACTTTTCTTATGATACAATATATTATTATATTATATATTTATAATACATATAATATAAATAATGAAATAATATATTATAATATTATCTCAAACCCTGTAAAATTATTATGTATATATAAACTTTCTGTCATGATAGTCATACAGAACACAAACTAATTCTAGCAGTAAGTTAGATCTAGTTTCCTGTATGTGTTTCCAGTCTAAAGCAGGTAACTAGGAACAAAGATTGTGTACCTTGGATGTACTTAATGTTGGGGTTTGAATTGCCACACAAACCATATGAACACCGATCTCAGTTAAGCAAGAATAGTTTATTGAACACACACCACAAGACGGATCAATCAGGACCACAAAAAAGGACTTGGAAGTCTAATTGTGGTACCAGTCTGTTCTTAGGGCAGGTTTTTTTAAATATGAAAAACCAGGTTCAGAAGTTCAGAGGCAAGGGTGGAGGCAGTACTACATTTGGCTAACTAGACAAAGGCCTATCAACTATCCGTTTAGCTGATTGGTCCTAAGTGAGGTAGGAGGGGTGGTGGATGGGTGATGAACAGGGGAGTTCAGAGTGTTGAGATAACAGAGTATAAGTAATACAACCACAGTGTTAGGACCTTTTAGAAGGTTATTTCAGGGTCAGCTATGGATAATTGCATCTCTGGGAAGCCAAGTCTGAGAACCTGAACTTAATTTCACCTTACGAGCAAAATGGGGACTGAATACAAAATGGCTACAGTTATGTTAAAAGGAGCATGCCTCAACATTTAATAGACTGTAGTCTTCAAACCTTTCTGAGATCAGCTGACTGTGACGTTTAAAATGTTTACGTTTTCTACCACTCCTGAGGTCTCTGAGAAGATGACGGGACCCTGTAAAGATGAATTCACCTGGATTGGGGTATCGCTAACCACAGGGCAAAACTGCCCCATGCCTCTTCTGCTGCCAGGTTCTACACAAACAGTGGACAGCTTTGAGTTGAATGCTGGGTTCTACCTAACCAGGACCTCCACTAGGCTGACAAGCGCCACCCAAAGGTCAGCTTCAGACTATAAACTGCTCAGGACGTTCAAACTGCTGAGCTCATACGGGACTGGCACAAATATTTTATAGAACTTTGAACTCAAAGTACTTAATCCTAAGACTGCCACATACAACTGAGATAGACATTGTGGAAAGCTGGGCAGCAATGTCTTCATTATTGTAAGTAGTTTTACTATGTGAGAGTTAACAATCCTTCCTTTTTATTTATACCAAAAGGGGGAAAATGTTGCAGGATTTTTGATCACACTGTGGACCCCAAGATTGTGTTATTTACTGGAACCTCAGCCCTAGCCCATACCTTTAATCCAAGAGCCTTGTGCTTCTTGTAAACAGGATTAAATAAAGTCAACCATAGGTCAAGAGGCAGAGTAAGCAACCAGTTGACAGGGAGTGAACATAGGAAAAGACCATAGAGAGTGAGAGAGAGTCAGGAGGATGGATAGAGAGCCACACAGGAAGTAAAGAGAAGGGACATTCAGTCTTGGGGGTTTTGAGACATTTTGGGGAAGAAGTTCCTTTTTCCTTTGGGACACCAGCTGTGGAGGAAGGTCGGCTGTGTGCTGAGCCCTCTCTGAGCTAGGAGGCTTTCACCCCAGTATCTGGCTTTCAAGTCTTCATTGGTAAAATTGAATGCTTGAGATTTTGTTTAAAAATAATACATGTACATGCACCCACACAAAGATCCCCCTCCACGCACAGTACATACCACACCCATATGAACACAAACCACACACAGATGCATTTTCCATGCACATGAACACATATCCCCACCCCACCCCCACATGTGTGCTCACGAGGGCTGGGGAGATGGCTCACTTGACAAGTGCCTGCCACACACAGACAAGGACCTGAGTCCCGACCCCCCATAATTCATGTAAAACTTGGGGGTGGGGTACTCTCCTGAATACCCAGCACTGGTGTGTGTGTGTGTGAGAGAGAGAGAGAGGAGAGAGAGAGAGAGAGAGAGAGAGAGAGAGAGAGAGAGAGAGAGGGAGGAAACAAGCAAGGTGGAAGGCCAGATTGATGCTAGGCAAGTAGCAAGTAAGGGCATTTGCCATACAAGTCTGGGGACCTGAGTTCGATCCCTGGGACCATATAAAGGTGTGCAGAGAGACCTGACTTTGCAAAATCGTCCTCTGGGCACCTTGGTCTAGCAAACTCTATATGCCCCAGTACAGGGGAACGCCAGGGCCAAGAAGTGGGAGTGAGTGGGTAGGAGAGCAGGGTGGGGGAAGGGTATAGGGGACTTTTGGGACAGCATTTGATATGTAAATGAAGAAAATATCCAATAAAAAAAGTTTAAAAAATCATCCTCTGATTGCCACATGAGTGCTGTGGCACATGTGCCCCCACACACGCATCATACAAACACAATGATAAATTTATTAACATTGGACAGTGATTGAGGACCGGCTCAATGGTGATTTTTGGCCTCCACATGCTATGTGCCACATGAACACATACACACCCTCACAGATGTTCACACCCACACCCAAAAGTACATACTATATACACGATTTTCAAAGTATTTTCCTTTTTTTTTTTTTTTTTTTTAGTATTTTCCTTTTTAATATTTATTTTTTATGTGTCTGTCTGTCTGTCTGTCTGTCTTAATATACGCCTTGTGAGAATGTTGGGTCCTCTGGAGCTGCAGTTACAGGCAGTAATGAGCTGCCCTGTGTGGATTCTGTCAGCCCAACCGTGGTTCTCTCGAAGAGCAGCAAGTACTTTGAACCACAGAGTCATCTCTCCAACACTAATAAAAAATAAATTAAAAATATGTATGTTGTGGGAACCTGGATGTCTATATGGTAGGTATAAAGCACAGCTAAAACAATCTGAAGCTTGCAGCTTGACAGAACTTGACAATGCAGGGTACTGAACCCCACAAGTAGTGGGAACTCACATCGTTTCCAGGCAGAGAGTATCAGAACTGAACTGCGTCGGAGGGCGCAGCACTTGCTTGGCATGTGGACAACCCTGAAGCTGGTGAGTTTTCTCTCTTGGACTTAGAGGCATGAAAACAGAGGAAAGAGAGGACACACTCAGTCAGGCATGGTAGTACATGGGTATGATTCCAATACCAACAAGTTGGAGGCAGAATGATCAGGGTTCAGGACCAGCCTCAGCTAAGGAGTGACGTTGAGGCCAACCTGGGCTACATGAGACCCTGTCTTAAAAGAGGGAGGGATGGAGGGAGATTGTTTTCTCTCAATCCTCACATGTCAGCACTACTTTTGGGGGTCATTATTGAGTAAAAGAAGTGCTAAGCATGAGCCTTTAACAGTGGAGCCATCTCTCTAACCTAGCAAGTGCTATGGAACAGGAGCTGTGGTGTGATGACATCCACCTGATGACTAAGATAGCTACTTAATTACCAGTGGGAGGGCAGCCTATACAATGTGGATATGCTCAAAAGGATGAGATGGAAAGAGGTTCTACTATGTTAGTAGAATGACTTAAAGGTATGGGTTAATTATTTATTTCTAAGCAACTCTATTTAAACCAGGTGTTGTGGCTTTCATCTTTAATCCCAGCACTCAGGGGGGAGAAGCTAGTGGATCTCTGTGAGTTCCAGGCCAGTCCTCTCTACAAAGTCAGTTCAGGACAGCCAGGGCTACCGCCTAGAGAGAACCCCTGTCTCAAAAACCAAACCAACCAAACCAACCAACCAAAAAACCCAACACAATTTGATGTAGTATTTTTAGATCCTGATAAACCACCAACTAAAATAGGGATGGTTTATTTAATGTACACCTACGTCCATCAGGGACATAGTTCAGTATTTGGGAGCTGAGGCTATGAACCCCAACATCTTTCTCTGTCAGTTTATAAAGGCTAAAACCTCAAAAATCACAGTGAGTTTACACACAGGTGCAGGAAGTGTTGTTTGGTGATTGATTCTGACTCAAGCCATTTAAAACACAACAGTCGAGCTGGGCGTGGTGGCGCACGCCTTTAATCCCAGCACTCCGGTGGCAGAGGCAGGCGGATTTCTGAGTTCGAGGCCAGCTTGGTCTACAAAGTGAGTTCCAGGACAGCCAGAGCTATACAGAGAAACCCTGTCTCGAAACCCCACCCCACCCCAAAAAAAACCAAAAACAAAATGAAA
>NC_034590.1:118157327-118159563 GCF_900095145.1 Mus pahari | reverse complement strand
CAGATCTCATTATGGGTGGTTGTGAGTCACCATGTGGTTGCTGGGATTTGAACTCAGGACCTCCAGAAGAACAGTTAGGGCTCTTAACTGTTAAACCATCTCTCCAGCCCTTTCTTACTTTATTCTAGCTGTAACCTCAAGGGAAGAGTCCCTCACCATCTGCTGAATTCAATACTCATAGGCACAGAGGTTTTGTAGGACCAGCCATCAGCTTCCTTACCAGAGAAGCTGAGAAGTTTCTGCTGCCTCTTCAAGAGTGGCTTGTGCAGACCAAGCGGCTTCGGGGGGCTCCTCTAGCAAGGCTAGACCCCTAGCTGCAGATGCAGGCCTCCAAGGACAGTTTATCAGTTTTTGTTGTTCCCATACAGCTATTTTTTTCTAAAAATTCTTGAAAGAGTTAAAGCTCAGTCAAGGGGCAAACGGCCAGCAGATGAGGTCTTAACCATTTTTCCTTTAAATATGAAACACAGAGCAATAATCAAGCAACTAAACAAAATTACAGACATAAACTGACAGACATAGACAGACCAGCATGCCAAGGGCAACCAATAGAGCTGGGGAGGAGAGGGAAGGGACCCAGATATCCCACCAAAGGGACTCAGATATTCCATAGTGAAGGAGTTAAAAATAGAGGTGAGAGGAGCCAGAAAAACAAAACCAAAGTGGATGATGAGTTTCAAAGACCAAATCCAAGTCTGGAGGGGTGGATCATACTCCAACTTCTTGGCCAAGAGGAGAATCAGAGCATCCTCCATCCTCCCGACCCAGCTGCCTTCACTCGAGTCACCAAAAGGTACCAGAAAGAAGACCAAACCAACAAAAAACAAGAGAAAGAACTGCACAGGTACAAAAAAACCTTATCTCCTCATGGAGGGCCCAGTTGGCTTGGTGGCATTCACTGTCAGCAACTGAGGAGTGCTCGAGGGTAGGGGCCTTCATGGCCAATGTACCAAATGTTGGGGTCCAGGAGACGCTCCACAAACCCACCAGACACCGATCTAGTCCGACAGGGATGGTTCATGGAACGTATACCCTAAGACTGATAAATTAGGAGTGTAGCTCAGAATCTGGGGGCTGAGGCTGTGACCCCCAACATCTTCCTCTGTCAGCTTATAAAGGCTAAAACCTCAAAGACCACAGTGAGCTCATACCCAGGCGCCAGAAGTCTGTCTGGTGGTCAGCTCTGACTCAAGCCATTTCGACATAACAGTTCATACTGACCTTTAATTTGATGGGTCCTACATAGAGTTTTGTGGAATTTCTTAAGATAACAGACCTCATACGGAATGTAACAGGATATGTGATCAGCATGACTTTGCTCTGAGTCGTTATTTTCCCGTGTCAATGACTGGCAGGCATATTGCTGCAACAGTATGAAATAGCTGGCAGGCATGGCACAAAATGGCTTA
The DNA here is from genome assembly GCF_900095145.1 of Mus pahari. Lineage (NCBI taxonomy): Eukaryota > Metazoa > Chordata > Mammalia > Rodentia > Muridae > Mus > Mus pahari. The sequence continues at coordinate 118,158,154 of NC_034590.1, read as the reverse complement.
CAGCAATGCTGGGGGTTGGGGAGCAGGTCTCAACATATCTCATTGGGCAGAATTTAGTCACATGACCCAAACAGCTGCAAGGGTACTGGGAAATCACTTCCAAGCTGAAACTGAGGGTGCTGCTACTATGGAACATTGGGTAGGAGACAGGACATTGGGTAGACAGCAAGAAGTATTGACTACTCAAGGGTCACTTTTGAGGGACCTTTGAGGAACCCATGGTTTCCAAATAGTATTGCTTCTACCTGCCTTGGAAGCCAGGCATTGTGACACACACCGTTAATCCTAGCACTCAGGAGGCATAGCCACAGATTTCTGTGAGTTCAAGGCCGGCCTGGTCTACACAGTGAGTCCCTGTCTCAAAACCCCAGCTTTGGAAAGGGCATGTGCGGAGCTGTCCTAGATCTCAGTGTGGCCTCATCTCCCTGGTGACCCTACTCTGTCCCTGTCCTCACAACCTTGATCTCTGTCATCACCCTAATTCTCCTGCAGTGGGTCTCCCAGATGAGTCAGTCACCACCATGGGGCTGAATGAACTCAGAGCCTCAGGTTTGCTCTGCAGCCATCTTTACATGCTAGCTTTACTTCATACCGTAGGTCAGGCTGGCCTCAAAATGACTATGTAGTCTATAATTGCAATAATCCTCCTGCCTCAGGCTCCTGAGTGCTGGGATTACAGATGTGTGCCACCATGTCCAGCTCCTGATATGGATTCTTTTTTTTTTTTTTTTTTTTTTTGGCTTTAGGTTTTTTTTTTTTTTTTTTTTTTTTTTTTTTAGACTTTTTTTTTTATTATATGTAAGTACACTGTAGCTGTCTTCAGACAC
>NC_034590.1:118148109-118157291 GCF_900095145.1 Mus pahari | reverse complement strand
CGTGGGCTTTCTTTTGTGGAAGGGCCTTAACTCTGAGGATAGCCAAAGCCCACTATTGACTTTCAAAGTTACTAAGTCTCCCCAAAAGGAAAATTTGTAGCTGTTGGTATCCACTGAGGGCGGACACTGGGTAATTCCTTTTTTTTTTTTTTTTTTTTTTCTGGCTTTAGGTTTTTTGTTTTTGTTTATTTATTTTTTTTAAGACTTATTTATTTATTATATGTAAGTACACTGTAGCTGTCTTCAGACACGCTAGAAGAGGGTGCCAGATCTTGTTACAGATGGTTATGAGCCACCATGTGGTTGCTGGGATTTGAACTCAGGACCTTCGGAAGAGCAGTCAGTGCTCTTACCCACTGAGCCATCTCTCCAGCCCCCGATATGGATTCTTAATACTGGGGACTTCACCCACTGGGAAACCATCTCTGTTTTGATCAGTGCATATTGGGATGTCTAGGGTTCCACATTCTCACCCCCAGGTCCCCTCACAGTCATACAAGGTGGCCTGCCTTCAGCACCGCTCTGTTGTGAGTCCTCTCTGAGCAAGATATGGGAACAGCCTGTGCTAAAGCCTAAAGAGAGGAGGGTACAGGAAGTGTTGTGTGGCAGAGATGTGTGGTTCTCTTGGCTTCTCATGGTGGAAACCTGGCATCCTCAGCTTTCGGGCGAGCAGCAGCTTCAGACACCTTTTCTGTTTCTTTCCTCTTGGAACTCCAAGGGAGGCTGGAGTTAAAGATCTTATTTTACGTATGTGACTACACTACAGATGTACAGATGGTTGTGAGCCTTCATGTGGTTGTTGAATTTTTAGGACCTCCGCTCCAGTTGGCTCAGTCCCTGACTGCTCTGGCCCCAAGATTTATTATTATTTATTATACATAGTACACTGTACTGTGGCTGTCTTCAGACACTCCAGAAGAGGGAGTCAGATCTCATTACAGGTGGTTGTGAGCCACCATGTGGTTGCTGGGATCTGAACTCAGGACCTTTGGGTGAGCAGTCAGTGCTCTTACCTGCTGAGCCAGCCCCAAGCTGACTGTTTTGTTGGCTCTCCTGGAAGGCATGACTGAGGAGCCCTGTGGACGTTCTCACAGCTTACTTTTCCTTGGGATTTGGTTTCTCTGCTTAATGGTGGTCGATTCTTTTTTTTTTTTTTTTGAGACAGGGTTTCTCTGCATAGCCCTGGCTGTCCTGGAACTCACTTTGTAGACCAGGCTGGCCTCGAACTCAGAAATCCGCCTGCCTCTGCCTCCGGAGTGCTGGGATTAAAGGCGTGCGCCACCACGCCCGGCTTAATGGTGGTCGATTCTTAACGTGTATTTTAATTACAAGGGTGGTTGGTGACTCCAGGCGGTTTCCGGCTCCACCTTGCTAGCTGCCTGGATGCTTGCCTTGCTCTTTCACCACTGAGGGCTGAGAAAGTGGGTGCCTTTGGAGCGCTCAGAGTCCGAGGTTGTGGACGCGAGCTCCGCCTTCCGGTTCTGCTTTCTTATACCCCATCCAGTCTCACTGAGCTCTAGCCCTCTCCCTCTCTCTGTCTCCCTCTCCCTCTCTCCCTCTCCTTTCCCCCTCCCTCCTCCCACCCCATCTCTCTCTCTCTCTCTCTCTCTCTCTCTCTCTCTCTCTCTCTCTCATAGGTTCTCACTATGTTATACAAGCCAATCTTGAACTCTGAGCTCACATGATCCTCCTGCCTCAATTGGGACTGTAGGTGTGTACCATGTGGTACAGAGGTCCTTCCTTCCTTCCTTCCTTCCTTCCTTCCTTCCTTCCTTCCTTCCTTCCTTCCTTCCTTCCTTCCTTCCTATTTTTGTTTACATGTATGAGAGTTTTCCCTGCACAAACATGTGTGTACTGTGTGCCTGCCTGGTGCTCTGGAATTCAGACAGTGTGAGCTGCCACATGAGTGCTAGGAGGGGAACCTGGATCCTCTCTGTGCAAGAGCAACAAGTGCTCTTTTTTTTTTTTTTTAATCAAGAAAATTGAAAAATGTTTTATTTTATGTGTATGGGTGTTTTGCCTGCTTGCACATGTGTGCAGCATATGTGTGCACTGTCCTGGGAGGCCAGAAGAGGGCTTTGGATCTTCTGAAACTGGAGATACAATTGTCACATGGGTTCTGGGAACTGGATACAGGTCCTTTGGAAGAGCAAGCAGTGCTCTTAACCTCTGAGCCATCTCTCCAGCCTCTCTCCTATTCTTTTGACAATCTCATGCAGCCCAGGCTGGCCTCAAATTTGCTATGTAGCTGAGGAGTGGATGACTTTGAACCCCTTATCCTCTGGCTCCATCTCCTTGGTACTAGGGTCACAGGCCTGCCCTACCATGCCTAGCTGGAGGTTCATTGTCTTTATCTTTGCAGTGGGAATTCTCTTAGTCAGGAGCTTGACCTTGGGTGCCTTCTGGATCTTGGATAGCTTCCTGGATGCATGGCCACAGGCATGGGAAAGAAAATACGGCACCTCACTTACGTGGGGATAACAACTGTTTTATGGCTGGCGACAAAAGGGTTAATACAAATACAGAGCTGAGCAGTCTTGTGGTGGCTGTAGATGGCAGGGACGTCAATTCCACAGGAGAGATGAAACCATCACAGAACACAACGGGTCTGGGATGGGGTTCGGGGTCCTCAGAAAAAGGGGAAGTCTTTTGTGAGAAGTGGGCAGTTGACAGAGTGTAGTAGGGGTGAGAAAGAGGAGAGGGTCCTTGTGAAGTGGAGAGAGAGAGAGAGAGAGAGAGAGAGAGAGAGAGAGAGGGGAGTGGGAGAAGGACATAGATCAGATTAGTGTATTACTCTTATATTACTATAACAAAATACCTTGCAGAAACAAAGGAAGATTTTTATCTACTTATTTAAATTTTATTTTGAAGATTAGATTAATTTATTTTTAATTTTAAGTGATTTATTTATTTTTATTTTTTGTTTTCTGTGCATTGGTGCTTTGCCTGCATGAATGTCTATGCGAGGGTGTCTATGTGAGGGTGTCTATGTGAGGTTGTCAGGTTCCCTGGCTCTGGAGTTACAGACAGTGGTGAGAGTCCATGTGGATGCTGGGATTTGAACCCTGGTCCTCTGGAAGAGCAGCCAGTGCTCTTAACTGCTGAGCCATCTCTCCAGCCTCAAAGATTAATTTATTCTTTTTTTATGTGTATAAGTATGCTTGTTCACTATCTGCATGCATGGCCTGTGGAGGCCAGAAGAGAGCATGGGAGTTTCTGGAGGTGGAGTTAAGATGATTGTGAGCCACTACGTGGGTTGGGTTCTGGGAACTGAACTTAGGTTCCCAGAAGCCTAACCCTGATTTCTTAGTTCCTTAGAAGCCGTCTCTCCAGCCCCTTATTTGTTTTTGAGGCAGAATCTCACCTATCTCAAGCTGGACTTGAACTTGTTATGTGACTGAAGATGGTTTTGGACACCTGCTTTCACTTCCCAAGTCTGGGATCGTGAACATGTACCACCAGTCCATGGTATATGCGGTGCTGGGACTTGAACCTGGAGCATCGTGCATGCTAGGCAAGTACTCTACCAACTGAGCCACAGACTCGGCCCGTGATTTCAGAGGGTTCTGTCCATTGTGTTGGGGGAATGCGTGGTGGAGAAGCTGGATTCACATCATGGCATAACAGCAAGCAGAGAGCAAGACAGGAAGAAGTCTAAATAACGCTCACTCAGGACCTTCCCCTCGAGATCTTTCATTAGCTGGGGTCCAATTTCTTATTGTTTTTAGAATCAAAATAAAGCCCCATCTGGGATCCAAAACTTCAAGCCACAAGCTGTCAGGGGACATTTCAGATTAAAGTCTTAGTGGGTCAGGATTGTTTCTTTTCTTTCTTTCTTTCTTTCTTTCTTTCTTTCTTTCTTTCTTTCTTTCTTTCTTTCTTTCTTTCTTTCTTTCTTTCTTTCTTTCTTTTGTTTGCTTAGGGCTTTTCTGTGTGTCCTGGAGCTCACTCTGTAGATCAGGCTGGCCTCAAACTCAGAGGTCTGCCTGCTTTTACCTCCTGAGTGCTGGGATTAAAGGCGTGTGCCACCATGTCTGGTAGAGGGACCTTTTCTTCAGGGCTTTGAAGGTCACAGTCAGAGCTCCCAGCTTGATTTGAAGCACAGGGAGAGGCCATTGGAGAAGGCCCAGAAGGAGATGGAGGTCTGTGTCCTAGTGATGCCTAGAGCCTTGGGGAGAGTCAAGGAAGTCAGACTTTGGGGCGAGCAGGAAGGAAGGTCTGGCTGATTGACAGGTGGTAGGCCTGGGCTGGGCTTCACTCCTTTCAGATGCAGGTACAGCTGGTACTGGGTGGCACACGCTGGTTGTTGGCACCTGGTAAGCTATGGGCAGAGGCCTCACATTCCAGCTGGATCTGGCCTCCTACATAGGCAGCATGGATCACTGAGCATTTCTGAACCTGAACAGTTTCTCCTCCAGGCGGCTGAAAGGAGAGTCTCCGTGGAGCTGCCCCAGCCCTCAAGGCTGTTTCATGTGGTGAGTTTCTGAATCTGGGGCCATGAACCACCTGAGTACAGGGTGGGAAGGCACCCAGGCCACATCCCATCAGGTGGGACCCTAGGTCAACCAGTTAGAGAGGAACAGTTTCACTGTGGCTGAGGCTGCCCGGCCAGGTCTCTGGCCGCAGTCACCCAGAGCCCTCCTCCTTCTGGCCTTCCTGTTGGATCATGGCTATGCAGAAATATCAAAACCAGAAGAGAACTGAAGGCTGCAGTCTTTCCCAGCCCGGCCTTGTGCCGCTCTAGAAGTGCACCCAGGGAGGGGACCACAATCTATGTCTGTCTGACAGTCTCAGCTTATTGCCCTTCTCTTGGGTCCCTCTGCTGGACGGCAATGTGAACTGAGTCCTTTTAAAACCTGCCACCAGTGGGAGGGGTGACGCGAGCCCGTGACCCCAGCAATTAGCAGCCCGAGGCAGGAGGATCTTGGCTGTGAAGTCAGTCCCGGCTATACAGTGATATCTTGTCCCAGACCAAGCCAAACTTGATAACTCTTAGCTTGTGTGGTTGGTTGTTTTGGTTTCATTTTTGCCAGACAGGATCTCTTCTGCACAGGCCTGCCTGCCCTGGAACTCACTCTATAGACCAGGTTGCCCTTGAATTCCCAAAGATCTGACCGCCTTTGCTTCCTGAATGCTGGGATTAAAGGTGTGCTCTACCACCTTTGTATTTTGAAACAGAGTCTAGAACTTGCTAACTACAAAGCTGAGGTGGGTGTTGAGCTTGTCATCATTCTGCCTCAGCTTCCCCTATGGCTGGGAATATAAATCTGTGCCACAAAGCCCAGATTTTTAAAAACAGAACTTCATGTAGCCCAGGATGGCCTCAAAGTCCTTATGTAGATAGGGATAAGCTTGAACTCCTGATCCTCCTTTTAGCGTTGGTCTTGCTACATTGTGGGTTCTTTGGTCTTGCTACATTGTGGGTTCTTTTCCTCCCACCCTTTATCTCCCCCCACCCCTTTTCAACTCCTAACACTAGACGGGAGAGAAAAAAAAAAGGATAGAGGGAAGGGAGGAGTTAGGAAAATCCCCAAATCTAATTTCTTTCTTTTTGTTTCTTTCTTGACCATGACTATTAACAAACTACAACCAACTTCCCTAAAATGACCACCAACCACCAACCCACCTATGGGGCCCTAGCATTTATGTAACTTCTGAAAAGTTCCCAGAATTGCAGACATCACACAGTCACAGAGATTATCTGCTAGCAAAACCATGTTTCTGCTAGAGCACGAGGCAAATCATAGTCAGCTGTTGGACAGTCCTAGGCATGCGGAGAGCTCTTGGTGCTGTTTCAAGGATATCAGCAAGAATATTGGACATTGAGTTAGGATAAGAAAGTAGGCTCAAGATAAATACAGCTGAGGAATGTGTTCCTTTTATCTTGATCATCTCAAAAGTCCCTGGATATAATGATTATGGGACTTTTGTTTTTACCTTGTTTGTCCTTGACTAAGAACTGACCCTATGTTTTGAATGTACTTAGAATGGTATAAAAGCAGCTTGGGAAAAGAAAAAAACAACTTGTTCTGGTGCTTGCCGGAGTCACACTATCATCTTATAACTGTCTTTTCTTTCTTTAATCCTTGATCCCTCCCTTGAGACTTTGTTGACTGACTGAGTGGGCCGGGACAGGGGGTACCGCAATGTGAGGGCTCAGTGAAGGACACCTCAGGAATTGGAAGCCAGTGCATAAGAAAATAAAGAAAATCTGGGTCAGCGGTGAGTAAACCCTGTGTAAGATGGGACAGGGTAATAGAACGCTTCTTGGACATATGCTTAGAGATATCTAAAATCTAGAGGAGCAAAAATAAGTAAAAAACAGCTTACCCAGTTTCTGCTTTTTATAGAAATTTGTCCCTGGTTCCCCGAGGAAGATATGATAAATTGACAGACATGGAGGAAAGTGGGAGAGAGGCTAAAGGGTACTTACTAGCCAACACATGGCCCTGAAAAAATTCCCATAGACACTTTTAGCCTTTAGCCTTCAACTAGACAGAGTTTAGACCTTAGACATTAGAGGGAGAAGTGAGTTTCAGAAAAGCAGCCCCCCTGCCCTGACCAGGGGTGTTTCACACTTTGGTAAAAGAGAAGGAAAGTGAAAGAAAGCTGTTCCAGCGCTCTCCTAGGGTCAAGAGGCGGTCAGGAGACGGCCTGCCTGCTTCCTCTTCAGCTCCCATGGGGGAATGCCTAGTCCCGGTTCTGGGTCCCTTTGGTAGGAGAGACGAGACGTCTGGTTCTCTTCCCTCTCTGGCTAATGTCTGTCTTTGGAGTGCCAGTCTGTCCATGCCTGTCAGTTTATGTCTGTGGTTTCATTTTGTTGCTTGATTGTTGCTGTGTGTTTCATAAACCGCTCTTAAAGGGGTCAGCAGCTTCTCTGTAAGAAAGCTGATGGCTGTTTCTCCTACCAAAAATCTGTGACTATTGGGTTCAGAAGGTAATAAGGTGCTCCTCCCTTGAAATTACAGCTAGAACTGGATAGTGGTGGCACACGCCTTTAATCCCAGCACTTGGGAGGCAGAGGCTGACCGATTTCTGAGTCCAAGGCCAGCCTGGTTCTACAGAGTGAGTACCAGCACAGCCAGGGCTATACAGAGAAACCCTATCTTGAAACAACAACAACAACAACAACAACAACAGAAATTACAGCTAGAAAAAACTAAGAAAATTTTGTCTGTCTAACCTAAATATGTAAATGTGTGTAGCTACTACATATTTGTTTCTGACTGGTCTTAAATATATAAATATATTCTGCGTGTGGTTATAGATTATTGGCTTATAAGTTATTGGGTATGGTTAAAATTTGTAACATTGGCAACAGAAAGTTGGCTTAAAACTGGAAACACAGGGTTGGAGTCATTTTGGGCAATGACACGTGGCATGAGCCAACCCAGGGAAATATGCCTCTAAATTGGGATAATATTTTATATAATTTCTGTCCTAGAAACTGGACTTATAAAAGATAGAATTTAAAACAACGTTTCTTTAATGAGGTATTAGAAGTTGCACTGTCATGCATTCATATACAAGAACTGGCACCCAAACTTTGTAACATGAAAATAATGCACTTGGCATAGATTTTACAGAGGCTGGATTGTTTACACTGTTAAAAATTGGTTTTGTCTTCTAAAATTATGGTTATGCTCTGATATTGCAAAAGAAACTTTAAAAAATTATATATATATATATATATATACACATTGGCAGTTTACAATTCAATCCCAAGCTTGGCATTTTAATTCCCCTTTGGTTGTCTTCTGAATATGAACTTAAAGATACTTCCCATTGTGCTAAAACCATCTCTGTTCAATCTGTAGATCCAGACCTCTGGATTGACCAAAAAACGTTCTGTGCCTTGTAACACAAATCAATAGCTTTTACTAGGTCTCAGAGTCATGCGTCTACTCCTGTTGTCTAACAGACCTCTGTTTACTATATTTCTAATTCATACATCTTCAAGGACAGAGAGCCCACAGAGCTCTAAAAAATCAGTTACATAAAACAGATTTTTTCTGACCTTGGATGCTAAGGAACTCTCTGCTGCTGAGTGTTTATGGCACCATACAACTCGGCAGCATCCTTATGCCTAGAGGAAATGGAAGGATCCGCTTACAGGCACATGGCATGGTCCGCATTGGGAATTAACATGGGGAAGAGGGCATGTTTGTGTTTTTTTCACAGGATGCTGAAGGAGTGTGGTGGCTGCCAAAGCAATTGGTGAGCCATGCTGATGTTGGGACAAAGAATGATGCTGACCAGCCAGACGTGGTGGCACACGCCTTTAATCCCAGCACTCGGGAGGCAGAGGCAGGCAGATTTCTGAGTTCGAGGCCAGCCTGGTCTACAAAGTGTGTTCCAGGACAGCCAGGGCTATACAGAGAGAGAGAGAGAGAAAAGATGCTGACCGTGAGCTTGCTGAGTGCCCTGACAGTGGTGACAGGGAAACTGTATTGGGCCTGTGTTCCTGACCCCCCTTTGCCTGTATCCCAGACTGGACAAGCTGCCTTGTCAAGCTTTTAGACTTCGTGGGACAGAGAATGTGGAGACTGTGGAAATTGCCTTCAAAAAATTAATCAAATAGAGAGGTTATAATGACCCTTCTCTTTCCTTTGATGTGACCAGTTATTCTGCCTCAATCATAGACTGGTCTGGAAATCAATTCAATATTCGAAAAAAGGAAAAGACGGCGGGGCGGTATTTGGAGGGCTGATTCTAGACATTTTCAAAGGCATGTTTGAAAATTGACAGTTGCCTTGTATAATATTATGTTTGCGTGGATAAAAATGAAACAGGTTTTGCGGTTCACTCTGCTTTGCCTCACCGATCTTTTTACTAGTTGGGAATGTTACCTTTGTTATTGGCTCTGAAAATGAGTTCAATGTTTCTTGTTTTAATTGTTTTTTTCCCAATTGTGTTTCTGCACTGTACAATGGTCTATCTCTAATGGTAGTACATCAACAAGCTTCTACAATGATTCCTGTAAATTTATCTGAACCTTGGTATTCTGAAAAAGGCTTACAAATATAAGAAGTGAGTCAGGTTTTAAGTAGAAGCAAGAGGGTAATTGATGTGTTTATAAAAAGATAAAGAGCCGGGCAGTGGTGGTGCACGCCTTTAATCCCAGCACTTGGGAGGCAGAGGCAGGTGGATTTCTGAGTTCGAGGCCAGCCTGGTTTACAAAG
>NC_034590.1:118129373-118147929 GCF_900095145.1 Mus pahari | reverse complement strand
GACCTTGTGTCTTTGAAGTTTATAGTACAAGATCCAAATGTGTCCCTGCATCCATCAATGGGAGACTAAATGAAGGTGTGTGTGTGTGTGTGTGTGTGTGTGTCTGTCTGTCTGTGACTGTGTCTGTGTCTGTGTCTGTGTCTGTGTCTGTGTCTGTGTCTGTGTCTGTGTCTGTGTCTGTGTGACTTAAGTTCCAGAACTTGGGAGGCAGAGACAGATGGATCTCTGAGTCTGAGGGCAGCCTAATCTACAGAGTGAGTTCCAGGAGAGCCAGNGCTACACAGAGAAATCCTGTCTCAAAACCAAACAAAACCCAGGAGAGTAAATGGAGAAGAGACAGAGCTGTACAGTGGAGACATCAAGGCTGGGCGAGGAGAGGGCTCAAATTGTTAAAAAGCAGAGCTTTAGTGGCATGTGCTCGTGACCAGGACCTGGAAAACTCAGGCAGGATTGCAGATTTGCAGCCAACCTGGACTACGTAAGCCTTACTCTGTTAAAAACCGGAAACCAAACCCAACACAATGTATTTACACGGTGTAACACAGTGTGAAACACCTGTAGTCTCAGCTCTTGGGAGTCTGAATCCCAAGGCTTATCACAGGTTTGAGGCCATTCTGGGCTATGTGATAAACTCTAGGCCAGGCTGCCATGCAAGTATGACAGTTTGAGTTAGAATCACCAGAACCTACATAATAGCCAGATGTGGAGTCTGAGCATCTGTAATCCTGGAGTTCTGAGGAGATGGGGGCTGGAGACAAGAGAACCTCTGGGAGCTCATGGACCACCTGCCCTGGCACAAGTGCAGTGCTGAGGCCCTATCTCAAACATGGCGGAAGGTGAGGATTGATGTCCACAGCTGTCCCCTGCACCCCTGCAGTAACATGCATTTAGTTATTATTTTCTTTATTTTTTTTTAAAGATTTATTTATTTTGTTTATATGAGTACACTGTAGCTGTCTTCAGACATACCAGAAGAGGTCATTCGATCCCATTACAGATGGTTGTGAGCTACCATGTGGTTGCTGGGAATCGAACTCAGGACCTCTGGAAGATAGCCAGTGCTCTTAACCACTGAGTCATCTCTCTAGCCCTTATTTTGGTTCTTTAAGACATGACCTCTCTGTATAGCCTTATCTGTCCCAGAACTCTCTATGTAGATCAGGTTGACCTTGAACTCACATAGATCTGCTTGTGTCTGCTTTCCAATTTCTGGAATGAAAGACATGTGCTACCGTGCCTGGCTCCCCGAAGAGAAAGAAAGACTGCAGTTCAGGCTGGACTGTGTGCTTAGCAAGTAGGAAGCCATGAATCCCCTTACAGCACCACCAGAAAAACACACAAGATTGTAACCATGCTGTGAAGCAACACAGAAGGCACATGGCCACGTGTGTGCCAGGCTCACTGTGTCTTGCAGTGGGGGGCTCCACACATGAGACCTCAGCATTCAGGAGGTTGAAACAGACGGTGAAAGGACACAAGAGCAGACCAGTGGCCCCTCTAGCCAGGATACAAGAGCAGACCAGTGGCCCCTCTAGCCAGGANAGCAGACCAGTGGCCCCTCTAGCCAGGACACAAGAGCAGACCAGTGGCCCCTCTAGCCAGGATACAAGAGCAGACCAGTGGCCCCTCTAGCCAGGGCACCGGGAGAGATCGTGGATAGACACTTGCGTTTCTCTCTGTACGTTTTGTTATCCTAAGACAGGGTTTCTTTGTAGCCCTGGCTATCCTGAACTCGCTCTGAAGACCAGGCTGGCTTCAGACTCAGAGGTTCACCTGAGTGCTGGGATGAGGGGACCATGGCTGGCCTTGGAACAGACCACTGGGCCCAGTCAGGCTGGCCTCTGACTCATCCTTCCCAAATTCTAGGATTACAGGTGTGAGCCACTATGATAGGGTCCAACTACGTAGTTCAGACCGGCCACAGATTTGTAGTCCTGCCTCAGATTTCCAAGTTCTGGTTATGGTCATGTGCCACAAGGGTCCTGCTTTTCAAATAATTTTTTAAAAAATTTTGTCTCAGGGGTTTAGTGCTGTAATAAAACACCACTACCATAGGGGAAGAAAGGAATTATTTCATCCTACAGATTGTAGTTCATCATCCAGGGAAGTCAGCGCAGGAACTCAAGGCAAATACCTGAAGGCAGGAACTGAGGTAGAGGCCATGGAGAAACACTGCTGACTGGCTTATATGTTTAGCCTGCTTTCTTAGGTGTCCCAGGGGTGGTAGTGACGTTTACCCACAGGTCAATCTGGTGGGGACATTTTCTCAACTGGGGTTCTCTCTTTCAAAACGACTCTAGTTGGTGTCAAATGGACATAAAAGCAGCCAGCCTTCTCATGCATATGTACATGAAAATGTTTAAAGGAAGACTCAAGCCATGGGAGGGACCCCTGACTGCTGCCCTGCAGGGCTCCCACTCTATCTTATAGCTCCCTGGGAATTGTAGGATGTCTGTGCCAAGCGATGGGTGACCTCCCCTGACTCAGCAGTCTGTAGACAAATGGAGGTGCAGCCAGGCTTGTCTAGGTAGAGGAAGTTAAAGCCGTCAGGATATGGTCTCTGCCTCAGGGCTCAGGAAGGGTGTGACACAGAATTGAGCAAGACAGGGGCCTCCTTCTGCCATGGTGGAGGTGAGCCCCGGTTACTGTGTCAGGCCAGGATAGCAGTGCTTCCAGGAATCCCTGGACTGAAATTGTTGGAGGAGGCGAGTGGGCACAAGACTCAGGAGGCCTGGAGTCGACACCCCCTGGGTAGTATTACTAGGAAGGCCCAGGGCACAGCTGTGTCATTTGACAAGTGACTGTGCTGAACCCCACCTTGTGAACTGCTCAGCACTTCTTGACCTGATTTCCTTCTTTCCCAGACGTATGCTCTCCCTGCTGCTGGCCAGTCCCAGCTTGCTCCTTATCCTCTGGCCTCGCTGCCCTCTGCTACCAACTTCATAGCTGTCTGACCTGGCAGCTTTCCTAACATCTCTATGCCTCGAGTGTTTTTCTCTGTAAGATGAGAAATATTCCACAGACTTTATTTTACAGAAGAGCCCGGCTTACATTACTTATAACCATGCACTTACTAACCATGCCAAGGTCATTTGAAGCCTGTGTGTGGTCTAATTTCTATTATTTATATTACTTTACTTTTTGGTTACATTTGTGTATGGGGCCCATATGCCACCATGAGTGTGTGAACACCGGAGGACAGCTTGCAGTGGCAGGAGTTGTTTCTCCCCTTCTACCGTGTGGGTCCTGGTGAGTGAACTCAATTGTCAGCCTTTGAGACCTTAGATGTAGCTGAGACAGGCCTTGAAATTTTGATCTTCCTGCTTCAGCCTCCTGAGTGCTGGGATTACAGACATGTGCTGCCACAGCTCCATTGCTGTTTTTATTACCTCATACTACATCAGCTTTAAGATGTCATTTAAGTATGATAAAAAAGGCCACGAAAGAAAGGTTAACCATGTCTGAGGCACTTCATCGCTAGGACTTTTATATTAAATTTCCCAGAAGATCTGCTTCCTGACTAGATTCAGGTTCACATCACACACATACACACACACACACACACAAACACATGCACACACAAACACACACACATATACACACACCAACACACACATATACACACAAACACACACACAGACACACACACAGACACACATACACAGACACATGCACACACAAACACACACACATATACACACCCAAACACACACACATACACAGACACATGCACACACAAACACACACACACACATATACACACCCAAACACACACACATGCACACACACATACACACACAAACACACATACACACACACACACACACACACACACACACACACACACACACGATGGTAGGATCAAAAGGAATTGCTGAGTTCCATGGCAGAATTCCTACACAGAGGCGACTCCTGAGATCGCTTCTGTTGTAAGTCCCTGTGTCGGTTTCCAGCAGCCTCCCACTCTGGGACATCCCTCCTTCAAACAGTTTCCACCACCAGCTTGGGGACTTGAAAACCAGGGTCAGGTCCCTCCCTCTGGTGCTCCCACCATCTGGGCTGTGGGTTCAGAGTGCTCCCTGAAAGACCCGAGAGTCCTCCTCTAGGCTCCTCTAACCTTTCTCAGGAGTTGCTGCTGGGGCTTTGGAATTTGCTTGTGCCTGCAAGGCGGCTGAAGCCAGCTGAAGGGCTACAGTACCTGTCACCTGCCTTCAGAAATGACGACCGAGACAAACAAGAAGAGAAACATAAGTAGTTCCTGATCTATGCTTCTAGCTGCCTCAGAGCAGTCATGCACTGATTCCTTGACTATCATTCCCTCTCAGTAGGCTGCCTCCTACCTCCTGGGACGCCTTCTCTGACTGCCCTGTGAAAGCACTTAGTAGGACTACAGTGTCATACTTCATGTGACTATTCTCTCTCTCTCTCTCTCTCTCTCTCTCTCTCTCTCTCTCTCTCACACACACACACACACACACACACACAGGGTCTCTCTAAATAGGCCTAGATGTCCTAGAACTCCAGGCTGGCTTTGAACTCAGAGATCCACCTATCACTTCCTCCCGAGTGCTGGGATTAAAGATGTGTGCCACCATGCCTGGCCAGCATCATCATTATTTTGGGAGACAGTCTCACTAAATTGGCTTAGCTGGTCTAGGATTCACTATAGGTAATCCAGGATGGCCTTGAACTCCTGATTCTCCTGCCTCTGCCCTTCAAGGGCTGGAATTACAGGCGTGTATCTCTACTCCCAGCTTAGAAGGTACTAGGGCTTGAACCCAGGGCCTCGTATATGTTAAGCAGGCCCTCTGCGGATTGAGCCACATTCCTGGGCATTGTGTGCTTCCCTTTAAGGAGTTTACAGATGGGAAACTGAGTCTGGCAACTCAGGTTACTAGCCCTCCGCCGTTTTTCAGTGTAGTATTTACAAAGTCCAGCAGGGTCAGCGTCTACTCTCTCCTGGGGTTCAGAGGAGCTGGCTGGGGCATGCAGCACCTGCAGCAGGCTTCAGTAACTGACAGATTGGCATGAGACTGAAGAAAGAGATACCAGCAAATGAAGAACAAGTTCAAGGCCATCCTGGACTACCTATAGTGAATGGTAGACCAGCCTATTGACTCCAAGGCAAGGCCAGAGCTCTTTTAGTGATGACAGAGTGCCAGGCTGAGGTCACTCTCTCCTGCCCACGAGAGAAAAGGTCTTCCCATTATTCCCACAGAGTCAGGAACCCTGTAGGCCTCCCCTCAGCTAACTTACAGCTTTGTAGCTAGTCTTACCTTATCTGAGACCCAGGGAAGATGTGTGTGTTTGCGTGTGTGTGTGTGTGTGTGTGTGTGTGCTGAGACACGATTCGCAGCCCTGAAGAACCCCGGAAGAAGGAAGCTGTACAGGGTCTGTGGCTGGGCCTCTGGGATCCCCCAGCCGGGGACTTCCTCTTCCTCTCAGAGCAGGTGTAGCTGCCACAGCGTGACAGGGACTACACCCTGACCCCCAACATGGAGGGGGCCAAGGGGCCCAGGCTCAGAGACTTCCTGAGTGGGAGTCTGGCCACCTGGGTGAGGGTCAGGTGGGAGAGGAAAAGAGTGTAGGGCAGACTGAGGGCTGGAGGAGGGGCAACTGGGTGTATAACATCAGCAGGCAGAGGAGGGGGAGGGGGAGCGGGTCTGGGAACTGGGGCAGGAGGCATTCAGGGGCACTGGTGAAGCGTGTATGTGTGTGTGTGTGTGTGTGTGTGTGTGTGTGTGTGTGTGTGTAGTACTGGGACAGACCAGGAACTCAGGATGAGTTTACTAGTTGGGGGTGGGGAGGATTTTCTACCTGTTTAGCTGACTTCTATTTGTTTCCACAGGCACTGGGACTGGCCGGGCTGGTGGGGGAGGCAGAAGAATCAGCGGGGACAGAGGAGGAAGAGGAGGAAGAAGAGGGGGCTCTTTGTACAGAGAAGAGATTCCTGCGGCTGATCGACGGAGCCTTACTCCTTCGGGTGTTGGGCATCATGTAAGTGACATGGGGAAGTTGAGTTGGGGGGGGGGGCTGTGAATAGTGGGAGGAGCCTGAGGGTGGAGGGCAAGGTCTGTCTGGGTTGTGGGGAGGTCCTCAAGCCAACCTCTCACCCATGTTCCCTGGGTGATCATAGTGCTCCCAGTTCCCGAGGAGGACTTCGGATGGTCAGGGGCCGGGATGGTCCTGCAGCCTGTCGGATGTGGAACCTCTGCCATCTGTGGGGGCGACTGAGGGATTTCTACCAGGTGAGGCGTTGGGAAGACCAGACAGGAGGCCCAGCAGCCCCTTGTGAAGGTGTCTTTCTTAGTGTTGGCCTATTCTAGGAGGAGCTGCAGCTGCTGATCCTGTCACCGCCTCCGGACCTCCAGACAATGGGGCGTGACCCCTTTTCAGGTGCTGCTTCATACCTGCCCTCGCCCTCTCCACCTCTGTCCCTGCCCCGTGTCCCCCTTTAACCCTTTGTGGCTTGTGCGCAGCAGAAGAGGCAGTGGACGAGCTGGAGAGCATCCTTCGGCTGCTGCTGGGGGCCTCAGTGCAGGTGAAGAGGGGACGGGAGAAGAGAATGGGGTTCTGAAAGGAGGAGTCTGTGTGCCAGCTTAGGGCCTTCTGTCTACCACAGTGCGAACATCGGGAGCTCTTCATCCGGCACATCCGGGGCCTCAGCCTGGACGTCCAGAGCGAGCTGGCTGTGGCAATCCAGGAGGTACTGACAGCAGTGATACAGTCCAGGGCCTTGATTGGGTTCATTTTCTCTGCCAGCTGAAGAATTCGATGGCAGGGAAACTCTGAAGCGCAGCAGGTGGCAGCAGAGAGAGCTCTTGCACAGCAGACAGAAGCAGCAGTTAGGAGAGGCGTTTATGGAGGGCGAGCAAGCACACATGCAGCAGACACACAGAGAGAAAGGCTCTGCTTTGCTGAAGCAGGGCTGAGGAAGCTAAAACAACAACAGCAGCAACAACAACAACAAAACAAAAAAGAAACAAAAACAAAAAAACAAAACAAAACAAAACAAAAAACCCCAGTCTCTTCTGGAGGCCTGGGCTTTTAAAGACTCTGAGAAGTCTTCCTTTCTGGTCAGAGACTGTTGTGTGACATGTCCTCATCAGGCCTTGAACTTGTTGAGCCAGCACATCAGCAGGGGTCCGATAGTGGGCGGCAAAAGCTGCCAGGCTTTTGTCTTAAATCAGCAGGTTGAAGAGGAAGCTGGCCATCTTGGAAGGGCTTTGCCACCTCTTCCATGTCATGGCTCCTCTTCCTGTCTGTTTGTCTACCAGGAATTATGTCTAACTCCTGATTTCTAGGTACTGTGGTGGGTGGCACGGGGGATTGTTGCCACTCCTGAAGCCACCTTCACCCCCTTCTGATATTGATCTCCGTGCCCTCAGGTGACGCAACCTGGTGCTGGTGTGGTCCTGGCTCTGGCTGGACCAGAATCCGGAGAGCTGGTGGCTGAGGAGCTGGAGATGCAGTTACGGAGCCTGACAGGGATGATGTCCAGGCTGGCGCGGGAGCGCGATCTGGGGGCACAGGTAGGGGACAGGCAGGGGCGATGGGGCTGTCATAATCCAGAACGACTTTGTTGGGGTCGGAGGCCCGATGTGCAGAGATTTTGGAAGACGCTTCTTTGACCTTTGACTTCCTGCTAGCGGTTGGCTGAACTGCTGCTAGAGCGGGAGCCAGCCCACTTGCTGTTGCCAGAGGCTCCCGTTAATGCTTCTGCGGAGGGTCCCTCGCACCATCTGGCTCTGCAGCTGACCAATGCCAAGGCCCAGCTGAGACGCCTGAGGCAGGAGGTGTGAGTGTCTGAGGGCTGGGGAAGGGGTCAGTGGGATCTGGATGGGTCTCCAGCCCCCAGATGTGGGCTGGCAGACACCCTCCATCATCCTATCCCTCCAGGGAGGAGAAGGCTGAGCAGCTGCTGGACTCCCAGGCCGAGGTGCAGGGCTTGGAGGCTGAAATTCGAAGGCTTCGCCAGGAGGTGTGGTCCAACGTCTTCCCCTCACCTCACCCCCTCTCCGCCACTGTCCCCTCCCCATCGTGGTCCTATTGCTTCTTGCGATCCCTCACCCCTCTGTCCCGTGGCTCGCTAATCCTAGTTCCACACCATATGGCCCAGACCCAGGCGCTGTCCGCACAAGCCAAGCGCGCAGAGCTCTACCGCGAGGAGGCAGAGGCACTGCGGGAGCGGGCCGGCCGCCTGCCACGCCTCCAGGAAGAACTGCGGCGCTGTCGCGAGAAGCTTCAAGCTGCAGAGGTCTTCAAGGGTCAGCTGGAGGTGAGGTGGGGGCGGGGCTGGAGGCGGAGTATTTGGTGGGCGTGGTCTGGAGGCGGGGCGTGTAGGAGGGATCTGGCAAAGAGAAGAGTGGGTCTTGCCTTGCTTGGGAGATCGTGATAGCTGGGTGAAGCGGGTGAGGATACAGCAGGTGAAGTCTGGGACAAGCTCTTTAGGATGGGGGGATGTAAGGGAGAAGAGGAGGAGACTATGGAAGGGCAGGTCTTGAAGAGACAGATGGGGCCATGGGTAGAATAGGGAAGTCGGCAGTGAGACCCCCCCCCCCCAAGTAGCTGTACCAATATGGTCTAGAGAGATATGGCCTTGGAAAGCTTCTCCTTGGGGTACCTGGGGAAACCTTGGAGAGAGTTCAGTGGGAGGTAGGGTGTGAAGCTGTCCCAGGGGAAGGAATCTGGAACTGCCAGGCTCTGAGCATAAAGATTTCATCTCACCAAGGATCCTCCTGGCTTTCCCACCAGGAGGAGCGGGTACTTTCCGAGGCCCTGGTGGCCTCGAAGGTCCTGCTGGAGGAACAGCTGGAGGTCGCCCGAGAGCGCTCAGCCAGGCTGCATGAGACCCAGAGGGAGAACCTCCTGCTGCGCACGCGGCTGGGCGAGGCCCATGCGGTGAGCTAGGCTGACTTGTCCATCAGTTTGTCCCTCACTGTCCTGACCTCGTTGACCTGCCCATCATTGTCCCTGGTTCTCCATGACTCCGATGATGCCCAAGGTTTCTCTAAGTGATCCCTGTAGCATGTTGGGATATTCAGACTTGCGCATTTGGCCTTGACCCAATGAACTATTTTTCCACATCCCAGGACCTGGACTCTCTGCGGCATCAGTTGGAGCAGCTGGTGGAAGAGAATGTGGAGCTGGAGCTGGAACTTCAGAGGAGTCTGGAGCCGCCCCCAGGCTCCCCTGGGGAGGGTGAGTTGGGCCTAGGGTAAGGGCAAGGATCTGAGGGTGAAGGCAGGCTCTCTGAGTGGGGAGGACTTGTTGTCAAGCCCTTACTAGGTCTCTGAGAGGTGTTGGGGGTGGAAGTGAAAGAGGGCGGACAGGGTTTGACTTGGTCATGTCTCCAGCCTCCCTACCCGGAGCAGCACCCTCACTGCAAGATGAGGTGAGGGAAGCAGAGGCTGGGAGGCTAAGGGCAGTGGAACGAGAGAACCGGGAGCTTCGAGGCCAGTTACAGATGCTTCGGGCACAGCTTGGCAGCCAGGTTGGTCCCTCCTGTATCCTCATCCTCATTGCTTCCCACCTACATCCCTTCTAATAACCCCCATTGTCTCTCTCAAATGTCCTCAGCACCCTCTGCTGGAGGAGCAGAGAGCGGACTCCACACAGCCTGTGCCTGACAGGGATCCAGCAACTCCCCTGGCCCTCCATCACAGCTCCCAAAGCCCTGCTTGCCAGATAGGAGGGGAAGGCTCCGAATCTTTGGACCTGCCTTCCCCAGCATCGTACTCTGACATCACAAGGTCACCGGAGTGTTCCCAGGCACCCGATTCACACCCAGAGTTGGAGAATCCTTTTCAGATGGTATCTCAGGATCCCCAGACCTCAGACCAAGCTCCCCAAGAATCAGACCCTACTGTGGAGACACATCGGTCCCTGGAGAAGTCTGGTCATAGAGTCTCTCTCCAGAGCCCCAGTGTCTGGGACCCACCACAGGGTCCAGAGATCAGAATTGAAGTGCAGGAGTTGCTAGGAGAGACTGGAAACAGGGAGGCTCTCCAAGGGGAGTTGGTACCCAAGACCCAGGGCCTAAAACAAGAGAGCCCCAAATGCAGGCCCAGATCTGCTGAGTTCATCCTCCGGGAGTCTCTGAAGGACCTGGATCGGGGACTAGAACTATCCAAGCAACAGACAGAGACAGGAGGGCGTGAACACAGACCCAAGGGATTGGAGAGTAAACTGGGCCCTCAGAAACCACAGCAGACATCAGAAAGGGCACCTGATGCCGCCTGGTCCAGGGAGGAGCCAACCCCGGGGGAGACCCTGGCCAGTGCTATCCCAGAGGAGCTGGCCCTCAGAGATGAGGTAGCGCAACTAAGGAGAGAGGTTGCAGGCCTTGAGGCTAAACTGCAAGCCCAAGCCCAAAGACTGGAGGCCCGAAGCGCAGAGGCTCTCTGCCTCTCTGAGGAGCTGGCTCAAGCTCGCAGAACAGAGGCCGAGGCCCATCGGGAGGCAGAGGCCCGGGCCCGGGAGCAGGCCCGTCTGCGTGAAGCAGTGGATACAGCTAGCCTGGAGCTGGAAGCTGCGTCTCGTGAGAGGGAGGCCCTGGCAGAGGCACTAGCAGCAGCAGGCCGGGAGCGAAGGCAGTGGGAGCGTGACGGGCCCAGGCTGCGGGCTCAAGTTGAGGCTGCCGAGCAGCAGGTGCAGGCTCTGGAGAGCCAGGTCCGCCATCATCTGGAGGAAGCTGAGAGGGAGCATGTGGAGAAGCAAGCTCTTAGGGAGGTATGTGGGGTGCAGGGAGGTATGTGGGGTGCAGGGAGGTATGTGGGGTGCAGGGAGGTATGTGGGGTGCAGCAGTGGGTCGGGAAATGAGGACCTGGAACAGCTGCTGGGTTGTAATGGTGTGGGTTTCTTCACTGCACTGAGATGGGACAGAGGTAGAAAATCCAGCCCACTCTTGCTGTTGCAGGACACCTGATAGCCAGTCCTTGATGGGGTTGGCAACAGGAGGGACTCACACTGCCAATTCTCTGGTCTATCCTGCACTCCTGTTGTGGCAGCCCCTGTCCCTTTGCCCCAGCCCCTTCTTCCTGTATAAAACAGTTACTGAGCCTTGCAGCAGTCAGAGTCCGTTAGCAGACCAGGATAATTGTGGAAATTGCCTGACTCAGACCTGGCCACGGCCTGCTGTAAGTGACCAAACAATAGTTCTCTAGGAGCTGGGGCTGGAGTCCCTTCTGCAGTGAGCTTGCCTGGAACGCACAGAGCATGCGCCATACCCAACCTGATAAACTATACATATGCTTTTCATTCCAGCACTCAGGATGTGGAGGCAGGAGGATTAGAAGTTCAAGGTCGTTGCTTAGTTTGCTTTTCTATTGGAACTCAGAGGAGGAACCTGGAGACAGGAACTCACTGAGTGAAGCAGAGGCCATGAAAGGGCTCTTCTTACCGACTCCTCTCCATAGCTTATTCTCCTTCTTTTTTATACAACGCAGGACAATCTGTGCAGGGATGGTACCACCCACAGTGGGCTGGGTTCTCCTGCATTAATCATTAACTAAGAGAATGCCCCACAGACTTGCCTATAAACAGTGTGATGGAGGCTTTCCCAGTTTCCTGTTCGCAGATGACTGCTTCTGTCGAGTTGATAGCACAGAGCTCCTTGGCTGTATAATGAACTGGAGGCTAGCCTGGGCTATATGAAACTCTGCCTAGAGAGAAAACGAAAACAAAACATTCAGTCAAGATGCAGTGTGCCAGGTAGTGGTGGTGGTACAGGTCTTTAATTCCAGCCCTTGGGAGGCAGAGGCAGCTGATCTCTGTGAGTTCAAGGCCAGCCTGGTCTACAAAGTGAGTTTTAGGACTTCCAGGGCTGCACAGAAAAACCCTGTTTCAAAAAGAGATGATGATGATGATGATGATGAAGTGCTAGAAGGGGTGGAAATGCCTGTCTGGGGAAAATTACCAGGATTCTACTTGATGCTGGAAGATTAAAACTTTTGATGAGAGGGGTGACAAGCATTGGATCTATGAGGACCCAGAAGAAGTCACAACAGTGGCCAGCTTTGAAGGGGTTGCTGCTCTGCCCGCTAGCATGGGAAGCCTCAGGTGTGGGCAAATCCATGTGTGGTTGAGTTTGATGAGAGTCACCTTGGTGAAAGAGGAACCTGTGCCCATCAGGAGGCAGTGGCAGTGGTGACCATGACAAGTGGGGCTGGCAAGGGTCATGGGGTCAGTGATTGAGGGGAGAGAATGTCTAGAAATGCTTGCATCTATTTACTCATTCACAGGCTTTGTTAGGCCAGCCAAGGCTCTGTACCAGGCTTGGGTACAGTGGTGACCAGGTAGGGGGGATGCCCATATGCACAGATGCGGAGGTGACAGGACAGTGCAGGGAGCCATGGTCCAGGCTGGACACATCAGGGAAGGCTTCCAGGAGGAGGTGGAG
Organism: Mus pahari; assembly: GCF_900095145.1. NCBI lineage: Eukaryota > Metazoa > Chordata > Mammalia > Rodentia > Muridae > Mus > Mus pahari. The sequence continues at coordinate 118,135,529 of NC_034590.1, read as the reverse complement.
AGGAGAAGATCCACGTTGTGAGTTGTAGAAGTCCGGAGAGGTGAGCCCGAGGAGGAGTGAGGCAGGGTTCCCATTGGGCAGGGTGAACGCCTCCTCTTCTGCCGAGGGAGAGGTCGGGGGTTTTGCTGAGAGGTCGGCATCACTGGAGGCTGGAGATGAGCCAAATGGTCAGTCCACGTAGGGAGACTAAGCCAAGGGCAGTATGGGCAATGGCGAGGGTTAGAGCAGAGCTACCACACATGGATTCCTGGGCACCAAGACCAGGAACCAGGTGCTCCAGTGTATGCGGGTCTCTAGTTCTACCCCAGGGTACAGGCTGGAAGAATGCCTCCTGAAGGCTCCCCCCAATGGTGAGGGTGGGCAACAGGATTGGGAGCTGGTAGACACTGGTTACGCACTGCACAGGGTAGGTATGGGGGAAGGGATGTAGGGAATTTGAGACCAATGAGCCAATGATGAGAGTAGGTCTCTCTGGGGGTACATACTGTGGCGTGGGATCTAGAGATCTGCCAGGAAAGAGCTGTATGATACCTCAGACCCTCCCGACTGTCAGCTGTGTGGTGTGGAGCAAGTTACTTCTGAGTGTTGGTTTCCTCGTCTGGAAACTGGAAACAAGCCTGAGCCAGCCCCTCCTGTGGCGGTGCACGCCTGCAGTCCTGCCCTTGATAGGCTGAGGCAGGAGGATTGAGAGTAGGAGGCCATCCTGAGCTATATAGGCTCAAGAGAGGGCTGGATATGTACACTCCTCTAATCCTGGAACTTAGGGCCAGAGACAGGGGGATCTCTGTGAGTCTGAGTTTAGCCTGGTTTATAGTGACAGGAATATATAGTGAGACCCTGTCTCAGAAATATTAAAAAAATAAACAACCAAAGAGGGAGAAAGAGAGAGAGAGAGAGAGAGAGAGAGAGAGAGAGAGAGAGAGAGAGAGAGAGAGAGAGACTAAAACCTGTTCTTATTTGATTCTGATAGAATCTCCTAAAACAATGTATGGGAGGAGCTTAGGGTATGCCTGGCCCTCAGTACACTTTTACTTTTTGGGGAGAGGGGCTGGAGGTAGATTTGCAGTGAAGGTAAAGGTGGGCCTGGAAGAACTGGCTCTGAGGACTTAGAGGGTGGGAGAGGCTGGGGGTTGAGAGAATTGGGACGATTTCCTGACTGCAACAGTTCTGGGCACTACCTGGATGTGGCATTGAAGGAGCTGCCTAGCAGAGCTGAAAAGGGATCCTGAGGCTTTTAAGTGGGCATAGAGGGCTCCCAGGCTTGGTGGATGGGCGCTTGGTAGGGCTATGGCTAGGACAGGGAGCAGGCAGGGACGCAGGTCTCCACTTGCAACTGCACTATGGTTCTCATAGCTCTTAAAGTACTAAGGCCCTAGTGGCCAGCTGGACAGCAGAGCCTTATGGGAATTGTAGTTCTTTTCCTCCTCCTCCTTTTCTTCCCCTTCTTCCTCCTCCTCTTCTTGGTTTTTTGAGACAAGGTTTCACTGCGTAGTTCTGCCTATCTGAACTTGCTCTGTAGACCAGGCTGGCCTGGAACCTGGCTCTGTCTCCCAAGTTTTGTAATTAAAAGTATGTGCCACCACCACCAGCTGAATTTTAGGTTTTTTTCTTTTGTTTTTTTTTTTTGTTTGTTTTGTTTTTTTGTTGTTGTTGTTGTTTTTTGAGACAGGGTTTCTCTGTGCAGTCCTGGCTGTCCTGGAACTCACTCTGTAGACCAGGCTGGCCTCAAACTCAGAAATCTGCCTGCCTCTGCCTCCCGAGTGCTGGGATTAAAGGCGTGCGCCACCACGCCCGGCTGAATTTTAGTTTTTTAACCAGAGACTGTGCCCACATCTGTTGGGAACTGCAGTGCCCAGGGCAAGCTGTGGAGGGTTGTTGCTTAGGGTGATGGCTCAACAGCCTTAGTTTTCAGAGGCAGGATGTGGCTGGTGATTGAGCAGTGTCATCTTTGTGTAGCTTTATCTTTCCAGGGTCCCCAGGAGTCAGAATGGTTTGGCCTCCCTCCCCTTTGCAGCGCACAGGTCAGAATTGGCCTTCCACCCCTGCCCTGGAATGGTGTGGCCCAACTGCCAAATGCCATAGTCTCTGACCAACCTCTGCAGCCCTGCACTGTGGTTAGGCCTGAGACCCCTGAATTCCCGTTCTGATAGCTCTTGGTAGCCATCCCTCTGTGGTGCTCTGCAGACCTGCTTCCACTGAGCCCCTGCACATGACTGGAAAAGCAGCTGGCAGGGGTCATCACACTCATGGGTACATTCGAAACCATGGGCTCAAAGAGGTAAAGCCATTTGTGTAGTGTGCATCTCTGACTCAGGTTTAGGTCCCCCACTCCTTTCATATCCATCCTACAAAGCCACTGGCACTCTGCTTCCAGGTCTTTTAGACAAGGTCTCATATTGAGTTTAGGCCTCCTTATGTAGCCCAGGCTGGCCTTAACTTTGCAGCCATCTTCCAATCTTAGCTTCTTAAGTGCTGGTGTTACAGATGTGAACCACGTATGCATTACAGATGGGAACACGGAGACATTTGCCAGGGTAACAGAATGAGGCAGAGAGCAAGATAATCCCTTCTTGGCCCTGTCTCTAGCCTTCCTCTGTGTCTGGGGAAGAGGAGAGCTCCCATCTTCAACCCACCTGCTGAGCCTGCTCTGCCTGCCCCCAGGAGCTAGAGAAGGCTGTGGTACGAGGCCAGGAACTGGGGGACCGGCTGGAGCATCTGCAGCAGGAGCTGGAACAGGCATCCTTGGAGCGCCAGAAGTTCCTTCAAGAACAGGAGAGCCAGCACCAGAGGTGGGCACGGTGGCTGGGGGCAGGGAGGGACAGAGCAGGAAGGGCTGGGTGTTAAGGTTTCTCCCCATAGGTACCAGCGTCTGGAGCAGCGTCTGGAAGCTGAGCTGCAGGCAGCGTCTACCAGTAAGGAGGAGGCACTGATGGAGCTCAAGGCTAGAGCCCTGCAGCTGGAGGAGGAGCTGATTCAGGTAAAGCTGTCCTCAGGGCTGAGGTGCTGACCCCTAGCCCCAGCCTGGGGGTAGGCAACTGGGCTGTCAGGGCTTAGGTCTTCCCTCTGGATTGATGGATGGCTGCTCACCTCCTACCCTGGTGGGGCTGCTTCCTCTATTCCTTACGTGAATGGGACCTCTTCTTGGGGTGACTGCTCTGCCTTTTGGTTTGGGCTCCAACACTTCCCTGTGTGTGTGAGGCACCTATGATCTGTGTCCCCGCAGCTGCGCCAGTACCCTGTGGACCTGGCAACTGGGGTGCGAGCTGGGCCTCGGACTGTGGAGACCCAGAATGGACGGCTCATCGAGGTGGAGCGAAATGTGAGTGACAGGCGGCAGGTTGCCCAGGGGATGGCAGGACTAGTGGCTTAGCCACTGACGATCTCCCTTTCTGACAGAATGCCACACTGGTGGCTGAGAAGGTGGCTCTGCAGGGGCAGCTGCAGCACCTGGAGGGGCAGCTCGGGAGCCTGCAGGGACGTGCACAGGAGCTCCTGCTACAGAGTCAGAGGGCACAGGAGCACAGCAGTCGCCTGCAGGTGGGTGGCAGCCACCTTGTCCCCTGCCTGTTAGTGTCATTTCCTGCCCTTTTCCCAACTCCAGTCAATGGTCTCATCCGCTTCCATGGTGCTTTCTCCCTGGCCCCGGCCATCGCAGGCTGTTCCTTCCCCCCTTTCTTTGCCTTCAGAATCTACATCTGCACCCACTCCCATTCCCCATCACCCTAGCATCTCAGCCTCCCCCCCCCCACACACACTAGCCGTTAGTCCTCACCCCTTCCCTGTTCTCTACCCATGTGGCCCATCCCTGGTTTGGGCCTCTTGCATGGTCCCGCCACCATGACGCCTCTCTACTGCTTTTAACCTTTGCTTGTTCTTCAGCTGTGCTTCGGCTTCCTCCATAGCTGTCCTCTGTCCCTACGGTCTCAGGCCATGCCCTGCATTCCTTGTGGGCTGGGCGCCTCACTGCAGTGGTCCTCCCCACATTCTCACCTTAGGCTGAAAAGTCAATGATGGAGATGCAGGGTCAGGAGCTGCACAGGAAGCTGGGGGTGCTAGAAGAGGAGGTGCGGGCAGCAAGACGGGCCCAGGAGGAGACCCGAGGGCAGCAGCAGGCTCTGCTTCGGGACCATGAGGCCTTGGTGCAGCTGCAGCGACGGCAGGAGACGGAGCTGGAGGGACTGTTGGTGCGGCACCGAGATCTCAAGGCCAATATGCGAGCATTGGAGCTGGCCCACCGTGAGCTTCAGGGCCGGTGAGTCTCCCCAAATGCCCCACTTCTCACCCTGTCATGCTTACTTGCCTGTCTTCCTCAGCAGGTCTGACCCAAGTGGATAATTCTGTACTCTGAGTATCTGTCCTAGTGCTCCTCTCTTGGGGGTCTGGGCTTCCCAACTTGGAGGCTGTGAAGGCAGCACCTTGCTTGGTGTTCTGCTTTGGGCTTTGCTGGGATGTGGTGCTTATGCTGAGGAGGGGGTCAGACTTTCAGATCCCCACAGTGCAGTGCCTACTTGTCAAGGTTGCAGCCCCTGCAGTTCTTTGGGACCCTTGTTCATACAGGCATGAGCAGCTGCAAGCCCAGCGGGCCAATGTGGAAGCACAAGAGGTGGCCCTACTGGCAGAGCGTGAGCGCCTGATGCAGGATGGACATCGGCAGCGCGGCCTGGAGGAGGAGCTGCGGAGACTTCAGAATGAGCATGACAGGTACTAGCCCTGGTGCAGCCCTGATCCCCCCACCCCCAGGTCAGCATTCCCACAGGAGAAGCGGGTTAGAGTGGGTTAGTCACTGCCCCTGCATGTCCTGCTTCTCCTCCTCTCTGTGGGTGTGGCCTTCCTGGCTCTGGGGCGAGCAGTTAGTTGTCTTTGCCTCCAAAGAGCTCAGATGCTATTGGCTGAGGTGTCTCGGGAGCGAGGGGAGCTCCAAGGTGAACGTGGGGAGCTGCGGAGCCGCCTGGCGAGGCTGGAGCTGGAGCGCGCACAACTTGAGATCCAGAGCCAGCAGCTGCGTGAGTCTAACCAGCAGCTGGACCTGAGCGCCTGTCGTCTGACCACACAGTGTGAGGTGTGGCACAGTGTTGGAGGCAGCCTGGGGCAGCCGAGGGAGGCAAGCCAATCTGGACAGTCTCGAGCCGGGTACTCATTCGGACCTTGCTGCTGCCCGCAGCTTCTGACCCAGCTTCGCAGCGCGCAGGAAGAGGAGAACAGGCAGCTGTTAGCTGAGGTCCAGGCCCTGAGCCGGGAGAACAGGGAGCTGCTGGAGCGCAGCCTGGAGAGCCGTGACCATTTACATCGAGAGCAGCGAGAGTACCTGTGAGCATGCTCAGGGACAGGTTCCTCGGGGAGCCCCAGTTCCTCCCACCCCACCCCCACAACGCCCCCAGGTCCAAGAGAAAAGTCCCATAGAGTAGTCTTACCCGCAAAGGGGCGGCCCCCAGTTACACCTGCTTTTGCCAGGGCTTTGCCAGGATTTCTGTGAACCCATTCTCTCTTCTTTCTACCAGGGACCAGCTTAATGCCTTGCGCCGGGAGAAGCAGAAGCTGGTGGAGAAAATCATGGACCAGTACCGTGTGCTGGAACCTGGGCCCCTACCCCGTACCAAGTGAGGCCCCTACCTCCCAGAACTGGGATCCTTCTAACCTTTGCCCTGTCCTACCCTCTGACCCCCCAGCTCCCCAAAAGCCAGGCTGGGGTGCAGATCTTAGTAAGGATTTGCCTGATCCTTTTCATTCCCTGATATGATTCTCCTCTCCTTCCCTTCTTCCTGATTCCTTCTTATGCCCTCTTGCCCCCAGGAAGGGCAGCTGGCTGGCAGACAAGGTGAAGAGGCTCATTCGGCCCCGGCGGGAGGGGGCCCTCCATGGGGGGCCACGCCTGGGGGCCGATGGGGCTGGCAGCACGGAAAGCTTGGGGGGCCCCCTGGAGACGGAGCTCCCTGAGGGCAGGGAGGCAGATGGGACAGGTGGGTCTGAGGGTCTGGTGACCAGGATGTCCCTGTCCCATGTCTCCCACTTTGGCATCTGCTGTCCTGTCTGGCGTGCACGTGTGCTTCCCTGCCACCTGCCTCTACCTGCCTTGCTGCTGTTGGCTGCTCTCAGCTCCAGGACTGCAGAGGCCCTTCCCCGGGCTCCTCCTTTCTGCTTGCATTGCCATCCCCCCCC